>NC_090298.1:4675000-4975000 GCF_039906515.1 Pseudorca crassidens
ATGTTCATTACACAGCATACCACAGTGGCCACTGCCAGCTGTCAGGGCGACGCCAACACGGCAGCTTCTAATCACACCTGCCAACTTATCCACAGACCAGCAGTTGAGAAAAAGGACAAGGGACCATGTGTCTGACAGTGAGGGAACATGACAGTGTGATATTCCCTGACCACAGAGAAACTAACCATAGATGTACGTGGGTCAGTTTCAACAGAATTGGAAACTGGCTATTTAAAGTGGCCCCAGCTCCTTAGTCAGTGGTCATTGAGGCATGTGATACAGTTTCTCCTCCAGTTTCAGGAAAGCAAGGAGGAGCTGGTGAAGTCAGTGACTGATTGGACTGTAAAGAGGCTGGCACCAACCACTGTCATGGCTACACTGATCGTGTTACATGATAGAAGGCAGATCAGGCTTTGATCGTCATGTATGGAGGAGAGTTGAACCAGGAGATCTGCACCACAGTGCACTTACTCTGGTGCCGAAGCAGTTCCCACACAGCTTGGGGTGGGGGACAAGGACCATTTCTCAGATTGAAAAGGCAGAGTGGACAGGCCACACGTGGCATGCAGAGAGTTCTGTGCTGAACTTGTGTATGGGTACATGTGTGTAGCTATGTGTATGCATGTTTGGATGTGTGTATTGGTGCATGTGTAGATAAAACAGTGCAAGTTGAAGACAAGCTGGGACCAGCTGTGCAGACCCGGCCTTTTGTTACTTGCTGATTTGATGTGAAACTTCCTTGCTGGCTGTACCTGCACATCTAAAGTTCTTAGGTTTAAACTCTGTTGGTCCAATGAATGCCAAGAAAACGAGTTTCCTCTGATATCCAGTGGTTTGGGCATTAGGGAGATACAGTCATAGAAACATTAGACGTGTTGGTACTAGTTCCATTTCATTTATTTGGAAAACACCTGCCCGCTGGATTCTAAGGAAATCAAGACACTTGCATGGAGGGAGAGCCAGGGTTGGCTTGCTCTCCCCAGGCACAGCAAACGTCCTCTTTGATAAACTGATAAAATGTCCAAAAAACAACAGTGCGTTCTGGAGAGTTGTTGAATTGGAAGACCACAGATGCACCAGGAGGTCGCGCAAAGTACATTAAAAATCCACACTTTAGCATCAAGCGTAGGGAGAAGCGTTTCATGAGTTCCAATTCATTCAGCCATGCATTTGCCATTGCCAGCGCACGTGGATTTCAAAACACTTAAAGAATTACTTTACCCACTTCGGCTTAGTTGATCCTCAGAGAAACCAGATGACATGGCAAGGACAGGATGCCCCTCCCTCTTCTACAGGTAAGATGCAGGCTCGGTGAGTGCAGTGACGTGTCCTGTGAGCAGTAAGATGAGATCGGCCCCCAGCCCCCTGTGGGGACTGGTTTCCAGGGCTGCCCTTGCTCAGGCCTTTTCGCAGAAAGGTGCCACCAGCTTGGAATGCAAAACACGCAGCTTCATAAGCATTTCACTTAGGTGTCTCTTCCTTTCCGATACCCTCTCTCTCTTGCTCTCTCTCTCCCACACACACCTACTACAATAAATACAAAACAAAGTCTCCTTAAAAAAATAATTGTTATCAAAACATCTTAACTGTGTTAGTGAGATGCAAATGTGATTATGCATGGATACAGAATTCACAGTTCACTCAACAGAAAAACAAGAGCTAACATCATCTTTCCTTGAAGACTTTTTCATTGGTTACCATTTAGGAAAATTACTCCTTGGAGAACCTTTAATGTAAAATTCTCATTTGTTGCGAGCAATGCTGAACCACCGTTAACAGCCGCTATCCCACTGGGAGGCCTATCTGCCCAGCAGCACCAGCCTGGTGTGGCCATGCCTCTCCCTCTGGTTCGCCACACGAAGACAGTCTGCCAAAAACTGTAGCCCACTTCACTTTCTCCCTGATTATGAAATTCTCTCACAGTCACTGTAGGGGGGTTAGAAAGTACTGGAGAAAATTAAAAGAGAAAGGAAGGAAGGAGGAAGATCACTGATCCCACCAGCTGGAAATAATCACTATGAGACTTTTTTGTATATTTCCTTCCAGCCCTTTTAGAAGTATTTTGTGATTGCAACTTTGTGGTTGTTAAGATTCCTACTCCATTCAAAAATAAACTTGCAGAATTGGTATTGGATGTACAGAATCTCACAATGGAAGAGTGAAGGGGTAAGAAAGAATATGTGTGTGTGTATATATATGTATATATACACACACACACAGACATAACTGAACCACTTTGCTGTACAGCAGAAGTTCACACAATGCTGTAAATCAACTATACTTCAATTAAAAAAAAAAAGAGTGCTACTGGAGAACGGACTTGAGGATATGGGGAGGGGGAAGGGTGAGCTGTGACAGGGCGAGAGAGAGTCATGGACATATACACACTAACAAACGTAAGGTAGATAGCTAGTGGGAAGCAGCCGCATGGCACAGGGATATTGGCTCGGTGCTTTGTGACAGCCTGGAGGGGTGGAATAGGGAGGGTGGGAGGGAGGGAGACGCAAGAGGGAAGACATATGGGAACATATGTATATGTATAACTGATTCACTTTGTTATAAAGCAGAAACTAACACACCACTGTAAAGCAATTATACCCCAATAAAGATGTTAAAAAAAAAAAAAAAAGAGTGAGGAGACCAATAGCTCCAGAAAGGTATTCCCTTGCCCAGGACTTGTCTCAGGAGGGTCTGGGGGCTGTAAGTGTGTATCGACCAGGGGCTGCTGGCTTCAGTCTAACCCATTTGCCTGCTCTACCCACTGGGTTTCCGTGTGTTATGTTTTGAAAGTAGGGTGGTTTAAAATGCTGCCTGCTTCTTTCTGTAAAGGACAGAATCACACTTTCTCATGTTGCTTTCACGGTGTACCCACCACCATCTAGTCCGACCCATTTCCACTCCAGGGACACGCCTGCCAAGCCCTCGAGCTGTGTCTCAAGGTCAAGCATCTGACAGCATGAGAGAGACACTTCCTAGCTTCCTAGTAATTTAATTTTGTGGAAAGCATATTCTTCCTGAATTTCAGATATTCTCAAGCGTGCTGATAAAGCATCTGGGTGAGTATGGAGGCGGTGAGAAATTTACAGTACAACTCAGATTTTCAAGAATAGATATGGCCTCTTGATTTTTTATGTTTTTATTTATTTCTTTTTCTGGCCACGCCATGCGGCACTCAGGACCTTCGTTCCCCGACCAGAGATCAAACCCATGCCCAGTGCATTGGAAGCACAGAGTCTTAACCACTGGACAACCAGGGAAGTCCCCAGCCTCTTGATTTCTTTATACTGAACTGAAATCATTCAACTGCCTATCATACTGCTGACGGCAGAGAAAACTTGAGTTGGCTAGTGAACCATCAACTTCTCTGTCTGCTGCCTTTCTGATGAAAGTGTTTGGTCATGTTAGAGCTCACAGCCTCTGCCAGGGACACTCTCTCTTCCACGGGGGCCCCAAGGGCCTTTCTTCCAAAGGTGGTCGCCCGGGATCCAGGGCTCCTCTCCACCTAGGAGCTCCCTGCCCTGCTGTGCGCATCCTGTGGTGTCCTCAGCTAGAGGGCCTCATGGCCTGAGAGTGTCTGGTCAGAACCATTCCTGTAGGAATGTATTGATCTATCACCATGGTTTTACTTGGCTCTTCCCTGGTGTCTGATGATGTTGAGCTCTTTTCTATGTACTTAATTGACACCTGCTTATTTTATGTTCACGTCTTTTGCATACTTTTACTGTATTGTTTGTTTTCTGATTATTGAGTTTTGATTATTTGGTATAGGAGCCCTTTATCAGATGTGGGTTTTGCAAATATTTCCTATCTGTGGCCTGTCTTTTCATTCTCTTGACATCTTTCCCAGAGCAGGCTCTTGCCATTTTCATGAAATCCAATTATTTAATTTTTTTTATTTTACGGATTGTGATTTTGGTGTTGTATGTGAGAGGTCTTTGTCTAATCCAAGGTCACAGATATTTTCTCTTATATTTCCTCATGGAAGTTTTATCGAACTAGGTATTCTTTTTGGGTCTATGATCCACTCTGAGATATTTTTGTATAAGATGTGAGGACCACTTTTTGGCATATGGAGGTCCAAAGCTTCCAGCACCGTTTGTTGAAAAACCTTTATTTTTCATATTACATGTTACAGCTACACAGCCCCGGACAGAGGGTTTAAGTGAACGTCTTTATTTAATCTTCAAAACAATCCTGTGAGCAAGGGGGGTGGGGTTATCCATCATCTCTATCTGTAACAGACAGGGAAACCAAGGCAGAGAGGGGGCGAGCGTTTGCCCAGGATCGCCCAAGCCGTAAAAGGCAGCGTTTGACCCAGATGGTGTCTCACTGGCCCCCAGCCCAGGACCCCCTTGGAGAGGAGACTAGTGGGCCAGACTAAGGCAGCTTCTTGGGCTTTGGGGCAGAAGACCTACCCTATGTGCCCCAAGGCTCCTGCAGGTCTGGGAAAGCAGATCTCATGGCCAACTCGCTATGGGGTCAACAATTGTTGGCCAACCCAAACTTTGGCCAACCCAAAGTTTCATGGCATACTTAACCTGTCCTACCCCAGCCCCCAGGACTGGCCTGGGAACCCCTTCCTCCACCACATAGCACCCTAGCCAGGTGAGTGAAAGGACGGGTAGTCAGGAGACACAGGCCCCTACAGGCCAACCAACACCTTCTAGGAGGAAAAGGGATTGACTGCTTCAGAACAAAAGGGATGGCCCTCCCCTAGTGCCAGGCTTTGCTTCAAAAGACAGGAAACGGGATCCCACCCGGGATAAACATCTTAATGTGGTCCCACCCGGGATAAACATCTTAATGAAAAAGCCAAGGGGCTTGTATTTTGTTGCATTTTTGGGCTTCCTTTATCCTATTCTAAACATTGGTTTTGGACGGCATGCTAAAGCCCCACTCCCATTTGATCTTATCCTTTGTAAAATCATGACCATCCCAATGGTCTTATACTTCTTTTAAGTTTTCAGTAAATAAACACAGTCTAGCACAGTTGCCCTCCATGGGGTGATAAATCAGTGTCCCAAACGTGTCTCATCAATCATAGGATGGCAAAGCCCCACTGATTTTAAAAAGGTTGTGTAATTGTGCATGTTCCTGATATTTCTTTATTTAAGAAAATCATGGACTCGGCTCTTTAAAAATTATGTTTCATCTTAGATTACTCAAGAGAAATTCTTGCCCAGTGAAGCCCAGAACTATGTGAGCCCTGTAATTTTAGATCTTTGATTCATTGAAAGGAATCATAATCTGTCATAAACCACTAATATTATGCTCTGTTGGATTAAAGTGTGCATTGAACATTGGACTTAGCCCACAGACTGATTTGTTCTTTTCTCTTAAAAGAGTAAATTGTTTCATCTGATTGCTAAAGTTTGTTTGTAATGTTAGCAGCACTGATTTGGTCAATCAGTCCATTTGTTCTATGGCCGATCTCTGTCCTGACTGCAACCATCACCAGCTGTGTCTAGGTCTGTGTAACTGTTTCAAATGCCACCATCATCAGGAAGAACTGGTTCCTCCATGGCCAGTCTGGCCACGACAGTGGCACAGGTTGATCCTGCTGACCCACTGCAGGCCCCAGTGATTGCAAAGTGGTCCTCCACACCCCAGAGGGACTAAGAAACCACCAGTGATTCGGGGCAGACACCCACCTTCTTTCCAGATTGTGCTCCAACTGCAAGAGTCAAACTGTCAAGAAGCACTGTTGTGAGAAGCTGCTGGGCTACTCCGGCCTCAGTCCCTGGGTTGCTACAACAAATCACCATAGCCCAGCTGTTTAAACAGCAAACAGGAATTTCTTTGGAGGCTGGAAGTCCGAGATCAGAATCCAGCAAGGTGGATTCTGGGCAGAGCTCTCTTCCTGGTTTACAGAGGGCCAACTTCTTGCTGCATCTTCACACATCACAGGAGGAGCCAGGTGCCCTCTTCCTCTTCTTTAAAGGGCACCAACCTCATCATGGGGGTCCCACCCTCATGACGGCATCTAATGCTAATGACCTCCCAAAGGCCCCACTTCCAAATGCCATCCCACTGGGAGGAGGGCTTCAACATGTGAATTGAGAGGTACAAGCATGCAGTCCATTGTACTTCTATTTCCATAGCAGTTCTAAAGGCTCTGATCACAGGCACAGTCTTGGCTTCAAATACTCTCCAACGTTCCCACCATTCGTCTAACACTATATTCTCTCTAACTCTTGAAAATGAATGAATGCTGACCTGAGAGGAGGAATGAAGTCGAGATAAAGGCGATAAGTGTCATGCTACATAATTCTCTGCATTATTTCCCACAACAGAAGGAGAACCCAACTCATGACCTTTTGAAAATAAATACATGCGTGAATGATGGATGGATGAGTGAATGGGTGGATGGATGATTGTATCCTTAAAACTTAATATTGCTGGCAAATCAACTTTATTTTGTTTAGTATGGCCAAAATATTTGGGAGTGAAGGTCACAGGGGTTTAAATTACTCAATTATCAGAAATTTGAGGCCTCAAATTATATTTTATTTTTCTATGAAAATCATTTCACCAAATTCCACAATCATTCCTGTAATAATGAATTAAAGTTCAGTGTTACTAAATTCTGGAAAATATGCCATTCCTTACTTAGGCATTGTCAATTATTTGTAAGGTCTCTGAATTAGATGTGCATTAAAAAAATAAAAACCCAATTCTTCAACAATGAAGTAGGAACCATAGTTATGAATATACTTGTATATGTTTGTGTGAAACAACTTTTGATCATAATATCTAATATTTAGTTCTTTATAGAATACAAAACATAATCATCCATCATGTCCATCAAGCCCACAGATCTGAGACATTTACCTTCAGGAAGATGCAATTTTTGTTAACTTTGTCATCTCCTGGGGATGTCAACCAAAGAAAACTTATAATTTTATTTTCTTCCTCAAGATGAGGCCATAAATATTATTGGACAAAGAGGATGGTGTTTTTAGAAACCTGGAGTGAACTCTACTCAGTGAAATTCTTTAGAATGTAAACAGCCTCCGATAATGGCACAGAGGTTCACTTTTGGACAGGAAATAGTCCCACACCTAAAAGCAAAATAAACCAGCCCAAATACACAAACATAAAGCACAGCATCACCAAGGAGGCACTAAGAGACTTCTTATCTTGCTGCAGGTCATGAAAGAAATAGACTAGTGAACAGAACCCACAGAATCAGCAGTTGGAGCAGCCCTGTGCAGCTGGGATGCAGGTCCTGGGATGCAGCAGGTCAGTGCAAAGACAGAGAGACGGCTTGGAAAACGAATCAAGATGTCTAGTCAGTACAAAACATTTTGATTACCCTGACTAATGCAGTAATTTCTTTCAAGTCATAACGAGATGAAATGTCCACATCCTCTGATGTTCCATGGAGGAAATATAGGAAGGAAATGTTATGAAATGGATATTTCAGATTTTGATGTTTTGGGCTGCCTTTTTACAAACTTTAGTTTGGCTCTTCAGGTCAGCTGTAGCAGTGAAATCACTTTGCATGATCAGATGCAACCTGGACTGATGTCCTTATAATAGTGACAAGCAGGTTCCTGTCGTACTAGAGAGAGGAATTAAAATAGTAGGTGGGAGAAAACTTTGTCTCATGACTTTGCCGAATATACTCTCCTGTCTTTCCTTGTACAAATGTGTTTATTCTTTTTTTTTTTTTTTTAATTTATTTGGCTGCACCAGGTCTTAGTTGCAGCAAGCAGGCTCCTTAGTTGTGACATGTGAACTCTTAGTTGCAGCATGCATGTGGGATCTAGTACCCTGACCAGGGATTGAACCCAGGCCCCCTCTTTGGGTACACGGATTCTTAACAACTGAGCCACCAAAGAAGTCCCAAATGTGTTTATTCTGTGAGTACCAATATTTCCAGAAGACAAACAAGACAAACATGTTACTTATATGTCTTGTTCCATTGAGGTTGATCTAACAGAATACCGTAGGCTTATAAACAAAAGAAATGCATTCCTCTAGAGGCTGGAAGTCCAAGGTCAGGTGCCAGCAGATTTGGTGCCTGGTGAGAGCCCCTTTCCTGGTTCATAGATGACTATCTTCTCATTGTGTCCTCAAAGGGCAGAAGGGGTGACAGAGCTCTCTGGTGTCCTTTTTTGGAAGTTTATTTTATTTATTTATTTTTTGAAGTATAATTGATCTACAATGTTTCAGGTGTACATAAAAGTGACTCAGTTATGTATATATATTATTATTCTTTATTATATATATTAATATATATGTATTATTATTCCATTATAGGTCATTACAAGATATTGACTATAGTTCCCTGTGCTGTACAGTAGGTCCTTGTTGTTTATCTATTTTACATATAGTAGTGTATATCTGTTAATCCCAAATTCCTAATGTATTCCTCCACCCCTTTCCCCTTTGGTAACCATAGGTTTGTTTTCTATGTCTGTGAGTCTATTTCTGTTTTGTAAATAAGTTCATTTGTACCACTTTTTTAGATTCCACATGTAAGTGATATCATATGATATTTGTCTTTCTCTGTCTGACTCTTGCCTGACTTTGTAGGATAATCCTAAGTACATCCATGTTGCTGAAAATGGCATTATTTTATTTTTTATGACTAAGTAATATTCCATTGTGTATATCCCAACTTCTTTATCCATCCATCTCTTGATGGGCACTTAGGTTGCTTCCATGTCTTGGCTATTGTGAATAGTGCTGCTATGAACACTGGGGTGCATGTATTTTTTTTAATTAGATTTTTTGTCTTTTCTGGATATCTGCCCAGGAGTGGGATTGCTGGATCATATGGTAGGTCTATTTTTAGTTTTTTAAGGAATCTCCACTGGGATCTCTTTTACAAGAGCACTAATCCCATCATGAAGGCTCCACCCGCATGACCTAATCACCTCCCAAAGGCTCTAATACCATCACATTCGGGTTTAGGACTTCAGTATGTGAATTTTGAGGGGACATAAGCATTCAGTCTATGGAAGTACCCTTCCATACATTTCCTACACACAGAATTCACTGGGAGAAACTATTCTGTCTTGACAGAGGAGAACAAAGATCAGGTTGTAAACTGTAACTGACAGACTGTCCAGGCTGTGAGCCCACTCTGGACAGCTGATTAGAGCTGGCCCTCTCCTTTCTCTTCTCGGCTTCTCCTACCTCTTTGGTTTGGTATATGGATCCAGTACCCCGGGTTCTGGATTTGATAAGGCAGCAAACACTCCCAAAGTGTGTCTCTACTGGCTTTCGTCAGGCCCTTATGCCCTGCCTGGCTGAGAGCTTGCCAAGGCCTGGGGTTAACCAGCAATCCCACTCTAACACTTCAGAACCAAAACCTGAAATAAACCCATATGCAAACATCACCACTCATGCCCTCATACACCACATGCTTCTCCTGGAATGGATTTCAATCTTTTGTTCTAAGTAACAGAAATCACTGAAGAAAGCAGAGAGGCTGGGAAGAGAGTAGACTACGAGGTTCTGACAAGAGGGCTCCCACTTCAGCAAACCCAGGACGGGTGCACATCATCCGGCCAGCAGCACCATCTCCCGACACCTCACTCCTGTAAAATGTCAGAGACACACCCACAGTGTTCATACAAAGGAGAGTTTTCTGGTATGCTGTGGCTTTTTTACTGCTGAAATTATTTTCAAGAACCATTAGTAGATTTTGACCTGAAAGGTCTTCTTGTTGTTGTTTCCATCGTTGCTTTCTTTTTATCATTTTAAAGTAAGATTGGCTTTTGAGGAGACTCCATAGAAAAACTTTGGAAATGCCACAGTTTTGTGCCAGGAGACATCTGTCTAAATGTTTGTATAGTCAAACATGTTCCTAACAGTCAACCATTTATTAAGTGTTTAGGGCCAAGTGTGACCAAGTAATTGCATCCATGGTCTCAGCACAAACTTAGGAGTATGTGGTACTCTCTCCAGTTTACAGATGCAGAAAGACCAAAGTGGAAAAACCTTGTCCAAGCCACTCAGTGATCAAGTAGAAGATGGAGCCACAATCCAAAATCAGGTACTTCTGGTCAACCCAGTAGGCTTCACTGTTTGCTGCCAGAGAAAGATTTCCAGTGAGGCTGGTAAAGCTTTGCTCTCTGAGTCCGAACTGTAACCCTAGGCTACTCTGGGCAGGGAAGGGAGCAGCCTGCCATTAGGGACCTGTACCAAGGAAACCTTTCTGATAAATCCCTCTACCAGATCTTGGAAGAAAGTGATCTGAACCACCAAGGCTCCCCAGTCTTTTGCTTGGCTTTCATTACTCATTCTAAATGAATGCCACTATCATACCTAATTTTGTATTATTTCTTCCTACAGAGGGCCCCTGCAGTTGTAAAGCTTGAGACCCCCCAAAACCTGGATCTGCCCCTATCATCCTCTAAGTTATAACCTTACAGTGGATTCCTTTAGTGGATTCTTTGGGAAAGTGCAATGTCCTAAAGCAAAGGGATGTGGGACAAGCATGCTTTGGATGGTGTGGAAGGAGGCAGAGGTTCAGGCCTCCAAGGACACACTCTGGGCCTGGGAGAGGGACCTATTTGTGGATATCTGTGGCAAAAAGAAGTGGACAGAGAAAGCAAAGCAAGAGGAAGGGAGGGCAAAGGAAGGGCTGGGAAGGGCCCCACTTTAGGGATGGCCCTGTTCTCCCTCCCCAAGGCACATCCACTGGGGGACAGAGAGGGACCTGGCTTCGTAAAGGGAGCAGCCACAAACTCAGATCAGCAGTAGGAGGCTGAGGTGTGCAGGGTATGCATGGGCTGTGAACCACCTTGGAGGAGACAGATGGTTACGGATGGAAGGCAGAGGGTGGGGCTCAGGGTGTGGGAGTGTTTTAAGTGCACCTGTTTAATTGCAGGCAGCAGAAACAATCCGGCCGGTTTTGCTGCAATTTGGTATTTTATAGTTGGCTGATATAATTTCACTAAGAACTGTAAATCTCTAAATTTCATGTATTCTTGCTGAATGAATCCTGTATTCATGAGCATGCCTTGCTGAAAGCATGCCTTCTCCGGGGCTGCATCTCATTCTGCAGAACATGAAGAGAAGAGAGGTCTGGTGAGTCTTCCCGTGTGTGATGCTACGGGCTTTTAAGAGTCAGGCTCAGGACAGCTGTTGTATTTGATGGAAAATTACCAATGGAATGAAGACTTGTCAGCCAACCACCACCCCTTGCCCAACATCTCTGTATGAGGTCTCTAGAAAGCATAATGTCTAGATTTAGAAGTTTAAAGCACTACTTCATTAAATGAATAGTTCCTGCAGTTTTGCCTAAATAAAGGATAAGTATTTGAGCAGATTCTGAAAGTGAAATGCAGAAAGTTAATGCAATAACAAGACAAGAAGTGAAAGGCTTTTTTTTCTAATCTAACCCAAAGAAATATGAGGTGTTTGTTAGAAGGTGCTATCCTCTGTGAACTTTGAATACACAAAGCTCTTTCCATCTATGCAGGAGATAAAATCATCTCCAGAGACACCAGACAGGTTTGGCAAACAGAGCTGGCTGGATACAAAAGGTGCAGTCCCATAAATCTTAATTTCTCTTCATCTGTCTGGAAGAGGTAGGATAAATGTCTATGTCAGAGATGTTCACCTGGAAAATGGTGGCAGACGTGGGCAGATATCCCAAGGCCGAGATGTGAAAGCAGGTGATGAAGGGTGTTAGCAGGGAGGGCGGGGTCTTAACACCTGTCCGGTCCTGCTCTCATCACACCCGTCATGGACAGACTCAGATTCCAGGGCTCCTGGTAATGAAAGGGCCGCCATCAAGAGGGGATTAATTTATGAATTTGAACTCAAAGAGAGATTCATCAAAGGAGCTCCACATATGTGAAGCCACTGACTTTGTCCCTGACGTCGTATAAAAAATGATGCATAACACATCCCAACTGAATGGGGAACTGCCTTCATTTTGGTGTTTTGGGGTTGATTCTGTCTGAAACCATTGTTTTATGTAACAGTCTCAGATGATAGTTGCTTTCAGTAGTAAAAGAAAAAAAAAATCTTTAAATCGCCTTAAATTAAAAAAAAAAGATTAAAATGACCACTTTATTTATTTATTATATCTTTATTGGAGTATAATTGCTTTACAATGGTGTGTCAGTTTCTGCTTTAAAACAAAGTGAATCAGTTATACATATACATATGTTGCCATATCTCTTCTCTCTTGCATCTCCCTCCCTCCCACCCTCCCTATCCCACCCCTCCAGGCGGTCACAAAGCACCGAGCTGATCTCCCTGTGCTATGCAGCTGCTTCCCACTAGCTATCTACCTTACGTTTGGTAGTGTATATATGTCCATGCCTCTCTCTCGCTTTGTCACAGCTTACCCTTCTCCCTCCCCATACCCTCAAATCCATTCTCTAGTAGGTCTGTGTCTTTATTCCTGTCTTACCCCTAGGTTCTTCATGACATTTTTTTTTTCTTAAATTCCATATATATGTGTTAGCATACGGTATTTGTCTTTCTCTTTCTGACTTACTTCACTCTGTATGACAGACTCTAGGTCTATCCACCTCATTACAAATAGCTCAATTTCGTTTCTTTTTATGGATGAGTAATATTGCATTGTATATATGTGCCACATCTTCTTTATCCATTCACCTCATGATGGACACTTAGGTTTCTTCCATGTCCTGTCTATTGTAAATAGAGCGGCAATGAACATTTTGGTACATGACCCTTTTTGAATTATGGTATTCTCAGGGTATATGCCCAGTAGTGGGATTGCTGGGTCATGTGGTAGTTCTATTTGTATTTTTTTAAGGAACCTCAATACTGTTCTCCACGGTGGCTGTATCAATTTACATTCCCACCAACAGTGCAAGAGGGTTCCCTTTTCTCCACACCCTCTCCAGCATTTATTGTTTCTAGATTTTTTGATGATGGCCATTCTGACTGGTGTGAGAAGACATCTCATTGTAGTTTGGATTTGGATTAATGAAATTGAGCATTCCTTCATGTCTTTGTTGGCAATCTGTATATCTTCTTTGGATAAATGTCTATTTAGGTCTTCTGCCCATTTTTGGATTGGGTTGTTTGTTTGTTTTGTTATTAAGCTGCATGAGCTGCTTCTAAATTTTGGAGATTAATCCTTTGTCAGTTGCTTCATTTGAAAATATTTTCTCCCATTCTGAGGGTTGTCTTTTGGTCTTGTTTATGGTTTCCTTTGCTGTGCAAAAGCTTTGAAGTTTCATTAGGTCCTATTTTTTTATTTCCATTTCTCTAGGAGGTGGGTCAAAAAGGATCTTGCTGTGATTTATCACATAGAGTGTTCTGACTACGTTTTCCTCTAAGAGTTTGATAGTTTCTGGCCTTATATTTAGGTCCTTAATCCATTTTGAGCTTATTTTTGTGTATGGTGTTAGGGAGTGATCTAATCTCATACTTTTACATGTACCTGTCCAGTTTTCCCAGCACCACTTATTGAAGAGGCTGTCCTTTCTCCACTATACATTCCTGCCTCCTTTATCAAAGATAAGGTGACCATATGTGCATGGGTTTATCTCTGGGCTTTCTATCCTGTTCCATTTATCTATCTTTCTGTTTTTGTGCCAGTACCATACTGTCTTGATTACTGTAACTTTGTAGTATAGTGTGAAGTCAGGGAGCCTGATTCCTCCAGCTCCGTTTTTCGTTCTCAAGATTGTTTTGGCTATCCGGGGTCTTTTGTTTTTCCATACAAATTGTGAAATTTTTTGTTCTAGTTCTGTGAAAAATACCAGTGGTACTTTGATAGGGATTGCATTGAATCTGTAGATTACTTTGGGTAGTAGAGTCATTTTCACAATGTTGATTCTTCCAATCCAAGAATATGGTATGTCTCTCCATCTATTTAATTTCTTTCATCAGTGTCTTATAATTTTCTGCATATACGTCTTTTGTCTCCTTAGATAGGTTTATTCCTAGATATTTTATTCTTTTTATTGCAATGGTAAATGGGAGAGTTTTCTTGATTTCACTTTCAGATTTTTCATCATTTTTGTATAGGAATGCAAGAGATTTCTGTGCATTAATTTTGTATCCTGCTACTTTACCAAATTCATTGATTAGCTCTTGTAGTTTAATGGTAGCACCTTTAGGATTCTCTCTGTATAGTATCATGTCATCTGCAAACAGTGACAGCTTTACTTCTTTTCTGATTTGGATTCCTTTTATTTCCTTTTCTTCTCTGATTGCTGTGGCTAAAACTTCCAAAACTATGTTGAATAAGAGTGGTGAGAGTGGGCAACCTTGTCTTTTTCCTGATCTTAGTGGAAATGCTTTCTGTTTTTCAACATTGAGGGCGATGTTGGCTGTGGGTTTGTTATATATGGCCTTTATTATTTTGAGGAAAGTGCCCTCTATGCCTACTTTCTGAAGGGTTTTTATCATAAATGGGTGTTGAATTTTGTCGAAAGCTTTCTCTGCATCTATTGAGATGATCATATGGTTTTTCTCCTTCAATTTGTTAATATGGTTTATCACATTGATTGTTTTGCATGATTGAAGAATCCTTGCGTTCCTGGAATAAACCCCACTTGATCATCGTGCATGATCCTTTTAATGTGCTGTTGGATTCTGTTTGCTAGTATTTTGCTGAGGATTTTTGAATCTATGTTCATCAGTGATATTGGCCTGTAGTTTTCTTTCTTTGTGACATCCTTGTCTGGTTTTGGTATCAAGGCGATGGTGGCCTCATAGAATGAGTTTGGGAGTGTTCCTCCCTCTGCTATATTTTGGAAGAGTTTGAGAAGGATAGGTGTTAGCTCTTCTCTAAACGTCTGCTAGAATTCGCCTGTGAATCCATCTGGTCCTGGGCTTTTCTTTGTTGGAAGATTTTTAATCACAGTTTCAATTTCAGTGCTTGTGATTTGTCTGTTCATATTTTCTATTTCTTCCTGATTCAGTCTTGGCAGGTTGTGCATTTCTAAGAATTTGTCCATTTCTTCCAGGTTGTCCATTTAATTGGCAATTAGTTGCTTGCAGTAATCTCTCATGATCCTTTGTATTTCTGCAGTATCAGTTTTCACTTCTCCTTTTTCATTTCTAATTCTATTGATTTGAGTCTTCTCCCTTTTTTTTTTTTTGATGAGTCTGGCTAATTGTTTATCAATGTTGTTTATCTTCTCAAAGAAGCAGCTTTTAGTTTTACTGATCTTTGCTATCATTTCTTTCATTTATTTCTGATCTGATATTTATGATTTCTTTCCTTCTGCTAACTTTGGGATTTTTTTGTTCTTCTTTCTCTAATTGCTTTAGGTGCAAGGTCAGGTTGTTTATTTGAGATGTTTCCTGTTTCTTAAGGTAGGATTGTATTGCTATAAACTTCCCTCTTAGAACTGCTTTTGCTGCATCCCATAGATTTTGGGTCGTCATGTCTCCATTGTCATTTGTTTCTACGTATTTTTTGATTTCCTCTTTGGTTTCTTCAGTGATCACTTCATTATTAAGTAGTGTATTGTTTATCCTCCATGTGTTTGTATTTTTTACAGATCTTTTCCTGTAATTGATATCTAGTCTCATAGTGTTGTGGTCATAAAAGATACTTGAAACAATTTCAATTTTCTTAAATTTACCAAGGCTTGACTTGTGACCCAAGATATGATCTCTCCTGGAGAATGTTCCATGAGCACTTGAGAAAAATGTGTATTCTGTTGTTTTTGGATGCAATGTCTTATAAATATCAATTAAGTCCATCTTGTTTAATGTATCATTTAAAGATTGTGTTTCCTTATTTATTTTCATTTTGGATGATCCATCCATTGGTGAAAATGGGGTGTTAAAGTCCCCTACTATGAATGTGCTACTGTCGATTTCCCCTTTTATGGCTGTTAGTATTTGCCTTATGTATTGAGGTACTCCTATGTTGGGTGCATAAATATTTATAATTGTTATATCTTCTTCTTGGATTGATCCCTTGATCATTATGTAGTGTTCTTCTTTGTCTCTTCGAATAGTCTTTATTTTAAAGTCTATTTTGTCTGATATGAAAATTGCTACTCCAGCTTTCTTTTGGTTTCCATTTGCATGGAATATCTTTTTCCATCCCCTTACTTTCAGTCTGTTTGTGTCTCTAGGTCTGAAGTGGGTCTCTTTTAGGGAGCAAATATACTGGTCTTGTTTGTGTATCCATTCAGCCAATCTGTGTCTTTTGATGGGAGCATTTAGTCCATTTACATTTAAGGTAATTATCTATATGTATGTTCCTATTCCCATTTTCTTAATTGTTTTGTGTTCGTTGTTGTAGGTCTTTTCCTTCTCTTGTCTTTCTTTCCTAGAGAAGTTCCTTTAGCATTTGTTGTAAAGCTGTTTTGGTGGTGCTGAACTCTCTCAGCTTTTGCTTGTCTGTAAAGGTTTTAATTTCTCCATCAAATCTGAAAGAGATCCTTGCTGGGTAGAGTAATCTTGGTTGCAAGTTTTTCTCCTTCATCACTTTAAATATGTCCTGCCAGTCCCTTCTGGCTTGCAGAGTTTCTGCTGAAAGATTAGCTGTTAACCTTATGGGGATTCCCTTGTGTGTTATTTGTTGTTTTTCCCTTGCTGCTTTTAATATATTTCCTTTGTATTTAATTTTTGACAGTTCGATTAATATGTGTCTTGGTGTATTTCTCCTTGGATTTGTCCTGTATGGGACTCTCTGTGCTTCCTGGACTTGATTAACTATTTCCTTTCCCATATTAGGGAAGTTTTCAACTATAATCTGTTCAAATATTTTCTCAGTCCCTTTCTTTTTCTCTTCTTCTTCTGGAACCCCTATAATTCAAATGTTGGTGTGTTTAATACTGTCCCAGATGTCTCTGAGACTGTCCTCAGTGCTTTTCATTCTTTTTTTCTTTATTCTGCTCTGCAGTAGTTATTTTCACTATTTTATCTTCCAGGTCACTTATCCATTCTTCTGCCTCAGTTATTCTGCTATTGATCCCATCTAGAGTACTTTTAATTTCATTTATTGTGTTGTTCATCTTTGTTTGTTTCATCTTTAGTTCTTCTAGGTCCTTGTTAAATGTTTCTTGCACTTTGTCCATTCTATTTCCAAGATTTTGGATCATCTTTACTATCATTATTCTGAATTCTTTTTCAGGTAGACTGCCTATTTCCTCTTCATTTGTTAGGTCTGGTGGTTTTTATCTTGCTCCTTCATCTGCTGTGTGTTTTTCTGTCTTCTCATTTTGCTTATCTTATTGTGTTTGGGGTCTCCTTTTTGCAGGCCACAGGTTCGTGTTTCCTGTTGTTTGGTGTCTGTCCCCAGTGGCTAAGGTTGGTTCAGTGGGTTGTGTAAGCTTCCTGGTGGAGGGGACAAGTGCCTGTGTTCTGGTGGATGAGGCTGGATCTTGTCTTCCTGGTGGGCAGTTCCACGTCTGGTGGTGTGTTTTGGGGTGTCTGTGGACTTATTATGATTTTAGGCAGCCTCTCTGCTAATGGGTGTGTTTGTGTTCCTGTCTTGCTAGTTGTTTGGCATAGGATGTCCAGCACTGTAGCTTGCTGGTCGTTGAGTGAAGCTGGGTGCTGGTGTTGAGATGGAGATCTCTGGGAGATTTTCGCCATTTGATATTATGTGGAGCTGGGAGGTGTCTTGTGGACCAGTGTCCTGAATTTGGCTCTCCCACCTCAGAGGCACAGCACTGACTCCTGGCTGCAGCACCAAAAGCCTTTCATCCACATGGCTCAGAATAAAAGGGAGAAAAAGTAGAAAGAAAGAATTAGTAGAAGAAGAAAGAAAAAGAAAGAAAGAAAGAAAGAAAGCAAGAAAGAAAGAAAGAAAGAAAGAAAGAAAGAAAGAAAGAAAGAAGGGAGGGAGGAAGGAGGGAAAGAAGGAAAAAAGAAAGAAAGAAGATAAAGTAAAATAAAATAAAGTAAAATAAAATATATTAAACATTAAAATTAAAAAAAAATAAGAAAAAAATTAAAAAAAGGAAGGATTGAACCCTAGGACAAATGGTGGAAGCAAAGCTATACAGACAAAGTCTCACACAGAAGCATACACATACACATTCACAAAAAGAGGAAAAGGGGAAAAAATCATAAATCTTGTTTTCAAAGTCCACCTCCTCAGTTTGGGATGATTCGTTGTCTATTCATGTATTCCACAGATGCAGGGCACATCAAGTTGATTGTGGAGCTTTAATCCGCTGCTTCTGAGGCTGCTGGGAGAGATTTCCCTTTCTCTTCTTTGTTCTCACAGCTCCCAGGGGCTCAGCTTTGGATTTGGCCCCGCCTCTGCGTGAAGGTCGCCGGAGGGCGTCTGTTCTTCGCTCAGACAGGACGGGGTTAAAGGAGCAGCTGAGTCAGGGGCTCTGGCTCACTCAGGCCGGGGGGGAGGGAGGGGCATGGAGTGCGGGGCGAGCCTGTGGCGGCAGAGGCCAGCGTGACGTTGCACCAGCCTGAGGCATGCCCTGCGTTCTCCCGGGGAAGTTGTCCCTGGATCCTGGGACTTTGGCAGTGGTGGGATGCACAGGCTCCCCGGAAGGGGGGTGTGGAGAGTGACCTGTGCTCGCACACAGGCGTCTTGGTGGCGGCAGCAGCAGCCTTAGCGTCTCATGCCCGTCTCTGGGGTCCGCGCTGTTAGCCGCGGCTCGCGCCCGTCTCTGGAGTTCCTTTAAGCAGCGCTCTTAATCCCCTCTCCTCGCGCACCAGGAAACAAAGAGGGAAGAAAAAGTCTCTTGCCTCTTCTGCAGGTCCAGACTTTTCCCCAGACTCCCTCCCTGCTAGCCGTGGTGCACTAAACCCCTGCAGGCTGTGTTCACGCCGCCAACCCCAGTCCGCTCCCTGCGCTCCGACTGAAGCCCGAGCCTCAGCTCCCAGCCCCGCCAGCCCCGGCGGGTGAGCACACAAGCCTCTCGGGCCACTCGGTGCCGGTCGGCACCGATCCTCTGTGCGGGAATCTCTCCGCTTTGCCCTCTGCCCCTCTGTTGCTGCGCTCTCCTCCGGGGCTCCAAAGCTTCCCCCCTCCGCCACCCACAATCTCCGCCCACGAAGGGGCTTCCTAGTGTGTGGAAACCTTTCCTCCTTCACAGCTCCCTCCCACTGGTGCAGGTCCCGTCCCTATCCTTTTGTCTCTGTTTTTTCTTTTTTCTTTTGCCCTACCCAGGTACGTGGGGGGGTTCTTGCCTTTTAGGAGGTCTGAGGTCTTCTGCCAGCGTTCTGTAAGTATTCTATAGGAGTTGTTCCACGTGTAGATGTATTTCTGGTGTCTCTGTGGGGAGGAAGTTGATCTCCGTGTCTTACTCTTCCGCCATCTTCCCGGAAGCCTCCCACTTTATTTTCTTAATCTTTGAATTTTATTTTATTTATTTTCTATACAGCAGGTTCTTATTAGTTATCCATTTTATACATATTAGTGTATATATGTCAATCCCAATCTCCCAATTCATCCCACCACCACCACCCCCACTGCTTTCCCCCCTTGGCGTCCATATGTTTGTTCTCTACTTCTGTGAAAATGACCACTGTATTATAACTCCCTTTATGTAAACGTAATATTGGGACTAGTTAGGTTTTACCTGAAAAGAATGTATAATTTACATTCACTCTGCGTACAAGGCAAGTGATTTATTTAAAGATGTTTACAAATAGAACTGCATGAAGTGCTTGAAGCTCTAGTTACTGGAATCTAGACACAGAAACGTTGTTTTTGGCTTTATTTTTCCCAGTTTTCAGTCCTTTCTGGGACTTATAATATTAAATGTATAATAATTATTATTTATGTACTTTTATGTTTATTTATAATTATAATAATTTATAATAAATTAACGTTCTCTAGCTTATTGAAAAGTTTCATTTGCAATATGGGTTCACAGAATCAATAGCTGCTTTGTTCTTGGAGAAAACTAAGGCTTTGCAACTCTTTTGCCTCATAAAACTATTTCCCTCTTTTTGAGGCAGGGTTTTGCCCACTGCAAACAAAACTGTTTTATCCAACATGTTATGTTTGAGGAGAGCACTACTGAATAGTACCTGTAAATAGTCACATTTTCTTGCAGGTCTTTTCTATATTCTCATTAAATTCTGCCTGAGGAGTTCTCTGTTTCCCAAGGTAGTGTGGGTGGGTGACAAGCGGGCTCCATTACAGAGTTGAGACTGGGATTTTAATCACATTCTGCTTAACACCTCTCTTTGACACCAGGAACAAGGCCTCCATTGCTCAATGAGGAAAACAAGGGGTTTGGGATTGTTGATTCTCTGGGGTCTCTTTCAGCTTGAATTGACCTAAGTGTGCACCTCTAATTGTTCTCAGGTTCTCATTCAGGCTTTAAACTTTCCTGCTATAGTCACTCAGAGGGTCAGTTCTTCATTCCTCTTATCCCTAAACTTCTGGTTTTGGCCCCAGAGTCAGAGGTGAGTCTGGGGATCCTTGACCCACCAAAGGCCGCCTGGCCGGAGCCCTGGGCACACTCACACTGCCAGTCTGCCCAATGCAGATCCTGCCCTCCCCACGGGGTGACTTAGGGTTTCAGTCCCTCCATCCTGGGGTGAGGCTGGCCCTAGGGCCTTCCTCCTCTGGCGTGGGTCCAGGCAGAGGGAATGACTTGAAAAAAAAAGATGTAGAAATTAGTGTTCAGAAATCAGAGAATATTCTGTAGACCAGAGTCAGCTTAAAGGGAAAATTCTTGTTCAGGCAAGAGTGGAGGGTCCCTGAGAGAATTAGGCGGGAGCTTGTGGGAAGTTTCCGACACCCCCTCTAACGCTGGGGGGTTCCTCTCCCAAGGAGTGAGGAGCCTGGGGCGGCCGAGGGGTTCAGCTGAGGGCTACTGCTTTGGGTTTATTTCATGTTATTTACGTAGCTTTTATTTGGGTAAAATTCACATAACATTCACCATATTACTTTCAAGCGTGGAATTCAGTGGCATTCACTGTTTTATTTTAGTGTATGAGCCTGCTCTAAATTGTATAATAACTAGTTTTATTTTTAACTCAACTCAAATCTGGACATAAACACGGTGCTTGGCTTTTATTCAGATCAGAAAGGACAGGAAAGAAGTAGCTAATTCCATCGTATATATGTACCACATCTTCTTTATCAATAATTTTAAATGGAGTATAGTCTATAAAAATATTGAATTGCTATATTGTACACCTAAAACTAATATAATATTGTAAATCAACTATACTTCAATTAAAAAAAATATTAACTAAAAGAAATCAGAAGCTGTGGAACTCTCTACTCCCTTGGCAGGAGATGAAGTCACAGTCACTCCTTATGAAATGTGTTCTTACCTCTCATTGTCACCGTTTAGCTTCTTCCATCCTAAATTTATGTGGTGCTCTTTTCATGTCCTCTGAATAAGAGTGATATAAGGAGAAGCGTTCCTCAGCAGGGAAGGACCAGTCCAGGGTGGTTCTGGAGAGGAGAGCAGGTGGGCATGTGGTTAGAATCCTGCTCTGTGGGAAAAGCATGGCCAGTTGTCTGATAACCTGCAAAAGATGCTCTGAAGAAGTAGAAGAAAATGTGAAATTTTTCTTGAACTAGAGCTAACCTCCAGCTATAATCCATTACTCACCACTAACATGCTTAGTGATGGAAAAATATGTATATTCGTAAAAGAAGAAACAGCAGGGGAATGAATGATGGGGCTAAGAAAAGAGGATTCTTGGACCTAACTTGTCCTAAAATAAGTGAGTTTGGAAGGCCCTTGTGTGTACGTGTGAGTATGTGTGCTTAGAACGTTCTTTCTGCAAGGGGGTCTTGTGAGTGAAGAAACGATTTTTCACGTCATATATATATGACTTCATCTCCCTGAGCCTATTCCTTTATCAGTCAATGAGGATAGTAATAAGATTATTATATATAATATATGTGTATTATATGTATATTACATGTATTATATATGTATTTTACATATATTATAATACACATATATTATGTGTAGAATAGTCATATTAATATCCTCATTGGCTGATAAAGGAATAGGCTCACGGAGGTGAAGTCATAATCCTAGGTGCACTGCTGGCAAGGCTGGGTTTAGAATTTAGGGTCTCAGCCACCTCCAAGTCTCCAATGTCCTCCCCACAAGCCTAAGTAAATGTTTCTTTCTTCCCTGACCATACCTGTCAAACTAAGGTATTAGTTCTCTACAAAAAGAATGAAATAAAGTACAGAGACAGGCAAATGCTTTGCCATCGTCCTCCCTGGCCAGTGTCCCAGCCTGTGTCCAGCTGCTCTGGCAGCCGGGCCTGCTGAGCCATCCGCACCATGCCCGAGACCTGGGTCCTGCCATCTCTCTCTTTCCCCTCCTCCTTCCCCCTCTCTCCTTCTCTTTCCTGCCACTTTTGAGTGACCACTGGGACTCTGTTGTTGATTGAAGGTTACAAGGAGAGTGCACGCACACACACTCACTGCAGATGCACACACTCACAGTCACACACACATATACACACACATGCTCGTACACACTGAATACACATGAGCACATACATACACCGTGCACATATACACAGTCATATACACTCACACATGCACATACACATATACACACATATATACACATACACACTCACACGTACACACAAGGGCCTTCCAAACTCACTTATTTCAGGACAAGTTAGGTCCAAGAATCCTCTTTTCTTAGCCCCATCATTCATTTCCCTGCTGTTTCTTCTTTTACAAATATACATATTTTTCCATCAGTAAGCATGTTAGTGGTGAGTAATGGATTATAGCTGGAGGTTAGCTCTAGTTCAAGAAAAATTTCACATTTTCTTCTACTTCTTCAGAGCATCTTTTGCAGGTTATCAGACAACTGGCCATGCTTTTCCCCAGAGAGGATTCTAACCACATGCCCACCTGCTCTCCTCTCCAGAACCACCCTGGGCTGGTCCTTCCCTGCTGAGGAACGCTTCTCCTTATATCACTCTTATTCAGAGGCCATGAAAAGAGCACCACATAAATTTAGGATGGAAGAAGCTAAACGGTGACAACGAGAGGTAAGAACACATTTTATAAGGAGTGACTGCGACTTCATCTCCTGCCAAGGGAGTAGAGTTCCACAGCTTATAATTTCTTTTAGTTAATATTTTTTAATTGAAGTATAGTTGATTTACAATATTATATTAGTTTTAGGTGTACAATATAGCAATTCAATATTTTTATAGACTATACTCCATTTAAAATTATTGATAAAGAAGATGTGGTACATATATACGATGGAATATTACTCAGCCCTTAAAAAGAATGAAACAATGCCATCTGCAGCCATATGGATGGACTGGGTGTTATCATACTAAGTGAAGTAAGTCAGACAGAGAAAGACAAATATCATATGATATCGCTTATATGTGGAATCTTAAAAAAATGGTACAAATGAACTTATTTACAAAACAGAAACAGACTCATAGACTTAGAGAATGAATTTATGGTTACCGGGGGAAGGGTGGGGTGGAGGGATAGATTGGGAGTTTGGGACTGACATGTACACACTGCTATATTTAAAATAGATAACCAACAAGGACCTACTGTATAGCACAGGGAACTCTGCTCAATACTCTATAATAACCTAAATGGGAAAATAATTTGAAAAAGAATATATACATGTGTATGTATAACTGAATCCCTTTGCTGTACACCTGAAACTAACACAACATTGTTAACCAACTATACTCCAACATAAAATTAAACTTTTTAAAATAAATAAAAAGTCATTACAAAATAATGGCTATATCTCTCGGTGCTGGACAGTATATTGCTTCTGTTTTATGCATAGTAGTCTGTACATCTTAATCCCCTACCCCTGTATTGTCCATCCCCCATCCCCTCTCCCCACTGGCAAACACTAGCTTCTTCTCTCACAGCTTCTAATTTCTGACCTTGACTTTGGTCTTTGCTACTCAGGCCTTGAGAAGCCTTCTCTGAGGTCTGCATTCAAGTTCTATAGAAATGAATGTCTGATGGTGGATGAGGCGGGGTCCTGAGCCCCTCCCACCCCACTGAGAGAGCCCTGCCTCTTGGCCGAGTTGGTAAAGAACTTCCTGCTCCCATCACAGCCTGTATTAGTCAGGAGAGGTGTCAGGGGCTGAGGGTCAGGGAGATCAGGGTACACTGGAGAGACGATGGGGAGCTCCTTGGCCCAACGCCTTTCCCCTCAGTCCAGTGAGGAAAGCAGCCTCGCCCTCTGACGTGGACCACAGTGGACTACAGCATGGGTGGCTGTGGAACCCACGATCCCACAGGTGCCAAAGACAAAGATGAGATGGACCCTAATCCCCAACGCTCCAGTGGCCCCTAGCTTCCCAAAGGGTGCCGTTGATAAAGGGAAGCACAGCCCTGTGTTTGTGAGCTCAGGGCTGATGGGCCCCCCACCCATTCCAGACCCTCAGGGTTTGCAGACCTCCACCCAGTGGTGTCTGTGCCCTGGTTCAGGCCAGAGCCTGCGGCATCTCTCCTGGACACCCATATGCACCCTGAAATGTGCGAGGACTTCCCCACTCTGAATGGGGACATGGCCTCAGCCTGAGCCTGGCACTCCCTCTCTCTGACACTGCGCCTGCCAGAACCCGGACGGTGAGCAGGGGGACAGACAAGGCAATCTGGAGCACACGTGTGCCAGTCTCCTTGCCCGGGCCCTTCCGCAGGAAATCCCTGCCCTTCAGAGGGAAGTCTGACATGCCCCACACGTCCTTGTCTGTTGCTGGATCCAGAAAGGAATGGATTCTGCGTGTCATTTTGCAGTAAGGTTGAGCAAACCTCTTCAAATTAGATAAGTCCTGTTTGATGTGATTTTGAATAAACAAATAACAAGAAAAAGAAAATAGAAAATGAGAAATCTTCTGATCAAAGTACCTACATTTACAGCAAGGCACAATCATTTGACTGGCTCCCCCCAGGTTTACAGGGAGTGATAGAACTGGATTAAAACCTGGCTCCTTGAGCAATTGACATTCCATTGGAAATGAAAGCTGGAAGTGAGATGTAGCCCAGCTGCTGTCACACTGTAGTGGACACGGAACCACCCAAGGGCTTGTTAACACACCCAGAGCTCTGAGTTGGCAGGTCTGAGTGGGACCTGATCGTTTGCATTTCTCAGGTTCCCGGGTGGTGCTGCTGCTGGTCCAGGGACCCCACTTCAGGAACCACTGAAGTTGTCCCTTTAGCTTGGCCACATGGCAATGACACAGTCCCCAACTCTAGATGTTGCCACGAGGGAAAAAAATTACGCATGCAGGAGTGGCTAATGTAGTCACGAGGAGCTCAAGGATTTGCAGATATATGCTGATCCAATTATTGTCCACTTAGAAATGAGGATCCCTGAAATCTTGGAGTCTAAGTCAGTGGATTTTTTCATTCTTTCTCTTACCCTTGGGGCTTTAGTTCTTAGCTGTGGTTTCCGTGAATTGATGTCAGCTAATATTGAGCAGAATTACATCCTCTAAATCACTCTTGAAGGCCTTGTGGTATTTAAAGTATCTTTTGTTTC
Source organism: Pseudorca crassidens (assembly GCF_039906515.1). Taxonomy (NCBI): domain Eukaryota; kingdom Metazoa; phylum Chordata; class Mammalia; order Artiodactyla; family Delphinidae; genus Pseudorca; species Pseudorca crassidens. Next base: position 4,700,377 of record NC_090298.1, read on the forward strand.
CAACATCCTGGAATACTTAAGTAACTCTTTTCCAGATCAAATAATGTCCCCTGTGTTTTGGTTTATTTACAGTTTTTCTGAGGCTGCAGGAGAGCCAGGCCTTACTGTTGGCATGCAGCTGGGCTGTTTTCACCCTCTGCTACCTGTGGGTTAATTGAAACAAAAATCCTGGAAAAGAGAAATTCGCCAAACAGGGGACCCAAGAGTGCAAGCCCTCAGGCCGGGCCTGCTACCGCATTGCTGAATTCAAACAGCAAACCCCGAAACTGAGAAAGCTCCCACTGCCCAGGCAGGTCTGGGTTTTCTTCCTTAGGAAGAGATTGCACCACTTTTGCTGTGGTTTTTAACATTTTATTGGGAAATATTTTCGAAATTAGAGAAAAAGTTTTAAAAAATCAAGCAAGAACACTCATATACCCTTTCCTCAGCATCACATATTATTTCCTTTTTCCCCATCTGCTTTTGCATTTGTTCTCTCTCTGTCTATGTGTGTGTGTGTATAATGTTTTCTGAACCGTTTGAGAATAGCTTGTGTGGGTCATGGCACTTTACTCCTAGAAGTGGGTCTGCTTTTGCATAACCGTAGTACCATTATCAACTGCAGTGAATTTAACCTTGGTGCAATTGCTTCATCTAGCCCACTATCTATATTTCAATTTTGACAACTGACCCAGTAATGTCCTTTACGGCATTTCCCCCTCCAGTAAAGGAGCTGGTCTAGGACCATTTCCTTCATCTGGTCATCCCACCTTTTAATCCCCTTTCACGTGAAACGGTTCAGAATCCTGCCCTGTATTCTCAGTGTGGGTCTGTCAGTGTTTGTTCATCTAGAGCTGGTCCATGCCCTGCGTGAGGGACACTATGCATCGTGCATCACACCCAGAGCACAGGCTGTGGTCTGCCCTCATTGCTGAGGCAGATTTTGATCGTCCAGTCACTGTGTGATACAATGTCTCCACTCTGTAGTTACTAGTTTTCCCCTAATTTCTAATAAGGAATCTGTGGGGAGGCACATTAAGACATGTCAACATCCTGCTCCTCATCCAGATCTATTGTTGCCCCCGAATAGACTGAGCGTTCACTGATGATTCTTGCCTGAACCACTTTGTACAGTGATGGTTGCCAAGTGGAGCCTTTTCAACCCAGCTCACCCTCCACTTTATCAGCTGAACGAGGCATTCCACAGTAGGCAAGAGCCCGCTCCTCTCCCCCACTTATTTTGTGTATCTACTTATTGGTAACAAGGAGGCAGGAATTTTTGCAAAAATTCATTACCATCCTCAATGATGCTGAAATAAAAATTGACCCAGATGTGGCTGCTGTCCTTCCAGTGGCAACTGTGATCTTTGTCCTCATGACAAGACCCTGTCTTTTTTTTTTTTTTTTAACCATTTTCTTACTTTCTGACACAATAAGACGTTCCAAGTTCATCTTCTACTTTCTCTGTCCCAACCCTGGGATCTGCCATTTTTATATCTAAAACAAGATAGTTGACTTCTTCTTGGTTTGCTTCGATGCTAAAAAGAGAGTTTTCTTTAATAAGTACTTAGAGTCTAAATTGAAGTTTCCTAGTTAAATAAGACTCCTTTGGTGACAAGAAACAGAAAACTTGACTTGAATGAGCATAAACAAACACCACTAAATTGGTTGACAGAATCCAAGGAAAGGTTGAACAACCAACCTCCGGAAGTAGAGTGGTGCTTCTGAACCCCAGGGGGCACTGACCCCCAGATATAGATGGTGTCAGGCTTCCTTAGTTTCAGGACCTGGTCTTTCCTTCTCTCAGGGGGTCCACCGTGAGCCCAGACCCTTCCTCCAAAGGGCAGGAAACAAGGCACTCGGAGTACCCTTGGCTCCTGTGTTCAGTTTCCACATTGGGGAATTCCTGTTCAAAAACCCTGGGGAGAGACTCAGTGTTTCCTAGAGGATCAGGTTTCCATCCCTGGATTAATCAGGAAGGCCATGGAGAAGGTCTCGGAAAAGAACAGGGCAGCTTCTGAGCTGGCGGACTGGAGGCAGAGGCGGCGGCCCTGGGAGCACTAAGCAGATCCCCGCACACACATCTGCTCAGACACCATAATCGTTGGTTGATTTCCTGCTCACTGTGCTCAGGTGCTGCAAATGAGTTATTCTTTTCTTCTAAGAGACGCTGGAATGTAGTTTCCAACAACCACAAAACCATGTCATGTCCCCGACGGAGATTCACGGGTGGCAGCAGTGAAGTACTTAGAGGAGCAGCCAGCACACCCCTTGCCTCACACTCACCTGTCTGCCCTGTGACATTAAAACAAAAAAATTAGGAAAAGGCCACTGGAAGGGAAGGGGACTTGGAGACAGGTCCCACAGCTCTGTGACCTTAGGCAACTGGTCAACCTCGTGAATCTTAGACTAGCTTGAAAGTCAGTTTCTGCTCTAACGTCCCATGACTGTGTGGTCTGTGTTCAAGCAGAGTTATTATTTTGACAACTCTGGCCTTGCCTCCACATAGACCTCGGCCAGCCATGACTGTTGGTGACTACAGACAGACAGAGAGTCCAGTCCTGGACTAGCCCCTTCCCCTCCCTATTACCTAATCCTCAAATCCCTTCTGGCATGCCTTGGACATTTTTCTGGTTTGGACCCAATCTCTGGGTCCTGTTTCACCCGTCAAATTCCAAATTAGGTGTGTCTAGTGCCATAACAAGGTGTGGCCAGAAATAAGCCAGCATGCCAGGCTCCTCTACCCTGAAGTGGCAGGCACTGCCCTCATCATCCTAAGAACAGCCTCACTGCACTCAGCTGACCTCGTATCCCCAGACTTCACCATCATCATCCACGGTGGTCGTAACACAGCCACTCCCACCACCAGCTAGAAAGGTCTTTTCAATGAGTCCAGGGCTCCCACCACGGTCATAGAACTTGCAGGAAGACACTGGAAGTGGGTGCTAGGTTACAGGTCTAGGTGACTCATGTTTTGGCTTTATTATGAATGTGTCACATTTCTAGGACTGTGAGCATGCCTGCAAAGTGGATATGAGACTAAACGATCGGTTCCACCATGAGGGATGGGATTAGTGGTTCCGGGGCCCTGCCAGAAGCGCAGCTGTATAGACAAGCCACAGTGACCTAATCTCCCAAACTATGAGCTGGTCCTGGCCAGCTGCAATGGGGGAGTGCTAACTGGGGAGTGTGGAGGGAGCCTGAGTGGAGTGGGAAGGTATGTGAGTGTTTGTGGATATGGGAGGTGGGGGCAGAGGACTGTATAAAAGAGAAAGATAAAGATTTCAGGGAGAGGCCATATGAGCAGATGTGAGCAGTCCTGTACTTGGGGAGGAGTGAAGACATGACAGCTAAACAAAATGAAAAGAAGCCAGTGCCCTTGGGAGGAGCAAAAAACAGCAGAAGAAGGGATGGACTGCTTTTGTCCAGAAGAAGTGAGTCATATTTCATTCCCAGAAAAAAAAAAAGCCTAATAAAAATAAATCGTTGGGAAAATAAGTGAGTTTTAAAATACTTGGTTACTTGCAAGAAGGGATTGGTGAGCTGTTGAGTCCTCACCTTGACAAGGTTTTCCCTGGAGATAAGTGTACACAGGCTCACATCTCTCCACCATGTGACTCCCTGAGGCTTAATGAGTAGGCATCTGGTGGGGATTCCTTCCATCCCCTTAGTCGATGTCTACTGAGCTCTTACTGTGCACTACACTCTGTAGAAGGTGCAGGGGAAACACGGAGGAGGAGGCTTCACAGCCCAGCCTGGAAGAAGAACAGAGATGGGGACAGGTGAGAAGAGGGTAGCAGGGCACATGTTGCACACGGGCGTATGGGTGACAGCAGGTCAGTTCTGTTTGCTCTGGGGACACCAGGGTGATGATCCCCAGGAGAGAAGCAGCTAAATCTCACTGGGGACTCAGGGGACATGCAGGACCAGAGCATCACTCCAGCACATAGAGGATGGTGGCACGTGGGGCTGGTGGACAAGACCAGAATCCCAGCTGATTCCTGTATGGATCCTGACAAACATCAGGGTCAATGCAGAGCATATACAAACATGATGAAGGCTCTTCCCTGGCCTGGGATGCCCATCTCACCCACTTCACCTGTTGAATCCTTCATTCCCCTGTGATCAGCTCAAACACACCCCCTAAAAGACAGGCACCTGCCCTGAGTCAGCTCACGCCAGGCTGCTCCAAAGTCCCAAGGTTTTACATACAGTCTCCCAAAGTAACTGAATTCTTATTTGACCCTCAAATGAACAAGCTCTTATTTTATGTTTCCATCACAGCAAAGCAAGCCATAATGGAAATTTCCTTTAAGTCTAAAAATGACAGGACCATCTCTGTTCATTCAAAAGCGAGTAATTTAAATTCCAGCTACAAGTTGGAATGAACCCACATGTTTAACAAGAAAGAACATTGTGTTTTCTTGTGCCCATCAATCTGTTAGTACTGAATAGCATTTTCAAAAGCAAGGAATTTCAAAGCAGTGACACGTCTATACTCCAAAGGGACACTGGATGTAGGTGCCTACGGCTCCAATCGTTTGAGAACCCAAGAAGAGGGGTGGGAGATGCTTAGAGCCAACGGGGGTGCTTAGACTTGGCGCCTAGTCACCCCTGTCCTTACCACACACCAAAAGGGGAGCTGCTGCCCTGGGACACAGTCCAGCTACCATCCAATGAAGTCGCAAGTTCAACTGAGGGGAGGCGTGACCAATTGGTGTGACGCGATGCATGATAAAATTATTGAGAAATTAAGTACTTCAATCTCACTGTCACTTGTTTGAGCATCTGAACATTCTCTCCAGCTACATTTTTGTCTGCTTGTCATTTTGGTGCTGATACACACATCTGCTTCCTTGAGACACTGAATCGAGTTTCTGCTTAGCACTTGAATTCCAAGGTAGGAATGCAGTACTCAGGGTCCCCGTGATGTTGCAGATAGTTGTCCAGACAAGAGATCGGGGGTTACTCAACTGGCCCCCAGATTTGCCGACTTTGAAATAAAAACCAATCCTCTCTCCTGTCAGTTTTCAGTTTCTCAGTAAAGGTAAAAATTGGTTTTCCTGGTTAAATATGCAAAAACAAGAACAACCTGAGGGTTGGTAATGAACAGCAGAGGGCCATGCTAAAAGCTCACTCACGCTGAGGTGATGGAAGCTGATGGCAAACCAGTTGGAAATAAGGTGACTTCAGTCTCAGTGTGTTCTCCCAAGCAAGCAGGAACGGTTTGGAAAGAGACTTGCAAGCCTTAACACAGATTCTACCGAGATGTATTCGAGCCATTTTCCCGGGTTTTGCTGCATGATAACTTGCCTCATAGGTGAACTTTTACAAAGCAAAAAGGCAGACTTAAGGAAACAAAAAGACTGCTTGTCCGGAGTGAGGTCAAATATGAAACTGGATTCCATCCAATTGGCGTTATTAATTAAAAGGACCCACTGGACTCTGAGGCTGGAATAGCTCAGGCTGCTCTATTTCCATCCCTTTCTCTCTCACACCACAGTTCAGGGTCTTAAGAAGATGCCAAATTCAATAAGGACAGACATTTAAGAAGAAAAACTCATTTTATTAAACTCAAGGAATTTGTGTCTAGGTTTAAAGAGGGTTGATCCGATGACTCAAAGTTTTCGTGTTGGCCTCCTCTGAGGGCTTGGGAAAGCCTCACATACCCACAGAGGATGCAGCTGACAAAACAGACAGTTGCTGATCCTGACATCAATGGGTACTTTCAGTTGATTCAGATGGGTTAGAAATGCCCCATTTGCGTTGAGTTCTCCAGGGCAGGAAAACAGAGAGGAGAGGCATCAGGTGCGTCCGAGGCCAGGAACAGTGTTCTGCCTTTTCATCAGCTCCATCTATGACTGTTTCTAAATTTGAGAAAATTGTCCAGCTGCTGATGTGTCCAGATCTCCGGCCATACCTTCCTGCAGTGTCAACGCCACAGACGGATGACAGTAATGGATGTCGTGCATGGACAGAATAGATCACCGGCAGAGCACAGCTTCAGCAAAAGGCAAAGCCTCGTGCAGAAAGGCAGTCACGCCCACCCTCAGGCATGGCCCACGCAGTCCCCAAACATGAGCTTCAGTGGGTAGCTTGTCTGGCAGCCGTGTGTTTGTGATCATCAGGAGAAACACGCTCCGCACCGCAAACACTGAAAACTGCCGTGTATGTGCAGAACAATGGAGTACAGATGTTGACCCTTGTAGGAGATGTTTTACAACGGATTCAATTATTGAACATTTTTGTCATTCTTAATCCCATAAACCATCCTCGAAGAGCATACAGGCCTCCTTTCAACCCAGAAAATGCTGAGTGATGCCTGGATTAGAGGTACAGTTGAGACCGTATGCCTCTGTTCAATGGGGAAAAGAAGATGTCTTTCTCCCTAAAAAGACCCTATAAGAGTGACTAGAGGTCATTTTCTTAGAAAGTTTAGTGTGAAACGAGACAAAATATATTTGCCCAACACACACACACACACACACACACACACACACAGAGATGTGCATGCAACCCATGCAAATATCTGTGTCTTTAATTATCATAAGTAATTAGGAGAGTAGATTTTACTCAGAAGAGCTTAGCTGAGACATTTGTTTGTAATGAGCTTTTCCCCCTCTACAGAGTTAGAAATATCACTGTAAATGTGCTGGTTAACAATGTCTATCTCCAGCTCAGGAAGTGTTGACACAGATGTTTGGCTAATCATTGATAGCACACAGCTATTCCCATAAAGGCGAAGATTAGTCGGAATTGGCATGCATTTCTTTCTTCTGTGAGCCTCGTTTGATTATAGATGGTGTTTTGTTAGAGTGTATCCATGCAACCTCATAAATGATGTAAAACCCAAGAAAACAGGAACCCTGTGCCAAAACCAAATTAAATATGCGTCCGAAAAATGTAAGCTTGATTCGGGTTCGGGTACCATGAAGCTTGCCTCAATCTATTGTTGCTAAAACCTCCAGGGAAACTATAAAAAGTAACCCTGATATTAATATCAATTTAGAGTTGGTATCGCTGCCAACATTTATTCCATATGAAGCCCAGCTGGCTGTATCATCTCGAGCACAACATAGAGTGGCAGCATTGCAGCCTCCAAAAGGCTATGAAAAATGGTCCACACAGATTGGGGGAGGAGAAGCCCTCTTACCTGTGTAAATGCACTGCAACTGTCCCGCTTTTCCTTGTGAGCAGCAGAGGTGGCCTGGGATTTGGATGCAGAGCTTGTTCTCTGGGTAAAGCAGCTTCAGAGTCTCCAAGCTGTGTCATGACCCTTCCTCCTTCCATCAAGAAGTACAAGAATCCCAAGAAGTACATTCAGATGGCTGCCTCTCCTTTGCCACCCAGCTCACAGAGGTCCCTGGAAAGCCACACAGAATTACCATACGGTTACTTCCAGAGCATCTTGGGAAATCTAAAGTCCTCTGTCTTATTTCTCTCCTACTCACCACCATGGGATGGGGTTCAGGGGAACCAGAACAAGTCCAGAGTTCAGCTGAGTACTGGGCGGCTTTCCTTCATGTACCATTTTAAAAGGCACCCATTCCCAGGAGAAATGCCTGCTTCCAGGAAGAACCCTGCCAGGTGCCCTGGAGGAAAGGAAGACCGGGATGCGAAAAGTTGCATAAACTTTGACATGGAACTGAAACATGGACTCTGGGAAGCAAAGTCATAGAGGAAGGAAGATGGTTGGTTTGGGATAGTTGAAACCCCTGCATACCTGGCAAGAAAGTCACTGACATCAGGTGTGCAGGGAGAAGGCTGAACAAGCTTCCCCAGCAGGGAAGTAATGTCTTGTGTCCTCGGAGGACCCGCACTTGTGCATGGACCTGTTCCACGGCTCATCGCAAGGGAGCTCCCTCGGTAGCAGGTGTGGACTCTGACCATCCTCATGGCCTTACACTGAGACTTTTTATTCACATGACATACAGCACCTCACACAGTCTTCTGCTCTTTCTTCAATTTCACAAATGTTAGTTTAGCTTCTTTTGTGCAGAGTGACTTATCCCAAACGTCCACTTTTACTGTGATAAACCTCTACACAGATCCTCCTCAACTTACTATGGGGTCACCTCCTGGTAAACCCTGGTAAATTGAAAATGTGGTATGTCAAAAATGCATTTAATATACCTAAGCTACCAACTGTGGCTTATCCCATCCTGCCTTAAATGTGCACAGAACACTTACATTAAAAGACAGTTGGGGGGATTCCCTGGTGGTGCAGTAGTTAAGAATCTGCCTGCCAATGCAGGGGACACGTGTTTGAGCCCTGGTCCTGGAAGATCCCACATGCGACGGAGCAAATAAGCCCATGCACCACAACTACTGAGTTCGCGCTCTAGAGCCTGACAGCCCCAACTACTGAGCCTGCATGCCACAACTACGGAGCCCACTTGCCTAGAGCCCATGCTCTGCAACAAGAGAAGCCACCACAGTGAGAAGCCTGCACACCACAACGAAGAGTAGCCCCCGCTCGCCAAAACTAGAGAAAGCCCGTGCACAGCAATGAAGACCCAACACAACCAAAAATAAATAAATAAATAAATAGACAAATAAAATTTAAAGATTGTTGGGAAAAACCATCTAACACAAAACCTATTTTATAATAAAGTATTGAATGTCTCACATAATTGATTGAATACTGTGCTGAAAGTCGTGTGGGCACAGGATGGTTGTCAAGGTATCAGTTGTCAACCCTCATGATTTTGGGGCTGACTGGGAGCTACAGCTCGCAACCGCTGCCCAGCATCATGAGAGAGTATTGTGATACATTTCACTAGTCCAGAAAGAGATCAAAGTTCAAAATTCAAAGTACGGCTTCTACTGAATGTAGAGACATTTTGTGCCATCATAAAGTCAAACAATCATAAGTCAATATTTCTTTCTCTGTCTGACTTACTTCACTCAGTATGACAAATTCTAGGTCCATCCATGTTGCTGCAAGTGGCATTATTTCATTCTTTTTAATGGCTGAGTAATATTCCATTGTATATATGTACCACATCTTCTTTATCCATTCTTCTGTCGATGGACATTTAGGTTGCTTCCATGTCTTGGCTATTGTAAACAGTGCTGCAATGACCATTGGGGTGCATGTATCCTTTCAGACCATGTTTTTCTCTGGATATATGTCCAGGAGTGGGATTACAGGATCATGCAGTAGCTCTATTTTTAGTTTTTTTAAGGAAACTCCATACTGTTCTCCATAATAGCTGTACCAATTTACATGCCCACCAACAGTGTAGGAGGGTTCCCTTCTCTCCACACCCTCAAAAGAAATGATACAAATGAACTTATTTACAAAACAGAAACAGACTCACAGACTTAGAGAATAAATGTATGGTTACCAGGAGGGAAGAGTGTGGGGAGGGATAGTTAGAGAGTTTGGGATTGACATGTACATGCTGCTATATTTAAAATGGATAATCAACAAGGACCTATTATATAGCAGAGGGAACTCTGCTCAATATTATGTAACAACCTAAATGGGAAAATAATTTGAAAAAGAATAGGTACGTATATATGTATACTGAATCACTTTGCTATACACCTGAAGCTATCACAACATTGTTAATCACCTATACTCCAATATAATATAAAAACTTAAAGTGAAAAAAAAATTGCATGTAGAACCATCGTAAATCAGGGACCATCTGTATATGTCAGTCTCGCCAAAAACAAAGGTGTCACGTTCTTTCTTGTTAAGTGAAATGAATAAGGACGTGGGGAAAGGTTGCAGGGCAAGCAAACACACTCTTGGGGTGTTACATCTTCTCCTAAGGTCTTCAGGTATTTATATTTACTCTCAGGATAGTTGGTAGGGTCAGCCCCACATTTCCACACTCAACTCTACCTGATGGCTCCTGTTCACGCTTGAAAAAGCTCAGAGTCATCAAGGGCAGGGCTTCTGCGCTAAGTCCTCAGCGCCTATGCAAACATCTACCAGAACTAATTAGCTGCCATTTACCCACTTGTCCTCCCCCAGTAGACTCTGAATTTCTTTTCTTTTCTTTTTTTTTTTTGAGGTCCGCGGGGCTCTCACTGTTGTGGCCTCTCCCGTTGCGGAGCACAGGCTCCGGACGCGCAGGCTCAGCGGCCATGGCTCACGGGCCCAACCGCTCCGCGGCATGTGGGATCTTCCTGGACTGGGGCACGAACCCGTGTCCCCTGCATCGGCAGGCGGACTCTCAATCACTGCGCCACCAGGGAAGCCCGACTCTGAATTTCTTGAAGAGGAATTCTCTTTCTCTTCTTACAAGAGCACTGATCCCATCATGGGGGCCCCACCTACGTGACCTCGTCTAAATATAGTCACCTCCTAAAGGGCCCACCTCCAAATACCATCACAGTGGGTGAGGACTTCAACGTATGAATTTGGGGAGACACTAGCCACATGTGACTATGGAGCCCTCAAACTGTGCATAGTGTGACTGAGGAACTGAATATTTAATTGTATTTTATGCTAATTAATTTAAATATATATTTCAATAGCCAGATACTGGGAGTGGCTCTCTCAGCTGTCTGCTGGGAGAAGCGGCCTGGCCAGAAGGAGAGGCAGAAGAGGGGGAGCCAATGGGCCATCCTGTCATTGGATCTGAGGACACGAGAGACCCAAAAACACTTCCAAGGGTGAGTTCTGCGGGGAGGGGGAGCTACCAACTGAGAAGGGAGAGGTTCCAGGGATGCTCAGGTCGGCTCGGGGAAGACATGTGTGCAATGCCTATGGGACCTCTACATGGGCATCTCAAGGATAAAACAAGCAGAGAAGAGCCTGTGATGACTGACTCCAGAGTCATCACACTGTTCTCTGAAATATGAAGTCTGTCAACAGGACAAGACACTGCATTAGAGGCGGTCCAGCAACGTGTCTGTTTTCTCTCTCAGAGAGGACCAGACAAGTCCTACAGGTCCTGGTCAGCCACTCAGCTCAGATACAAACAGCCTGTCATGGGGCTGGAACATTTATGTAGGGGCAAGGGGATGGCTGAAGCCCCTTAAATCACCCCCACGCTCTATTTCCCACATACCAAACTGTTAGATAAAGTTGTTGAGAAATCCTGGAAAGCCCCCCAGATTTCCTTAAACTTTATTTCTCACAGTGAACTCTCAGCAACAAGATAAATTTAGATCCCCCCGTTCAGCAAGCCCTGCACCCTGGTGATTGTACAAGATGATGTTTTCGATTACACGTTTATTATCTCGTGTTTCTCTTCCAACTGAGAATCCCACTTTCTCATCACTCTCCAGTTCCTCCTGATCTGTATTCCTTTCTCCTCCTCACAAGACCATCATGAAACTGCTTCAATCACCAGTATATGGTGGAAAGAATGAATGAGTTTGGCTTTAAACACTCCTAAGTAGACAGTTGGGAAGTGGTTGAAAATTAAAACCAGGCAGCTTAATGACATTAGTGAGGCCTGCTTGAGAAGATGAGCCTGACCTCCAGCCTCTGGGCTCATTGTACCGATGACATCAGAGCTCCGATCGGGTGGCTGAGGCCAGGAGCCCTGGAGCGAGGAAACCATGCAGTAGGGCTTGTATCTTCTGTCCCACAGGAGCCCAGCTTGTCTCACGTTGAAGTAGGAAATCACAGCTTCCTCCCATCAAGGAGGGGAGCTGAGGGTTCCTGCAGAGAGGAGCTTGGCATGGAGGCAAAGGGGGGATAATCATTTAGCATCTCCCCAGGGTTCAGCCCTCTCCCCCCAACACTGGCTGAAAATGTGGAGCTGCAACCATCCAATTGCCGACCCCTGGGAGCCTGGTTGGACTAGATGTTTTTACTTGCTAGATTTCACTAAAAACTTTACAAATTGACTTTTACAAACTTGTGATCCAAAACTCAGAAAGGGAGATTAGGTGTAGCTTGGGGAAAACAACGGGAGGGAGCATGTGATGCTTTCCATATTAACAAGTCTCAGTTTGGGGGTTTGGGATGGGGGTTTCTTTGGATGTATCATTGAGAGAAAACGAAACATGAATTGTCCTGGCACCCCATAAAGAACATCAGTGCCACGATTGTTAATTATCTAATTGTCTCAAATATATTGAGCATTTTATCAACCACAAGCAACAATGAAGCTTAAAATAGACTCTTATTAAAATATTCATTAAAAGGCAACCATGGAACCACCACACAGATTCTTTCAATCCCCAGTACAGCAAGCCAGGCAGCAGTGGGGAAAGTGATGTTGCCACAGACATGGAAAGAACTTTGCCAGGTTGTCAGCGTCAACCTCTTGGGAGCCTCTCTGCATTTCCCATGCATTCTACTTCCCCTAACCAAGATCAAATCTCTTCTGACTCATTTTTATTTTCCCAATCACACAAGGAACATCTCAGTAGCGCAGAAAATATCTAAAGCCAGTGCAATCCTGGTGCCCCCAACAAAAAGACAGTGAGTGTGGAGGCAGTTCTAAGACAGCCCCCAGATTCCCACCATGGCCCCTCAACCCCATGGTGTACACACTGGCTCCCAGTCTCTCAATCAAACACTGATCTAGGTACCGCTGTCATGGGATCTTGTTGTTAGGATTAAGGTCCAAAATATTGAATACATTGACTTCAAGTTTGGGAGATTACCCTGGTTGAGCCTGACCTAATCAGGTGAGCCTACACACGGGATAAGACTCTTCCTGAAGAAAGAAATTGGAAGACTGAGAGTGAGTCAACATGAGGGGGTTCCTCTGTTGCTGACTTTGAAAATGGCGGGGGATGACTCACATGGTAAGGAATGTGGACGGCCTCTGGGACCTGGAGTCCTCAGTCTTACAAACATGGGGAAATGAATTCCAACAACAACATGCATGACTTTGGAAGCAGAATCTCTCCCTGAGCCTCTGGAAAGGAAGGAAGCCCAGCCAACCTCCCGTTTTCACCGTGTGGGACCCTGAGCAGAGAACCCAGCCTCACTGTGCCTGGCCTTCTGACCTGCAGAACTATGAGCTAATAAATGGCTGTCTGTTTACACTGTTAAGTTCTGTGACTTTACACAGCAAAGGAAAACTAACAAAATCTGCTGTGCAGTCAACAGATGCAGACTCTTGAGCAGAGTCCCCCATGGCACAGCCGCAGGACGTCAGTGTTCTCAGCAAAGAGGGCTGTCCTCCAGCCCTCATTGGGGAATGGGGAGGGCTGCCCAGAAAATGTACAGAAGAGTAGAAACTGACTCCAAGATAGCATGCATCCTGTTGTCTTATCAGTGCTCATCGTTAATTACACCTGTTTTCTTTTTCACTAAGAGAGATATTTTGTCTTTTTCACAATTTTGCTTGAAAAAGCATAGTATCAGGGAAATAGCGTTTCCTGGGCTGCAGAGCTTAGAAAGCTGGTATTCACAGGGATACCACCAGGGAAGTCCTTGTTTTTAACTTTTTAAAAATGATACTTTGGGGCTTCCCTGGTGGTACAGTGGTTAAGAATCTGCCTGCCGATGCAGCAGACACGGGTTCGATCCCTGGTCCGGGAAGATCCCACATGCCGCGGGACAACTAAGCCCGTGTGCCACAACTACTGAGCCTGCATGCTGCAACTACTGAAGCCCACACACCTAGAGCCCGTGCTCCACAACAAGAGAAGCCACCGCAGTGAGAAGTCTGAGCACCACAACGAAGAGTAGCCCCCGCTCACCGCAACCAGAGAAAAGCCTACGCACAGCAACGAAGACCCAACACAGCCAAAAATAAAATAAAATAAAATAAATTAAAAAAAATTATACTTTGACAGAAATTTGGCAAAAGGATATTAAAGTTCTCAAATGGATGTTTCTTCTCTGCAGCAGTAATTTAGCATCAAGGAACTTACCCTCTGGATATAATTGGATAGATGTGGGAAGACAGCTACAAGGAAGTTTGGGCAACTTTGTTTAATGAGAGCCAAAAGAAAAAAAAAAACAAAAAAACAGAACATACATCACTGGTTCTCATCCCAGGGGGATTCTGCCTCCAAGAGATGCTTGGCGGTGTCTGAAGACAGTTTTAATTGTCATAGCTGAAAGGGGCTGCTACTGGCATCTAGTGGGCAGAGGCCAGAGAGGCTACTCAACATTCTGCCATGCCCAGGACACACCCACCACAGAAGATGACCCAGCCCAAAATGCCAAAAGTGCCAAGGCCAAGAAACCCTGACCAAAATGTACAACTGCAGAGATTAGGTTGAATCAGTTAAAGTGCAATGTTTTGCAAGCATAAGAAAAAACTATGGTATTGTAGGTCTAGATTCATATTTATGTTTAGAACTCATTGCTAAGTGAAAAAAATGATTATAAATTTATACTTGAAATTGTCATATGGCTGTAAAAAACATAATAAAAAACATTTATAGAATATTATACCTCATGTTTCCCATGGAGAGACTAATTATATGTGACTATAGAAAGGAGCATATGAGTGAAATATATATTATATATATACATATTATCATATTTATTCTTCTGTATCTTTTGTCAATTGATTTATATATCAATTTACTTCCTTTGTAGTGTGATGATGCCTGAGGCTCCTTCACTAAGGAGTCCTGTCTATAAGTGAAGACACAGTTAAAGCTGTTATAATGTGGCACATATATACAATGGAATATTACTCAGTCATAAAAAGGAACAAAACTGAGTTATCTGTAGTGAGGTGGATAGACCTAGAGACTGTCATACAGAGTGAAGTAAGTCAGAAAGAGAAAAACAAATACCGTATGCTAACACATATATATGGAATCCAAAAAGAAAAAACAAAAAAGATAAAAGAAAAAACAAATGGTCAGAAGAACCTCGGGGCAAGATGGGAATAAAGATGCAGAACTACTAGAGGGTGGACTTGAGGATACGGGTAGGGGGAAGGGTAAGCTGGGACAAAGTGAGAGACTGGCATGGACGTATACACACTACCAAATGTAAAATAGATAGCTAGTGGGAAACAGCCGCATAGCACAGGGAGATCAGCACGGTCTCTAGGAGATCACCTAGAGGGGTGATAGGGAGGGTGGGAGGGAGGGAGATGCAAGAGGGAAGAGATATGGGGACATATGTATATGTATAACTGATTCACTTTGTTATAAAGCAGAAACTAACACACCATTGTAAAGCAATTATACTCCAATAAAGATGTTAAAAAAAAAAAAAGCTGTTATAATGCCTGTGCCTGGAGAGATAGCACATAGACCCCTTATGAACATATACCCTGCCTAGGAAGCTATTCATTAAATCGGGTGGCCTGCCTGTCACTCAGCTGAGGAACAGACAGCTTTGGTGCTGAGCTACAGGACTACTCCTAAGAAGGATGGAACTCTGAACAGCCCAGGAAAGGGATGCAGATGGGGTGGACACAGGTCCTGCCGCTTTCCCTTAGGCCAGCCCTATTCCTCCACTCATTGAGTCAGCCTGAGAGCAGCAAACCCAAAGAGATAGGAACACGCAGGACTGTCCATCCCAAACCTGGCCTCCCGCCCTGGCTCTGCCTATGACTCCAGGTTCCTCGTCTGTGAAGTGAGCGCGTTACCCAGCGGTCTCCAGGAGTTCTGCAGTACTCTGCTCCTCTGGATTCTCCATCATGTATCTCTCCCTGCGATTTTGCAATGAATGGTCTCCACAATGACCACTGATGTGCCTGTTGAAATCGTTCTCTTGGCCTGACAACTTTCTTCTGTTACTTTCAAATGATCACAGACTCCAGGGAGGAGTTTAAGTAAACCTCTTTCCAAGTTCTGGGCCCCAAAAGTCCCCCCCAAATTTCTTCCTACAAAACATTCTCAATCAGGGATGTGTAACCGTGGAAATCCAGAGGGTCAGCCAGCCCTGCTGCTCCCCTGGGAAGGAGGCTGGCCGTGTCCTACGTTTTCTAATTTTTGGTTGGTTCCAATCCTTCACTTGATAACATAATTTTCCCCTTTTTCCTTAAAGCCCAATAAATATCCCACTCTCCAGTGCTTTATTCTGGGAGTAATATTTCTGCCTGATCTGTGAGTGCATGTGAATATCTACTCAAGATTGTCATGTGATTTAAGGAGTGTTGAATTCTGTAGATGCTTTGAAACCAGGTGACTCTTGCTCCTTATTTCTATTGAGTTGAGCTGTGCGGTGTGATTGAGAGAGAAAGGAACAGCTTTGTGAATAAACAAAATCCCCACAGTACCCTCAGCTTCAGTATGCTGTGTGAGGATGAGCCCAGGGGTCCTCAGCCTGGGCGCTATTGATGTTTGAGGCTGGACAATCGGTGTGTGAGGGTCTGTCCTGTGTGTCGTAGGATGTGTCACAGCTTCCTAGGTTCCACCTACTGATGCCAGTAGCCCTCCCTCAATCCAGACAGTGTGACAATCAAGAATTCAAGAGTGTCACATCACAGGCCACATGGGGCTCCAGTGACCTCCACTGTTAGGTGGGGAAGGAGCTCCAGAAGCTTCTCTCTCTCCAGTGAGGAAGGAAGGCTGCTCTCTGTGCCCCACAGGAATGTGGTCAGTCCCAGACCACGTTTCTGAAGAGTCATCTGTCATGTGGAGCAGTCAAATACCATCAAAGTAAATCATGACTAAAGAAGCTGGGATGATACAAAACACTGGGTCCAACACATACATTTAAATGTTATAAGTGATCATCTCTTCACGGTAGAACTAATGATAATTAGGACCTATTTTATTTTATTTTTTGTACTTATTTATTTAACCTAGATTTTCCTTTTTTTAAATAATCATTAAATTACTCATTTATTTTTTTTTATTATTTTTATATATATTTTGTCGAAGTATAGTTGATTTACAATGTGTTCATCACAGGTGTACAACAAAGTGATTCAGTTACACATATACTTATATTCATTCTTTTTTAGATTCCTTTCTCATACAGGTTATCACAGAATATTGAGTACAGTTCCCTGTGCTACATAGTAGGTCCTTGTTGCTTATCTATCTTATATATAGTAGTGTGTGTATGTTCATCCCAAGCTCCTGATTTATGTGCCCCCCTAATGTCTCCCCTTTGGTAACCACAAGTATGTTTTCAATATCTGTAAGTTTGTTTCTGTTTTGTAAATAGGTTTAATTGTATCATTTCTTAAAAATTAGATTCCACATATGAGAGATACCATGTGATATTTGTCTTTGTCTGACTTACTTCACTTAGTATGATAATCTCTATATGTATTCCTTTTGAATGCTTAGGAAATAGAAGAATGCATACAAATGTTTAATATACACTTAGGTGATGTAGTGGACACACCCTAAGTTGACTCCAACCCAGTGATTTATGTCCTATGTAATCCCATCCTCTTCAGTGTGAGTGGGCTTTGTGACTTACATTTGAATGACAGAATATGGCAAAGGTGATGGGTTGTCATGTCTATGGTTATATATCATGTAAGCCTCTGTCTTGGCAGGCTAGAGGAAGAGAGAATCTCCCTTGCTGACTTTGAAGAAGTGAGCTGCCATCTCTTGGGACCACCTGCAAGAGGGCCATGTGGCAGGGAAGCACAGGGCAGCCTATAGGTGCTGAGAGTGGTCCCCCACTGACAGTTGGCAACAAGGGGGAGACCTCAGCCCTACAACCTCAAGGAACTAGATTACGCCAATAATCTAAAGAACTTGGAAGCAGATCTTTCCCCACTTGAGCCTCTGATGAGCCCAATGCTCTACCTGACACTTGATTGCAGTCTGGTGAGACCCAAGGAAAGGACCCAGCCAGGCTGCGCCTGGACTTCTGACCTGCAGAGAGCATGGGACCACTGATATGTGCTGTTTGAGGTGAGTTGCTGGCCAGCAATAGATGACTAATACAGGCAGCTTCCTCTCCTTTGAGAACACATGAACAAAATAACCTCCATAAGAGGTTTATAATATCCATCAGAGATTTCATAAAATAAAAATAAAATTCAGAGCAACTTGTAGCCAGTTAAGTCATCTACCTGTCAGCGTTTACTGTCATCACTGATGTTAGGAATGAACTAATGGACTAAAAAAGCGAAGCTAATGAACTTCAAAGTCTTCATATAGCAAAGAATCAGTCAATATACTATATTTATATAGTGTATATATTGTGCCTTTTATGTGGATATAACAATTACTGTATAGTATAACACAGGAAATTGTAGTGTGTATTTTGGCAAGGTTTGGCCATAAAAGGAGGAAGGGAAGAGGATTTTATCATGGCCATCACTTGCCCAAACATTCTGGTAATTTAGGAACATGCTATACTAAACAGAAACAGTGGGTGGGTTCTTAACCTTGGTTCTACCCATCATTTCCCAACTAAATTCTCTGAAATGGTGACAACAAACTGTACCCAAATCTTCAGGCAAGAGGGCCCTCTGTGACTGCTTTGGGCTGTTCACACATTCCAAGGATTCCCTGAGACCAGCCTGCCCCATATCCTGTGCTTCTGGGCTGCAGTGGACACTCATCCTCCCCGCTGCCAGGTCTGTGCCACCTCTCAGCTGTCCAAACGTTGGTCAACCACCCCGATCCAGCTGCTCAAACTGTCCCCACTCCTTTCCTCCACTGCCGTGTATGCCGGTGACTGGTGACTCATGAGGTTTCCAGTTCTGGCTGCTTGCTGTGCCAAGCCTGGCCCGATCATTGTTCTGTGTCTCTGTTGCATGCAGTGTTTGGAGGAGGCTCAGAACTACTCATTGTCAGAAGAACAAAAAGTTACACAGGGCAGGAGCCTGCCACACCTGGAAAGATGAGGGCTGTATCCCTTCACAGAGGTGCATCTTTCCAGGTGGGTAGCCAACCAGGTCAGGGCTGCCTTTAGTGTTAAGGGAAGATGTTACCAATGATGACTCCAAACCACGTGTTCAGTAAAGATTTTAAAATGCTGGTTGTTCCTACAGTGATGGGAAGCTGCTCTCTTATTGAGGGGAAAGGAGATGGGTCTTTTTACAGCACCATGTGAAAACAGAATTCTGGAAACCTGATTTGGAGAATGTCTTTTTTAAATTAAATATTTTAAGTAATTAGGACAAAGTACTCTAGCCAGGAATAATTTTTTAACACCTTCATTGGAGTATAATTGCTTTACCATGGTGTGTTAGTTTCTGCTGTACAACAAAGTGAATTAGCTATACGTATACATATATCCCCATATCCCCTCCCTCTCGCATCTCCATCCCACCCTCCCTATCCCACCCCTCTAGGTGGAGACAAAGCACCGAGCTGATCTCCCTGTGCTATGCAGCTCCTTCCCACTATCTATTTTACATTTGGTAGTATATATATATGTCCATGCCACTCTCTCACTTCATCCCAGCTTACCGTTCCCCTTCCCCATGTCCTCAAGTCCATTCTCTACATCTGTGTCTTTATTCCTGTCCTGCCCTTAGGTTCTTCAGAACCATTTTTTTTTAAGATTCCATGTATATGTGTTAGCATAGGTATTTCTTTTTCTCTTTCTGACTTACTTCACTCTGTATGACAGTCTCTAGGTCCATCCACCTCACTACAAATAACTCAGTTTCATTTATTTTTATGGCTGAGTAATATTCCATTGTATATATGTGCCACATCTTCTTTATCCATTCATCTGTTGATGGACACTTAGGTTGCTTCCATGTCCTTAGCCAGGAATAATTTAGATCTTCAGAAAATTTATCAGAATTTTCCAAAACTAAGGCAAAGGTATATGATCAAAAATCAGATTATATAGAAATGTCTCATTATAAAAGATTTGGTAAATAACTTTATAAAGAAAGAGAACATCTTGACAGAAAAAATATAGCAATAAAAGCCCATGATTCCATGCATCCTCAGCTATTATTTATAACCATTATCACATTTGAGATACATTTGAGAAAACTGGTGTTACACTGAAGTTATATAAAGCACAGAAAATTTGAGCTGAACCATTGGGATTGACCAGTATAACCTTGCAAATGGCCATTGTCTTCATACTGATGGGCAACCAAGGCTAAGATCCCTATTTAGCGAACATCCTATGATCCTCATTCGTGTGTGGGGCAGAAGAAGTACACTGCCTTCAAAGCTGACTTCAGCAAGCCTAGCTGAATTCATTATGTGTGTATTCCTCTCTCTAACAAACCTCCCTCTGATAAGAATACCTGAGACTACATTTAGAGCCCTCCTGGATAATCAAGAAAAATCTTCTCACCCCAAGATGCTTAACCTAAACACATCTGCAAAGTCCCTTTTGCCATACAAAGTAACAGGGATGGGATGTGGATAAATTCAGCAGCCATTACTCAGCCCACCACACCAAAATGATACCAAGAGCCTGGGTGCTTGGCCAGGATGACAGTGCAACCACCCTGCATGTGGTCCCTGATGGTCCTCAGAGACACACATCTTCAACACAGGACACAGAGCAGTGAGGTGACAGGAAGGACCTGGGCATTGAGACATCCATGCTGCTGAATGTCGGTTCCCTGAAAGTCCCACCCGTGCAGGCTGATGACAGACCAAAGCTGAGTTTGTTGCTCACTAAGGTACAGGCAAGCACTACCTTGATTATCTTAGATTTGTCTTGGAGGGGGTGGGGCAACGTTGGGATATTTATGAGATTTCTGGTGTCTGGTTTAAGGCTGGTCTTTCAAAGTGGAGTGGGGTGGGATTAGGATTGCTTAAAGTTCATGATATAATAGTTTAGGAGAGGCAGACTCAGCATGTCTTGAGGGCATATAATCACCCACCATTATCCATTGCAAATCGAGTAGCTTAATGTTCATTTAAATTAATATTGAGGAAGCTCCTGAAATTAGCAATAAAGTTATTTGCAAGTTTTATCCTCCTGGGCAAGAGTTATCTGGAAAGGTGAAGTCAGGTTGATTTAGACGGTGGAACGGTAAACCGATGTTAATGTAGACAGTCAGTTATGTGGGTAGACTTTTAGGTTCTCAACACTCAGACCACCAAAAATTCCTAAAGGAATCAGATTCAGGCAGAGCGTGCTTCGAGGAGGTCCCCACTTGATAGAAAACCCAGAAGGCACCCATAGGAACTGAGACAGTCAAACCAATGGTGAGGGCAGGATGCCATGCCCTGGGTAATTTGCAAAGAGGCAGCTGTCAGAGAGGAACATTCTCTCCGCATGATTTCCAAAACCCACGCCCCAGATGACTTCCAAGGGTGTGTTCAAATGACAGAAAATGTGGACATGGAGATGGGAAGGAGGAAGAATGACTTAAGTGACAGCCGCATGTGTTGCAAGTGACCAGCACACAGCTGGATGCCCTAACCAACCACATGGGATGTGCTTCTGCTCCGAGGAGTGGGTGGGTCAGTGTCCCACACCAGGGTGAATTCTGGATGCCGGCAAAGTGTGAGCCTTTTCTTTTAAATTCAAATAAAACAACATGGTGTTAACCACATAGACCTGCTTCCAATGAGAGGTCACCTGTGGCAACGGAGAAGAAAGTTAACAAGCACTGAATTTATGAACACGAGTTGTCTCCATATTGTAACATCTGCCTCTTACTAAGCACCTACTGGTCGTTCAGATATTATACATGCAACTAACTCGACAAAGGAAAGTCTCATTGCCCCATCTTACAGATGTGAGAATAAAGACCCTCTCAGAGATCAAGTGTCCAGCCAAGGCTTCGCAGTGAGCGGCTATGTCCTAAGACTGGATGTCTTTGCATGATCCCACACTGCCCCCTGGTATTTGTAGGAAGCTGCTGCTGCATTTGCTGTTGACTCAGCAGGGTTTGCACAATACATACGACTAATGTGCACACCTATACCTATATGGCTTAACATCAGTCATCCATAGTACTGTGTGTATTTTTATGTCTGTCCTTCAGAAAAGAGAAGAAATCCATCCGAGAAACTTGTCTTCCTTGGAGGTCCAGCTTGTTAGACAAAACCCTTCTCTTCTCTGACTTTCCACAAAATGCAGTGTCCTTGGGGCCCAAACTCCTTTTCTGGAGCTTAAAGACCACCCACAACCCACCTCTTTTTCAGTCTTCCCTCACTTTGCCCTACACAGCCTTCCTTCTGGCCACATGCCATTACTCACCTGCCCTCGGTAAGCCAGTACTTTTATGCCCAGTGACTTTGCCAAAGCTACTTCCTCCCCTGGGAATGTTCTGACCCTAATGGCTCTGTCCTTGGCAAAATCCTTTCTTAATGTGCAGCTCAGAATTCCAAGCTCATCTCCTCTGTGAAGGTCCCTGAATATCTAGTAAAATTCCTGCCACCCCACACACTGTACCTCTCTGCTCCTCTAGCATAGTCCTCGGGGCAGAGCATCACAGCACAGGAGGTGCTCACCTGGCCAGGTAGTGTCCCTCGGCCATCTCCACACCCAGAGCAGGGCCCAGCCTGGAGCAGACGCTCAGTCCATCTGTGATCAATAAACAAAAGTGGAACAAACGTGCTGATTTCTAACACGGACCCTCACTTTTCAGGGGAGACTTTAGATGAAGAAATAATGCATCCTACTCCTTTAACAAATGGGAGTTTCATCAAACCTAGTGCGAAAAAGAATTCCCCTTAAAAAAGAATAAGAGGGACTTTTTGGATAAGGGAATTAAAAACATATACTCTGGCAAGAGCAAGGTTTTTTTTTTTTTTTTTTTTGCCTTTTTCTTTGCCAAATTAGTACTATTTGGTTCAAAGACAATCGATCATATTTGTCAAGTTTAAAATTTATTGGATTCCTTTTATTTTTCTCAAATTTCAGATCTATGACTTAAACGTACTTCATAAAGGAAATGACACCGTCCTCTTCTTGTTGCTATTTATCAATGAGAAACAAGGTGCTTTACACATTACACTGCACTTCACAGGATTCCTGTTAAGTGAGTCAATATACATACCCCCATTTTGGGGACAGAAAACTTAAAACACACATGAAAAAAATGTTCTAAGCACACAAGAAATGCATGCCCGTGTTGCTATTAGAACGTAAAGTATTTAACACCACCCTCCAAGGTTGATGGTAGGAGTTATACTTCCCCATCCATTATTCTCAAGTGTTCGTTTCAGTTGCATGATTATGGAGTAAAGCTTGCTTTATGAATGGATTTGTGATACACGTTGTGGAAGGTGGCAATAACACAAGTTTCTAAGCAGAGGCTCAGGCTTAAACAACAGCAACACAAAGCAGTGCGGGATTTAGTGCATAGCTAGGTTGTATTCTAAATCCTGTAGGAGTTCATAGGACAAAGCAATTATCCCGAGCTAGATAAATTAGGGGTTTGTTATGGAAAATGTGGGCTTGGGCAGGATATCAAAGGTGGCAATATTTGGGCGTCTGAAGTTATGGGCAGGCAGTTCTCTCCGTGAGGGAGATGCTTGGAATGCGGACACAAGGTGAGGTGACCCAAGGAGTGACTGGGAGACCCAGGGTGGATTAAATGTACTAATTGGTTATAAAGCTTCAGAGGTGCAGGGAACGTGGAGGGAGGGGTGATGCAGGAGGATATTCACCCCATTCTATGGCATCTGGGCTTTTTCTTGTAGGTTACCTTAGTGACAGAGATTTTAGGGAAAGAGAATAACTTGTTTTTTTAAAAACTGATTTGATTTAAGAGAACAAATGTGTCGATGCTATTAAAGACAAGTGGAAGGAGATATCTGAGGCTGCGTGGGTCAGCAGCAGTCTGGGTGTAAACGGGCAGTGATGGAGCCAGCCTGAGCCAAGCGGGAGAGAGTAAGGATGGGGAGAAGAAGAGGGAGTAGGGTGGAAGCAAGTGAACTGCGAGCCGTTGGGGAGACTGAGGGGTCTTTGAGGGAAACAAGGGAGATGGGCAGAGGAACTAGCTTAGGGATCAAGAGTTCAGGTGTAGTTTGCATTCCTGCCTCCAAAGCCAATGCGCGTGCTAACAAGCCAGACGCAGGCATCACTAGGTATTTTAAACAAAAAGAGATTTAGTGCAAGGGATTGTGTGCTTCCATCAGGGTCAAAAGAAGGAGGGGTCTGTACACCCACTGGGCTCAGGGAATAATTCCGGAAGTCCTTTCTGGCTGTACTTCCTCTATAAAGAGGAAGGTGGAGAATCATGGTAGAACCGGTGGCTTCAGGAACACACAGCCTTCGCTGTGTTCCAGGTACCAGAAAACTGTCCCTGGAGGTGCAGGAAGTGAGGGCCTAGACAGTGGAGCACGGTTACAGGAGCCCGACATCTTTGTTCTACGAATCAGCTGAAATGGCCAAGGTGGCAGCAAGGTAAGCACTGCTGCCCTTCTGTCTGGCAACTGTCCTGGGAGGGTATCTGCTTCTCAGAAGTTAATTCCCATCCAGACCAAAACTGGAAAGGAATAAGAGAAACACCGTCTCAACCTTGGCCCTCTGGGAAGACACATCAAGAGTTTGGAATGGACGTTGAGAGCTGCCACTCCAAATGTGCCACAGGAACACCCCACACTGAATCTTCCAAACCGCTAGAAGGGCAACCAAGCTCCTGTCCGACATAATAGGTTTATTCTTCATACAAACAAAAAGTAACTCCACCTTCTCCGCAAAAGGGGAGAGATCCCAAGTCTTGTCCATCAGTATGTCCATCATTGGACCATTTCCTCTGAAGCCACAATATCACCTTCTGCAACCTAAAGACTAAATTAAGAAGCTAACCATGGCCAACAAACAGTGTGTAAAATAAAAAGAGAAAAGTAAAGAATGGAAAAAGGAACTTGGCTAAGCTATCTTTACAGAATAGGAAAGAAACCTTTGTAGTTACGTCCTCACTCCCACAAGTGGTCACAAAGCCATAGATATTATTTATATTTATGTAATTACTTACATATTACTTCCTTTTCTCCACTCAGAAAATACTTCGGCTATTTACCTGGTAAATTGAACCTTTATTCTTAGCAGACTTGAGCCCTTTAGGGTCCTGTCTCTGTTGGATGATTGAATCTTCCATTAGCCTTTGCCACTGGTTGGGAAGTTCTAAGAGTTATCCCTGAGGATAACCTGGGTTTCAGCATCTCTTACCTGGGAACTAAAGCCTTTAAACAAGTAAACCTCAAAGTTGAGGACATGGAGTAAATTTTGTGTGATGGTCACTAGGGGTAATACCAAAAGGAGCCAACCTTACTTCCAAGGGTCTGGGGTCCAGGTATTTCAGCCACTGGGAAAATAGCACCAAATATTGGTCAGCATTTCAAAGCATCTACTGCATTCTATAGGACATCACCCACCCTCACGTGATGTCTCCTGATGGATGTCTTGCCTGGGTACCCAATAGATCATTCCAATATTTTGAAACTCCAGCTGCCTCTGGAGGTTGCGGAAGAAAGAAAGACTGCAGAATCCAGAGGCGTATGTCTTTGCCATACCACTCTTTCCATAAAATGTGTACTTTGGTCAGAAGCAAGGGTAGATGTGCCACCATGATAGTAAATGGCACTCCTTCAATGGCAGTGTAGGCAGAAGCTTTTCATACCCAAAGTGTCTATTCCAGAGAGGACAAATCACGGTCCCTGTCAAAATGGAAGGGTCCGACGTAATTACCTTCCTCTGGGTGTTCGTCTGACACCTGTCGACTGTAAAAAGAAATGAACAACCTAAAAGTTGAGAGTTATGTTTTATTCGGTGGACGTTCATAGGACTTCAAGCCTGGGAGACAGAATCTCAACTCTGAGAGACTGCTCCAAGGAGGTGAGAGGGGAGCTAGGATCTACAGAAGTTTTGCAACAAAGGGCAGGTAGTTGGAACATCAAAAGATTATTGTTAATTAAATAAAACCAGATATCTCAAGTTAAGGAATTTAGCGCTTTTCTATGTATGAGAAGATGCAAGAGTTTGGGCTCGCTGAAATCATTCCTTTGTTATGCACCTCAGCTATCTGGGGCCAGTATCCTGTGCTTTCTCATCCTGAGTTTCCTCAAGCTGCACCGCTGGGGTGGCTGCAGTGTGATGATGGCTAGGTGGCCGGCTGGCATTCCTTGTTTCCATCGTGAGTTCCCTCAGCCATATGGGGTGGCTGCAATCACCGATGGCTGTTACATCCTCTGTTTACTGATATGGCAGACAATATTTTCTCACTCCCCATGGAATGACACCATATCTGACACTTGGTACTGTTAGCTCTTGGCAGGCTGAGCCCATGGCAGGCTGACAGATCAGCTTTGTGAGGGAAAGCAGTGCTGTCGTCCCACCTTCATCTTCACCATGGCCATCTTGCTCGTGGAAAACCAAGGTGATGTGGGGAAAGGCTGACTGACTGTCACAGGTAGACCATCTGGTCCACCTGGTTGCTGCAAATGTCTCTGAGGTTGGTGCCCTTCGGAGAGCACCTGTAGGAAATAAATTCCCTTATACTCTGTGTCTGTGCCTCTGCTCCAGACCCCTTGTCACCAACCCTCCAACCTTATTCCTTCCAAGTCCCTAAGCAACCAAACTCCGTCAACTTCCCATGGATCAGTTAAGGTCTGCACCTCCGGCCATAGCTCCTTCCAATAAAAATGAGACATTACATGAACTGCTCGATTTCTGCCTCGGGGAGAAACTTCTTTCACTACTCTGCTACAAGGACAAACCCAAGAAGAGCTGTAATTCTGCAGAAATCTATCCTGGCCTGTTACCAGCATACCATGCAGGACCCTCTGTGAACTAGGCTTAATGTTTCCCTCCTTTGCCAGCTGGGCATAGGACCTTTCCATGAAGCCCGTCAGGAAAGGAGCAGTGAAGCGTTAGTGGGGACGCCAAGAGGGGGAGCCTCTTCTTTAAGCGATTTTAATTGACCTTCAAGACCTGCTGATGCTCAGGCTCACCTATGTCACTTCCCTTTGACCAGGTGTTATTATGGAAGCCACACTTCGTGACCCAGTCAGTTAGCTCATAAGGATACACAATGTCCCTTGCTTAGGCAATCTCTTCCAGGGCTCAGTAGAGGAGAGCCATTTTAGCAAAAAATAATAATAATAAAAGTTATACTTATTTCCATGAAAGGCATTACTTTTTGTGCCAAAAGTGTAAGGGCTTCACCAGTTCCCCTAGCAGGGCCTGCAGTAGGTTCCATGACACATCTGGTCAGTCCCTCTGCATCTGCTGGGAAGCCAGGTGTCAGAGCACCTTGCCTTCTCTTGCTTTGATTTCCTCTAAAGTTGGTTGTCTTTCAGGTTACTCAATAAATGGGTCAGGGCTGCACACACAAATGTGGTGCATTCTGCCTCAAAAAAAAAAAAAAAGAAGAAGAAGAAGTCTGACGTCTGACGAAGCCTTGAGCTTCTTTCTCAGTGGTAGGGTCTCAAAGACCAATAAACTGTCCTCTCCCATGCTGGGATATATCTGGACCTGCAAAAAATTCACTGGTTGTGGTGACCTATGAAACTTTTCATAGTTTTATCTTGCCTGCTCTTACACATGATAGGATATTTCTGGCTCACGAAGTTCAATAAGCATGATGCCATCAATAAATTGAACCAGTATGGTGCCCTGTAGAATGGTAAAATCAAATTCCCTATGAGTCCATTGTTATAGAGAATGAAAATACTGATGCAGATCGAAGGTTAAGAGTCTAGAATATCTGATACAGTTTGCCCAAACTAAAGTTATATTCCTTTTACTCTAGTTTATTTAGTGTGTTTCTAATCCATTCCAAAACGTATTACCCAGGCTTCTTCTCATGTAATTAAATACAGTCCTTCTTAGGTATCCAAGGGGGATTGGCTCCAGGGCCCCTCTAAGGATACCAAAATCCGTGGATGTTCAAGTCTCTTATGTAAAATGGTGTAGTACTTGCCGTATAACCTACAGACATCTTCCAGCAAACTTTAAATCATCTCTAGATTAATACCTAATACAATGCAAATACTATGTAAATAGATGTAAATACAATGTGAACTCTATGTAAATACTTGTAAATACAATGTAAATGCTATGTACGTAGCTGCCAGTGAGTGGCAAATTCAAGTTTTGCTTTTTGGAACTTTCTGGGATTTTGTTTTTTTTCAAATATTTTTGATTCACAGTTGGTTGAATCTGTGCATGTGAAACCCATGGATACAGAGGACTGACTGTATAAACAAATTATAATTATTTTGATGAGTATGTCTTCTCTTCCTGAGTCAGATTCTATACTTTGCTTCTAAGGCATGTGGGGATCTGATTCTAATTACAGGTCTAGGGGCGATGGGGGAGGTAGGAACCGGCTAGGAGAGAACTAGCATTCCTTTCAAGGAAACTCTGTCAGATGTAGATAAGACTGACCTCATCAGACAAAGAAGGAGGAAGTTCCATTAGCAAGGGAATCTCCCCACTACAATTCTCTTGTTCCAGCTCAACCAAACAGTCCCCTGTATTTCAAAAGAGGCCTGGACAGTCTTTGAATTCAGCTGACACTGCAACTCAGCGATGTGCGTGATCGGGTCCTACGATAATTTTGGCCACTTCGGCAGCTACTAGAGAGGAGCAACACATGTCAGACTTAGGAGCTCCTTGTGTGACTGCCTTAAGCAGAGTGTAAACCCTTGGGCTTGACACTTTCTTTGAAATCTTCAGTTTAGCCACAAGCTGCCAGCCCACCATCCCTCCTTATGTTTCTCATTCTCGCCATGAGGTTGTAGCAGCCACTCGCCCACCAGTGTCTTGCTTTAACAGGCTCTTTATTCCTGAAAGCTTCAGGTGACAATTTAGGCAGCTTTGTGAACACGAGTTCGTGCGCCCGATGCACAGTGAGGCCAAACAAACTGAAACGTTGGAGTTTGGAGCAGAGAAAGGTTTATTGCAAGGCTTTGCAAGGAGATGAGGTGTCTTATGCCCTAAAAAGCCTCGAGCTCCCCGAAGGGTTTCGGCAAAGTCTTTTTAAAAGCCAGTTGAAGGTGAGGGGTCTCAGGGTAGGTGATCCGCTCGTGCACAATTCTCTGATGGGCTGATGGTGAGGGAACAGGGTGGTGTCACAGGGGTTCACATTATCAGTTCTTAGGCTCCAGGAGGCCTGGGGCTATGTGCTCAAGGTCATCAAGTTGCTAACATCTTCCATTTGGTGGGTGTTTTTCACATCTGCAAAACAACTCAGGAAATTTGCATCAATTACTATTATCTGGGTACTTCAGAGAGGAGCTAAAGCAGAGGATATGGGGGAAGGCCCGTCCTGGGAAGGCCCCTTAGGGTCCTGCTCGGTTACAGCTTCTCCTATTCTGTGCCATAAATGCCCAGTTTCTCATTTTCTCATGGTGATTGAATCCTTACTGCCCTCGAATTCCATCAAGACAGATAGATCATCTCACAGTCTCAGTCCTTGAGGGTCTGTTGCCTACAATTGCTTTTGTTGCCAAATTCCATATGAGTTAAGAATGAAATTGCAAGAAATAAAAAACACTCCAACCACTTTAAGTATAAAGGGATTTAAAACAAAGTAACCATAGAATCGTTGGACACTGAGTTGGAAAAGTGACCCCAGGCTGTGCCTGCAGGAATGGCCCAGTGCTCTGCAGGCCAAAATGGATCAGGAATGTCTACCTGGGCCAAGTGGGGAAGGCCCATGGTCATGGAGTCAGTGTCAACCTGGTGTCTCCAGGGACCTCTTTTCCTAGCTGTGCAAAGCAGCTCCAGCCATCACTGCTGCAAAGGGCTCTCAACACCGAAGAAACTAGTGACGGCATCCTGGAATACTGCTGCAAAAAAAATCAAAAACAAACCTCACACAGTCACAGCAGCAGAAACATGACCTCCCCCTTGCTTAGTTCTTCCGAAATACTTGTGAGTGCATCTAATTGGCAGAAGCTAGTTCACATCCATCAGTCTAACTGCAAAGACATATGAGCACAGTCATGTTTTCTTTCTAGACCTTAAATCTGAAAAAGACACGCCAGAGAGACGGTAAAGGGATGTGGTTGCCAATCACCTCTCTCCACCACACGAAGTCATGTTTAAACAACGGCATAGTATCTACTTTAATTTTACACAATCCACTTCCTTGCTTTGAATTTGTTTACCGTATGTATACTTTTTCTTTCAAAGATAAAGGTTTGAAAATTCAGTACCACTGGAGAAGTTTGTTGTTTTCTTTTCTACAATCTATATTTTGTCTATAATTTGATTTAATTGCCATGATTTAAGTTTTGGTGTCCTGGTTTATAGCTACTTAATCTCAACAACTAATCATTGTTAAGCAGTTTACTAAAGAAGTGCTGAGCAAGCATTTTTGCTCATCCTTTTAAGATAATTGATTGTATAAGGCCAAGCCCTTGATTTTTATATGATATTGATATAAAGCTCTTTATTTATTTATTTTTGTGTATTATTATTATTTGGTTTGGGTTGTTTTTTTTTCTTTTATTTGCTACACGGCTTGTAGGATCTAAGTCTCCAAACCAGGGATTAAACCTGGGCCACGGCAGTGAAAGCCTGGGATGCTAACCATTAGGCCATCAGGGAACTCCCATAAAGCTCTTTTTTTTTTTTTTTTTTTTTTTTTTTGCGGCACGCGGGCCTCTCACTGTTGTGGCGTCTCCCGTTGCAGAGCACAGGCTCCGGATGCGCAGGCTCAGCGGCCATGGCTCACGGGCCTAGCCGCTCCATGGCATGTGGGATCTTCCCGGACCGGGGCACGAACCCATGTCCCCTGCATCGGCAGGCGGACTCTCAACCACTGCGCCACCAGGGAAGCACCCATAAAGCTCTTTAAATAAATATCCAGGTGTAACTCAATTTCCCAATGTTATTTGACCATTAAGTTCTTCCAGGGCTTCCTTCTTTTTCTTGCATGGTTTCAATGACAGGCACTCTTACCTCCTAACTCTCAGTTACTTGATCCAGAAGTGAGCTCCTGGGGGTGAGGTATTATGAGCTTGCATCTCCTCATCCCAGCACAGTGCACAGGGTCTGCCACGGAGGAGGGTGGTGGCCCATAAAATATGTCCAGTGAATGAACAAATGAAAAAAATCTGCTGTCATAATCACCGGCCCAAATCTGGTCTCCTCTTCCTGAGGTCATTGCTACTATTGGTCACCATAGGAATAAAGGGAGCCACTGGAAATGACAGCGGGCAGTGCAGTCACAGAGTCCCCTGGAATCGCCACTTGTGCTAGAGGGATGCCCAGCATCTAGTCTTCTATCTCGAGTAGAAGTGCCTGACTCCGTTTTGGTATCTGGCCCCGCCCGTATGTCATGGGGTGGGAGGCTGCCTGTGCTCTTGGCTGCCCAGCAGGACACGTGATCCAGACCTAAGCTTCTCCCAGCCCAGAGGCTGGTTTGGGTATGAGCAACTGATGTAAGTTAGCCAGAATTTTGTTTGTAGGAGCAGGTACTTCTCTCCTACTGGATGAGAACCCAGAGGACCCATCCTACCATGTGGCTGGGCAGGGAGGGCCTGTCTGATCCCTGAAACAGAGTTAAAAGGTCAGATTTGCTGACCCCTGGATGAGACTAGTTAACATGAATCAAAACACTCTTTTAAAACTCAAATGAGGTTAAATTTCCTATTTCTTACAACTGAATCATTTCTAAGTGATATGGCTACCCAGCTTTAGCAGAATGTTGAATCACTTTGTCTACTTGAAATTCCCATGATTGTTTATAGTTTTGCAAAGAAAAAGGTTATCCTTTCCCCTTTCCTCTTTCCTTCCACATAAACTGGATGTCCTAGTTCTCGAGAACCAAGATGGACTTGACAGCCTGCAACTCCTTCTTCCAGAGTTAAAAATGGGACGTGATCTGTTTTCACAACAGCACTTCTCAGATCCTACTTCTGAATTTTCAAGGAAATTTCAACCTATGTTTAAGCAGATATCTAATTTATTTTCCTCAGAAGCTGTAAGGTTCTTTACTTGATAGAAAAGTTATTTTTTAACAGGAATTCAATATATAATAGTGAATTCAATATGATATATCCAAGAGGCATTTGGGATTCATACTTTCCTGTTTTTTTAATGAAGAACATTAAGCTAAGATATATATTTTTCACTTTAGAATATGTTGAATGATTGTCTCCACACCACATATCTGGAATGTATTTTTAAATTTTAGCAGCATTTTTCTTTATGTCAGGGCTGGAGAATGAGGCCAAAAGAAAATTTATGGCCAAAGATGTTTGGTATCATTTTATCTAAAATTCAAACAATCGCTAGACATTTATTCTAAGTGAAAGTCATTTTGTTTTTTTTCCTCCTTGGCAATCCTTTCCTGCCAGGATAATTTACAGAATGTGCTATATTCTCATGATTTTAGAATAAAACCATCCCAACTGGCAATCTGGACCTCCAATTTCAGAAACAAAGAAGTTTTGAGAATCATGGCTTCTTAAGGCCAGTAAGAAACTCAAAACATTATTTTTCAAAACCTTTTTGTCATTCAGGGGCCCAGATAATTCTATTGTGTGATCTTTCCTTGTGAAATCCATAAACAACTCTTTTTAAGTTATGCGCGTCTTTGGAGAAACACATCCTTGATTTCCTGCCCAAAGCTGATGCTTTTACCCAACTCAGGTAAGACATCTGGTCTCCTAGTCTATTTCCATATGACAGCCAGAATGAGAAGTTTTTAATGGAAATCAGATCAGGCCATTCCATTTCTTAAAACATTTAATGACTGCCCATTGCACTTAAAATCGAAAGCATTTCTAGCCTGGCTTACAGGACCCTGTAGGATCTGGTCCGTGTCCCCCTCCTCACCTCAGTTAATTAACACCACTGGTCCCTTGCTCACACACTCCCGAGTCCCTGAGCTGATTTATGATGCTTTAACATGCCAAATTTCCTCCTGACTTGGAGACTTTTTATTGTTATTCCCACTGCCTACAATTTTGTGTTCTTTTTTTAAATTAGAATTTAATTTTTAGAACAGTTTTAGGTTCTCAGCAAAATAGAGTGGTAAGTACATATATAGTCCCTGTCCCCCCCACACACAGCCGGCCCCCGTTATCAATAGCCCCTTCCACATGGTACATTTGTTACAACTGATGAAGCTACACTGACACATCATAATCACCCAAAGTCCATAGTTTACGGTAGTGGTCACTCTTGGTGTTGAACATTCTATGGGTTTGGACATCTATCCATCATTAGCATATCACACAGAGTAATATTTTCTTTTTCTTTTTTTAATTTTTATTTATTTATTTATTTATTTTGCGGTACGCGGGCCTCTCACTATTGTGGCTTCTCCCGTTGCGGAGCACAGGCTCCGGACGCGCAGGCTCAGCGGCCATGGCTCACGGGCCCAGCCACTCCATTGCATGTGGGATCTTCCTGGACCAGGGCACAAAACCGTGTCCCCTGCATCGACAGGCAGACTCTCAACCACTGCAACACCAGGAAAGCCCTCTTTTTTTTTTTTTAATAATTAATTAATTAATTTGGCTGTGCCAGGTCTTAGTTGCTGCAGGCGGGCTCCTTAGTTGTGGTATGTGAACTCTTAGTTGCAGCATGCATGTGGGATCTAGTTCCCTGACCAGGGATTGAACTCAGGCCCCCTGCATTGGGAGCGTGGAGCCTTAACCACTGCACCACCAGGGAAGTCCCCAGAGTAATGTTTTCACTGCTGTAAAAATCCTCTGTGCTTCACCTACACACCTCTCCCTCCCCCCAATCTCTGGCAACCACAATCTTTTTACTGTCGTCACAGTTTTGCCTTTTCCAGAAAGTCATAGAGTTGGCATCATACAGGATGTAGCTTTTTACATTGGCTTCTTCCACTTAGTGATGTGCAATTAAGGTTCCTCCATGTCTTTCATGGCTTGAGAGCTCATTTCTTTTTAGTGCTAAGTAGTGTTCCATTGACTGGATGTACCAGTTTTTTTATCCATTCACCCACTGAAGATCATCTGAATTGCTTTCAGGTTTTGGCAATTATGAACAAAGCTGTTATAAACATCTGTGTGCAGGTTTTTGTGGAGACATGTTTTCAGCTCATTTGGGTGAGTATCAAGGTGCACGACTGTGGAGCTCTTGATTGCTAACCTCACTAAACTATATTTTTTATCCAGATATTCATTTATTAATTCACTCATCGATTCTTTCCACAATGAGATCTGTTGAATAACTGTCACGTGTGAGGTGCGGTCTAGGTACTGGGGACACAGAATGATAAAAAGTGCTTCTCCTCCTTGAAGCACCCATTCTAGCGGAGGGAAGCCATCAACAAACAGACAGATGATGCTGGGTGCTGATGAGACCTCAGAAGAAGAGGAAGGAGGATGGACAACAAGGCTGCTCTGGACAGACTTGTCAGGCAGGCCCTCTGGTCAGGTGGCCCTGGAGCAGAGACGTGAACGAGGCGGGGGAGGGAGGCCAACAGATGTTGGGGGCGAAGGAAGAGCCTTGCGAAGGCCTTGGGGTCAGAGGTGTCTGCCGCCATGATGCAGCCTGAAGGCCAGGAGCCGGGTCGGGGTGAGTAGGGGAGAGAGAGCGGGCTTGAGAACACAGAGGCAGCGGAACTTCCAAGGACAGCTGTGACTTTGCTCTTTCCTGGTCCAAGAAGAATCTGATAGGACTTCTGTGTGAAAGCATCATTAGGATGAGTGTTATGGGGACAGACGTGGGGGAGGGTGGTAGGTGTTATGGGAGCCTGGGAGCTTCACATGATTTGACTGCAGTCTGCCCAGCTGCCTGCGAGTTGGACGCGGGCTGACAGAGGAGAGGAGGGAAGGGTCCTCCTCAGCTTTGCGCCTGCAAGCGGGAGCACACATGGCAGTTAACCCAGGTGGAGACAGTCAGGATGTGGGGAGAGAGCACACAGGCGGGTGACATGCTCTTCTAGAGCTCAGGCCAGAGGCCCAGGCTGGACGGAGTCAGACGGTACTTAAAGCCAGGCGGCTGAACGCCGCTGTACAGGTAGTGAACCTGGAGGGAGGAGAGGAGGAGGACAGTAGTGGGGCCATCAGCACTGACACCCTGCGAGGTGAGCCAGTGGGCCCAGTAAGAGAGACTTAGCAGGAGCACACTCAGAGAGAGGGTACCAGGACCCCGCTGAAAACCCAGATGAAGGAGGAAAGGGTGACGGACAGCTGCGACAAATGATGCTGAAAGTTGTGCAAGATGAGGACTCCATGCTGAGATGTGCATCCCCCATCTTCAAAAAATCTCTCCCTCACCTCCCTATTTTCCCTTTCAGCCACCAAGAAAATTAAAGATGCAACTACCATGATGTAGAGCAGTGGTTCTCAAACACCATCCCCCCATCCCCTGGGACACTGAGCAAGGTCTAAAGAGAGTTTTGATTTTCACACTGGGGCTGGGGGGTGAGGGGTTACTAGCATCTGGTGTGCAGCCTGGAGGGGTGCTGTTTAATATCCTGATATGCGCAGGAAGGCTCCACAGTTATCCAAAATTATCCAGTCCCAGAGAGCAGCAGCATGAGGATGGGAAACACTGATGAGGAGTGAGAATGTGATGACCGGCACCCCTCAGAGACCCGCCTTCTGAGCAGCCACTACCTTCAACTCCTTCTAGCAGACTCCAGATGGGACTCTCACCTACAGCCAAGCTCACAGGTGCGTGAAAACATTTCCTGGGAGGGGGCTGAGGACACCGATGGGCAGTTTTGTGTCAAACCGTGAATGGGGTTCACCAGACCTCATATTTAATAACCATGAAAAGATGAGGGTGAAGTGCCGTTCAACACAAATGTCATTTTAGGGGACTTCCCTGGTGGTGCAGTGGTTAAGAATCTACCTGCCAATGCAGGGGGCACGGGTTCGAGCCCTGGTTCGGGAAGATCCCACAGGCCGCGGAGCAGCTAAGCTCATGCACCACAACTACTGAGCCTGTGCTCTAGAGCCCGCAAGCCACACCTACTGAAGCCCATGAGCCACAACTACTGAAGCCCGTGCGCCTAGAGCCCATGCTCCCCAACAAGAGAAGCCATCACAATGAGAAGCCTGCACACCGCAACAAAGAGTAGCCTCCCTCACTGCAACTAGAGAAAGTCTGCGCGCAGCAACAAAGGTCCAACGCAGCCAAAAAAAAAGAAAAAAGAAAAGTCAGTTTAGGAGATGTTCCTGTTAAATTAGCAAAGATAGTTCCCTTTAAATGATGACAAGAAGGGATGCTAAGAGCATGGGAATTATGGGTATCAGAGGCATCGTAGAAACAGATCATTTCCAGAGGTGGTCTTCTGAGAGCTCAAGGATACAGGATAAACCAGCAGAGACTGTGGGAACCAAACCTCAGCTCAGGGCACAGACTCTGAAGAGGGTGAGTGGGACGGGAGAGAAGGCAATGCCCAAGGGAAGGGACTAAAAGGAAGCAGAACAGTCACTGTCTCCAAAAAATAGTAGAAAAAAGAAGACTTGCATCCCAGAGAATATCATGGCTAGAGGTGGGCAGAGGGTTTTAAGTACCTGCTGGATCTACCGAGGTGGCAGCAGGACTCCCTGGGTGAGGACTGAGCTAGCAGTGCAGGTGTGCAAGGGCTGGCGAGGGGTTTGGGTGGGAGGACCCAGGCAGGGTGTCCAACAGGCAGGACAGCTTGCCCCCGCCCTCCTGATGCTCCGTCTCCTCAGCAGCTTTGATTCCCATGAAGTGGAAAAAGTAAGCCTGTCTCAAAAGGAGCACCGCCATCCTTGGACAACGCCTGTTAGAGACCCTTCCTTCCAATCTGCCTGAACGGATCTGGGATCAGAAGACATCTATGGGTGGCCTCTGGTGGCACCTCTCCACCCCCTCTCACCTGCGGAATCCAGCCTTGCTGTCGCCCTGGGCTGGGACCCACTCTCGGCCTTGAGGCGGTAGCAGCGAAGATTATTCTGATTTGGAAGTGCCCTGGTGGGTTTTCTAAGAGCACAGAGCCCTAGGCAGGCCTTCACCCAGACTCCGGCTGAGCTGTGGCTCTGAGAATGAAAGAGGTCCTCAAGCCTCTCCTGGGAGAGAAATCTTTGCTTTATGTGATAACTGGAGGCGGTCCAGTGGGGCTGGGGGAGCAGAGCCACAGGCCAGCAGCTGCTGCCTGAGCTGCCAGTCCCTCGACAGGACTCCTCTGAACTGTCTTCTCACTGTGGGCCTGACTTCCGGGATTCTGGGTTCATCTATGCTTTGTGCAATTTTAGCTAGGGTCTTGCTAAGTCACTTGAACCAGAATCTTCCACCCTGGATATCGGATCTCCCAAGATTTCTAACACTGTTCCTCATCCTCCACCGACCCCACAGGAGGCCTGATCACCCGGCCTGCCCTCAGCAAGAATCCTGTTAGCATGGTTTAGCCAGAACTCCTGCCCTCCACCCTCTCATGCCTGATGTTTCCTTTTAGAAATGCTCCTTCCACTGCCCCCCCCCCATCCTGCTCCACGGCTATAAATTCCCACTCTTCCTGGTGGTATTTGGAGTTGAGCCCAAACTGCTACCTCGAAATCCCATTGCAGTGGTCCCTACAGCTATCATGATGGTGTTATGTAAGGCTTCTTAACTGTTCTTTGTCAAGTGTTGTGAATAGTTTTTTTATTCAACAGTTAGAAAATATTTTGTCTTTAGGAATGCCTCAGAATTTTCCTGGGGTCACACTGCAGTTATCCTAGGGCTCCCTGGAGTCTTATGACAACAAACATAGGAGAGAGGAGTGATATACAGCAGCGGTCCCCAACCTTTTTGGCACCTGTGACTGGTTTCGAGG
Source organism: Pseudorca crassidens (assembly GCF_039906515.1). NCBI lineage: Eukaryota > Metazoa > Chordata > Mammalia > Artiodactyla > Delphinidae > Pseudorca > Pseudorca crassidens. The sequence continues at coordinate 4,737,783 of NC_090298.1, forward strand.
AAGAGATTTTTTCCATGGATGGGGCTGGGGTGGGCGGGGGATGATTCAGGCGGTGCCACGAAAGATGGGGAGCGATGGGGAGCGAGCGGGAACTATGGGGAGCGAGGGTGATCGATGCGGAGCGAGGGGGAGCAAGAGGGAGCAAGGGGGAGTGAGGGGGAGAGAAGAGCGAGGGGGAGCGATGGGGAAAGATGGGGAGTGATGCGGAGCAATGGGGAACGAGGGGGAGCAATGGGGAGACATGGGGAGTGATGGGGAGTGATGGGGAGAGGCGGGGAGTGACCGGGAGAGATGGAGAGAGATGTGGAGCGATAGGGAGCATTGGGAAGAGATGGGGACAGATGGGGAGCAAGGGGGAGTGATGGGGAGTGATGGGGAGCGAGGGGTACCTTGGAGGAGCGACGGGGAGCAACGGGGAGAGATGGGGAGAGATGGGGAGCGGTGGGGAGTGGTAGGGATCGAGTGGGTTGAAGGGGAGAGTTGGGGAGTGATGGGGAGCAAGGGGGAGCGATGGTGAGCGGTGGTGAGCGGTGAGGAGCGAGGGGGGTCGTTGGAGAGCAATGGGGAGCGATGTGGAGCTAGGTGGAGTGATGGGGACCGTTGGGGAGCGAGGGGGAGCAATGGGTAGAGATGGGGAGTGATGGGAAGCAATGGGGAGTGATGGGGATTGATGTGGAGCAAGGAGGAGTGACGGGAAGCGACACGGAGTGATGGGGAGAGATGGGGAGAGATGGGGAGTGACGGGGAGCGGTGAGGAGAGATGGGGAGTGATGCGGAGAGATGCAGAGAGATGGGGAGAGGTGGGGAGAGATAGGGAGAGATGGGGAGCGATGGGGAGTGATGGGGAGAGATGGGGAGAGAGGGAGAGCGATGGGGAGAGATGGGGAGAGTTGCAAAGAGATGGGGAGAGATGGGGAGCGATAGGGAGAGATGGGGAGCGATGGGGAGTGACGGGGAGAGATGGGGACAGAGGGAGAGCGAGGGAGAGCGAGGGGGAGCGATGGGATGAGATGGGGAGCAATGGGGAGCAATGGAGAGAGATGGGGAGAGAGGGGGAGAGAGGGGGAGAGATGGGGAGAGACAGCGAGCGATTGGGATAGATGGGAGGTGATGGGGAGCGATGGGGACTGAGGGGGAGTGATAGGGAGAGTTGGTGAGCATTGGGGAGCGATGGGGAGTGACGGGGAGAGATGCGGAGCAATTGGGAGTGATGGGGAGTGCTTGAGAGCAGTGGGGAGTGAGGAGGACCAATGGGGAGCAATGTGGAGGGATGGGGAGAGATGGGGAGCGAAGGGGAGCTATGGGGGGCGATAGGGAGCGGTGAGGAGCAATGGGGAGAGATGGGGAGTGATGGGGAGAGATGGGGAGCGATGTGGAGAGACAGGGAGAGATGGGGAACGATGGGGAGTGATGGTTAGAGATGAGGAGGTATGGGGAGCGATGGGGAGCAATGGGAAGAGATGGGGAGTGATGGGAGTGATGGGGAGCGATGGGGAGCCAGGGAGAGGGGGAGGGAGAGATGGGGAGAGATGGGGACCAATTGGGAGAGATGGGGAACGAGGGGAAGGGAGGGGTAGTGACGGGAAGCGAGGGGCACTGATTGGGAGAGATGAGGAGTGATGGGAAGCAATGGGGAGAGATGGGGAGTGAGGGGGAGTGAGAGGGAGCGACGGGGAGCGAGGGGGAGCGATGGGGAGACATGGGGAGCTATGTGGAGTGACGGGCAGTGATGGGGAGCGATGGAGAGCCAGGAGGAGAAATGGGGATCGACAGGGAGTGATGGGGAGCGATGGGGAGCGGTGGGGAGCGATGGGGAGTGATGGAGAGCGATGGGGAGCGAGGGGGAGGGATGGGGAGTGATGAGTAGTGATGGGGAGAGATGGGGAGTGGTGCGGAGTGATGGGTAGAGATGGGGATTGATCGGGAGCGATCGGAGCGAGATGGAGAGAGGGGCATAGATGGGGAGTGATGGGGAGTGATAGGGAGCGAGGGGGAGCGACGGGGACCGAGGGGGAGCAAGGGGGAGAGATGGGGAACGATTGGGAGCAATGGGGCGCGATGGGGAGCGAGGGGGAGCGATGGGGAGCGAGGGGGAGCGATGGGGAGCGGTTGGGAACGAGGTGGAACGAGGGGGAGCGATGGGGAGCGATGGGGAGCGAGGTGGAGTGAGGGGGAGGAATGGAGAACGTTGAGGATCGATCGGGATCATTGAGGAGCGATGGGGTGCGACGGGGAGTGATGGAGAGTGATGGGGAGCGGCAGATGAAGCTTCGCTCTCTCGCCCACTGGTTGCCTCCTGCTGTGCGGCCCAGCTGTCCGTGGCCCGGGGGTTGGGGACCCCTGATATACAGCACGGGAGGGTGAGGTCATGTGTAACCAGATTCATCAAGGGCCTAGACAGACAGACAGAGAGAGGGGAGACCCAGGATAAGAGTTTGGTGAAGTGAGAAGTCAATCAGTGATACCTTTGGATTGGCCAGATGCTGGTGTTTCTGAGGACAGGGAGTGGGGCGTTAGATGCGACCATCTGGCAGGCTGAATCTGAAAGTAGTGATGACACAGCCCTGTACCTCTGGTTTGGGAGGGGGTGGTACCACGCAGGGTGAGCAGGGCTGGGAGCAGTTCTGGTTAGAAGGAAGGTGGCTGGCGGGGCCACTTCCTCAGTGTTCTACTTGTTTTGTCAAAGAGTGATCCACACTCCCAAGGGCTCCGTGCTTGTTTGGTGCTTCGCCGTTGCATCTTAAGATTCTCCAGAAGTTTTGAACAAGGGGTCTGGCATTTTCGTCTTACACTTGGCCTCACAAACTGTATAGATGATCCTGGGGCTGTAATGCGCCAGTTACTGGGGCTGTAGTGTAGAAACTTTTAGGAAGCAAATCCCTGAGACCACAGGAACTGTCTCACGTGACAAGCTGCCAGATGTTAACAAAATACCCCACACTCCCCTGGAGAGGGCTCTAGCAACCAGGAAAGCCTTTTAAAATTGTGCTTCAGCGTTAACAATCGAATCAGTTTTGCATTCTATTCCAAATTATGCTTGTTTTCAAACAAAAATGGGTTCTTCTGGTTTCTGAGTGAACTCGATCTTCCAGGAAGAAGTAACATGCTTACCCCACCCCCCACCCCCGAACTTAAGAGTTGGGCTGTAAGCAAAGTCACAGGGCCTGCTCCCGATCCCTGGGGGAGGATCAAAACCCCACCATTGCCTAGGGTAGTAAGAAACACCAAGGCAAAGGCACGCTAGAACCAAACACAGTGGACACGACTGGGCAGACGGCAAGGTGGCTCCTACAAAATACCTCCACACAGGATGCCCCAGGAGACGGCATTTCTACTCCCGTAAGAAGGGTCTATATCATACATAAATACGGCTGGAAATTCCGTTTGGGCCTAAACCACAGACAGGGAAAGACAGACATCTTGTGGGCTTATGTTAGCATTACATCACAGATGTGGAAACTAATATAACTCCATCAGATAACATCACTGAGTTGTAGAGTGCTAGAGTGGCAGCTACTCCATAAGACATCTTTCAGGGTTTTAAAAGAAAGAAGAAACATAGTTTATTTTTCTTATGGGTAAACGCAACAGATGAGAGTAGCTCTTCATAAAGCAAAATACAAGAACATTCAAACAACAAACAACTTTCCATTTTGAGTTCCTGTGACGAAAGCCTTGACTTCTAGACAATATCTACTAGACATTTCAGTGGAATCATATGTTAATAAATTAAATAATCAATTTAATTGACCTTTTAATTATGGTATACTCTAAAGCTTTAATTGTGAGAAGTTACCAAGTATCTGGGAGTATCTTGATGATGAGGGTGCAGGGCAAGAACTGAGACTTTTATAGTTATTTCTCCTCTAAATAACTAACTGGACTCTACAGGCAAGGGGTCCACCAAATCAGAGTCAGAATCTAGACATCCCTCCAGGTCTTAGAACAGTCTGACAGAAAAACACAGCTTTCCTTGGAATTTTGACCAAAAAAAAAGCTAAAACACCAAACAAAACCAATTTTTTTTTTTTAATGAGTAGGCTGCGGATATTATTTCTCTATTTTCCAAAGTGGGTAACACCATCAATGAATTGCTAATACCTACCCTCTGTATAGAAGATCCTATGGACTTGGCCCTGTCCTTGTCATTTTACACTTAAATTATAGCTAATCCTCTGTAAGGAAATACCAGCTCAAATAGGTCCCTTGCTAGACTTTAAGGCTAGGCGTTTGGTTCCAAAGCCACTGCTCACCACTTTCTGCAGTGTAGACGTTTGCTTGCTTGTTTCCATCACAATGACAAAACAGGTGTGGCCCATCATGTGGGAAAGAGGAAAAATGTTTTCAGCATTCCTTAGCTAGTGGCCAACATCAGTTACCATCATGAACTACAATGACACTTGTTTCTGTACAGCCCGCCAGGTACACCTTTAGAAAGTTTTTCAAAAACAAAACAAATGACACAGATATGAAGTAGAGACCTGCATATTTATGGCCCCAAAAGCCTAAAATATTTTACCATGTGGCCCTTTATGGAAAGTTTGCCCACCCTACTTTACACAAACCAGACTTTTCTTTAAATATCTTATGAGAAAGGCAGAAGTTGAAACAAATGCACTTCCACTTAATGCAAGTGCTTATTCTCTTTCACCTTCAGCTAGCTGCAGCAAATTTGACTCACTGACATCCATGGAGCACCTACAGTGTACAGCACTTCGCAGCGTTTGAAAGGAAAAAGCACCTCTAAGACATAAAAAGCACCACAGTACAAGTCAAAATGTGGTGTTATAAAAAAAAAAAATTGCTCAGTGCTAAGGGATAAAAAGGGACCTAGATATTACTTGCAGTTGTGGAGGTAAAACGTGGGACCCGGAACAGGAGGACGACAGACTGTCAAGCTGGGGGAAAGACAAGGGCAGGGGCCCAAAGGCAGGAAGGTAGTAGTGAGGGTTCCCAGTTCCAGCAAGGGGAGGTGCGCTGTGTGCGTGGGTGCAGTGCAGAGGGAGATAACGCCGGAGGGTAAGCTGGTGTCTCCTCCACGAAGAGACTCTGGAAGAAACACTCATTTGGGAAACCTTAAATAAAAAGGAAGTTACTCTTAAGACCAGTTGTCTGGGATCGGAAACCAGAAATGGAAAGTCACCAGGACCGCAAGGGCCTCCTTTCCCCTTTCTCTTCCAAGGTACACCTGCTTCCCCGCTGTCCATCTGCTTACTTCTCCTTTCACTTTTAACCCTACTCTTGCTTTCTTCGCATCCCACAGCACCTCTTGAGACAAGTACAGGTGCGTCTTAAGTGCCCACGACAGGTAATCTAGGGATCTGCTGGATACCTTGCCCCTCCACCTCACAGCAAGCGTCAGCCACAGAGCGTGTAAGCAACGGCAGGGGTGCGATATTTGGAGAGGAACCCAGAATGCTTTCTTGGAAGGGGTGTTTCCAGTTGCAATTTCCATCCTGTACATTTAGGAAGGAGCGGGTAAGGTCTGGACGTCTCCTTAACACATACAAAGCTTGTACTGAATGCTAAGAAGTTGGACTTTCTAACCAGGCTTCCGAGCAAGGTACCGATGACAGAAAGCTGTGATTATCAAAGAGATTCTGGTGGTGGTGGGTATTGGCATACAGATGGGAAAAACTTCGGTTCAAACAAGAAGATGGGGACCTGAATGTATCCAGGAACTGCGGTCAGGTGAGGATTTCTTTTCTTTTTTCCCTTTCCAAGAGATTTAAAAAATAAGACTTGGTAGTAGCTAGCAATTGGTGGCAGACGGCCAGGCGCTGTGCTTGGCACCTAGTGGGTGGCGGCGCCCACAGCCGGCTTCAGGGACGCGGCGGGGATGGGTCTGGAATGCGGCCGAGGAGCGCCGGGTCGGACGGCAAGTGGACACAGCAGGCGCTGTCGGGAAGAAAGACGTTCCCGGAGAAAGGACTGGTCAGCGGCAACGACAAACAAGGCGAGGCGCCAAAGCGCACCGGGCGCGGCCGGAGGAACCATTCGGTGTCCGCCCGCCGCGCGGGGCGTTGGGAGCTGTAGTCCTGCCGTCTCCTCCTGGACCCGGCCGGACTCGGACAGCGTCCATTCCTCCACTTAAGAATCGCGCACTGACCCGTCCGGGTGCGGGGTCCTTCAAGACCATGAGGCGACTGGAATGACGTCATTCTCAGGTCACCTCCCCCTCGTTGAAGGTTTTAGGTGTCTATGTGAAGTGTGCCACACAGCAAGCCGGCAATGAAAGAGTAAACGCTACACTGTGGAAGAAGGGCCCCTCCGATGTCTCTTCTCTCCTCGACGTTTCCTTCGCACCCGTCTTCTCAGTCACATCGGCGCGGCTCCTCTCCCTATTTTGCTCAGGCAGCGCCTCAGGCAGCCCCGCGCCGCGGCGAGGGGCGGAGCGAGCCAGGGCGGGGCGGGGTCCTGGCCGGACTGCGTCGCGCTCGGGGGCCGCGCCGGGTATCGTTTCTTTCTAGTGCCCGAGGCAGCTCTGGCTCGGAGAGTGGTTTGTCAGCTCCACGGGGACCTCTGTGCACGGATGGACCCGCCCGGACCCGGCGGGAAGCGGCCTGGCAGGCGGCGGCCCCGGCGGCGTCAGCAGAGGCAGGACAGGGCCGAGATCGCGGGTCCCTGAGGCGCGCGGGCTCACCGGGCCCGGCGGCGGCACCATGATGCCGGGCGAGACCCACTCGGCGGCGCCCGGGACGGCGGCGGACCTCTCACGCTGTCAGGGCTGCGCTTCCCTGCAGCAGGTACGGCGTCTCCCCCGGGCCGAGGGTGCGGAGGGGCTGGGCCGGCCGTTCAGGGCTCCGGCTGGGTTCGGGCCGCGCGCGTTAAGCTTCTGCGCGCTGCTCCCACTCCCGGGCGGAAGCCCCCCTCCCCCCTGCCGCCCTTTCCTTTAGTTGCTTTGGAAACGGCTTCCTTTGCGTTATTTAGGTTTAGGATCCAGGATTCATTTACTGGGATGCAGTGGTTGGGGAGCGAGTTCTGGAGGGCCCCCTGCTGCCTTTATGCAGTCTCAGGGCTCCCCAGGGCTGACTTGTAGGTAGATGAGGGATGGTCAAAATGACAAGCGAAGCCACCTTTCCCAGGATAAGCTTTTTTTTATTGTGTTGGTCCGTCCTTAAAATATTTCTTGCCTGGGGGCAGGTTCTTATGCGGCCTGCGTATTGGCCGAGAGGTCATTCATCGATTAAAGGCATGACGATACTGGAGGTTCCTAACTGTAGCGTGGTCTGTGCGCTACCGTGACAGAAGAGCTGCTAGTGTGTGGCCCCAGGTCTCACGGAGTCGTGGAAATAGTCCCAGGTAGTCGTTTCCAGTAGCCTCTCCCAGCTATCTGATATCAGGAGTCTCTCTTCTGGCTATCAGTGTCTTTAATGGTAAAGCGAAACTGTCCACTACGGTATTGACATGTAACTAAATTATCACCTATTTTACTTAGTATTTTAGGCACCACGGACATAGTGGTGAGCAAAGGAGGTAAGATCTGCTGTCATAAATAAGATACATTTGTGCAAATAGGACTTTAGAAGGTTTTAAGTGTTAGGAAAATAAAGGAGGAGTTGGAGTGGTGGTTTTGTCTCTTGGCTGGGGTGGCAGCAGGCAGGGTGATTTTGAAGTGGTGGCATTCGGACACCTGAATGATGAGAAGAAGCAGACTGGCAGAGGTGTGAGAGGAGTTTTCTAGGTAGAGGGCTTAACGGGCGAGCGATTATTGACGTGAAAAGGAGCAAGGTGTCTTTGAGGAGCAGAACGAAGTCTGGTTGGTGTGAGTGTAGCGCAGAGGGGAGAGCACTGATGAAACCAGAAAGGAATGTAGGCTAGATAAGCTTAGGGTTTTGTTTTGTTTTTATTTTAAACTGCATCATCTATGAACTGATCCCAAACATTTAAGGGCTGAGAGCAGGGGAGGGAGAAAAGGAAGTCATGTGCTGGCACTCTGAAACAGAGGGGCAGCTACTAGTAAAATAATTGTCTGAGCTGAGCTGCCACACGTAGGCATTTAGAACGTGCTTTTGTTTTTTTCCCTCAAAACCCAGGAACGTGAGTGAAGTTCTCTTGACTCTTTCACGAGTTATATTTATTCTTTGGGCCGGTTTATTTACTCAACAAATATTTATTGATCACCTGTTGTGTTTTAGGCAGTGCAGTTACACAGTGGGGGGAAAAGCGAATATTCTCCATCTCTTGGAGCTTCCATTCTAGGAGGTGGGGGGAGGAGACAGATTAAACAAGTTATGTGAGAAGGTAATAAATGTGCTGGAGATAAAGTGAGCAGAGAAGGGGGGAGAACAAAAGGGTGAGGAAGGGGCCAGGGGCTAGTGGAATTTAAATAGGGTGTCCGCACAGAGGTTGTATTTGAGCAGAGGTGGTGAGAATAAGTTCTGTTGATGTCTTTGAAGAAAAGCATCCCAGACAATAGAAACGTCAGGTGTGGTGGCCTGACGCAGGAGCTTGACTGGTGTGCCCGGGGAGAGCAGGGAGGCGCTGTGGGCATGGTGGAGTGCATGTTGGTGTCTTGTCTGCTTGGGGCTGCTCTAATGAAGTCCCATAACGTGCGTGGCTTGTCAGCGACAGGAATTTATTTCTTACAGTTATGGTGGCTGGGAAATCCAAGATCAAGGGACTGGCAGCTTTGGTATCTGGTGAGAGCAAGATGCCTGGTTCATGCCTTCTTGCTGTGTCCTCACATGGCAGAAGCGGGGAGAGAGCTCAGAGCTCTCTGGGGTCTCATTTATAAGTACACTAATTCCATCCATGGAGGCTTTGCCCTTACGACCTGTTCACCTAGCAAAGGACCAATCTCCAAATGGCTAGCATATTGGGGATTGTGTTTTAGCATATGAATTTTGTGGGGAACACAAACGACCTGTAGCAATCAGGGAGTTTAATGAAGTCAGAGAGAAGAGAGCTTGACTATGGGAGCCCTTAGAGACCATTGTAAGGATTTGGGCTCTTACTCTGAAAGGATAGTGAGTCCTGAGAGGCTTTTGTGCAGCAGAACGACTGGTGTAAATTATCTTGTCCAGTTGTGGATCTGATTTTCCTTCAAAAACTTGGTCTACCCGTAGTAGTCCCCATCTTGGTTCAAAGTAGCAACTGTATCCTTCTGGTAGCTTAGGCCAGAAACTAGATATCATCCTTGGTTCCTCACTTTTCTCTAATAACCTGCATCCAGTCCATCAGCTGATTCTGTTGGCTTCTTTGTTAGCCACCCATTTCTCACCGTCCCCACTGTTTCCACTCTTGTGTGAACTGCTGTAATCTCTGGCCCCGGGGGTTTTTGCAGTAGCCTCCTGTCGCTGCCTTCCTTCCTCCCATGCCACATTCCTGCTACTGGTTCTCAAAACAGCAGTACGAGTTGTCCTGTGAAGTCCCTAAGTCCTGGGGTCTGCAGGCCTTTCTGTAAGGGGCAGCATCGTAAATATTTAGGTGTTGTGGTCTCGTTCACAGATACTCAGCTCTGCCTGCATAGTGTAAAGATGACCACAGATAACACTGAAGGAATGGGTGTGATTATGTTCCATGGAACCCTGATTTGCAAAAACAGGCCAAGGACCTTATTTGCAGACCTCTCTCCTAGATTGCAGTACTCCATTGCATTTGGGTTTTCTGTTGCCTGGAATGCATTTTTAGGGGAAGAGAATGGTTAGTTGTGAGTGGAGTCCATGGAACAAGTCTTTAATATTGCAAAGTAAGGCTGGAAAAGTAGGTTCCTGGCAGATTATGGAGGACCTTGAATGGTAACCACCTTAAAGTTTTGTGCTTAATTCCGTTTGCACCATGAAGAGTGAAGGGTTTTGTATGGTTACTACACAAGAGCAGTGTTTGTAGTAAAAATAACCGGTGGCGGTGTGCATGCTGGATTGAGGAGGTAAATGATTTCACTAATGCATGCTAGTGGTAATAAGAGGGTGGCTTAACTGAAGGGTCTTGGGATTGGGAATAGAGAAGAAGGTTCTGAGTGTGAGAAACTGCAAAGAGTGGACAGATCTCGAGTCAGGAAAACAGAAGGTCCAGAGATTTAAATCCTGAGTGACTCTGAGAACTGTGGTAGAGGTAGGAAAAAGCAGACACCAAGATGGGAGAGACGTTGGAAATGTAGGAGCGAAGCTTTGGAATGACGTCAGCATAGTGGATTTTCAGCTGTTTTCACATTTGTTTGTAGTGCGAGGTGCTTCCAAGGTACTGTGATATACTTCCAGGGAAATAGTGAAGCAGCCAGGTCAGATGGGCACTGAGTTCATTGTAAGAATTTTATTTGGAGAGGGAGAGAGAATGGAGAAGTATGTTCTGTCTCTTAAAAGAAAACCAGCGGGCTCATGACTAAGGTGAGCATGGAATGGTGAAGCAAGGAGAAACAGAGTTAAACAGGAAGCATATGGAAATCAGGATGAGAAAGATGGAGGGCTGAGAACAGGCGATGGCATTTGCCAGGTAGAAGGTCCATGATCGGTCACCGGTAGAAAAGAAGTTTCTGCAGGTTTACATAGTGTCACAGCAAGTTCTGTATTTCAACTAAAATTGTACCAGGGAGAAACGGAAGAGGTTCTGTACATAGAGGAGGCATCCTGCTGTATAGCTCTAACACGCTGAGACTTGTGGATCTTGCAGGACATAGATGAGCACATTACAAGCGTCTTGCCTGCAGGAGCCCTGGCATCAGTGCTGTGGCTTCATTCTGAACCTCCGTGGGAGGCTGGCTGTCTCTGTCCCCAGTGGAACAGTGCTGGGGTGCGCTGCAAGTCTTCCTTCCTGTCTCACTCCTCCCTGCCCTCTTTCTCTTTTTTTTTTGGCCGTGCCCACAGCTTGCGGGATCTTAATTCCGTGACCAGGGATTGAACCCGAGCCCTCAGCAGTGACAGTGCAGAGTCTTAACCACCGGACTGCCAGGGAGTTCCTTGCCCTGTTTTTCTTTAGTGGGTGCGGAGATACCCACTAGTTTCTCTTTTTCTAGTCTCTCACATCACCGTATCTGTTTGCTCATCCTTATTGGTTATAATGGTTTATCACTGATCTGTAGCCCAGTGTGCATATGGGTTACCGAGCTTTGGGAATCCTAAACCAAGGTAGATCCTTACTCTGGTGATATTATGTGCAATTAAACAAGTCTTGAGTGGTTTTAAGTCAAGCTGGCATAAGTCCCTTTAATTCTGGTGAAGGAGAGGCCCTTTTATTTTACCAGTTTCAGTCATTGCAGAGTGAAACAGTTTAACTCTCTTGGGAATCCAGGTGGGAGTTTGAAGCACATAGTTATACTGTTTAGCTCATGTAACTAGAATACAGTCAGAACAAATGGTGTTTGGTTGTCCTTGGAGCAGGTTTGAGCGAATTATTTATATAAACTTTTGTTGAACTCCTATTTGATAATCACCAGTGGTTTGAACTTCATCATTTGGAACTTGAAACATACTTGTCCCTAGACATAATGATTTGTAAGTGGTTATAAAGAATGCTTACAAAATTGTAATTCATTCATTTAGTGAACATTTTTTGAGCGTCACTGTGTCTGTGATGCCGTGGCATGTGTTGGAATACAACCATGAACAGAAGAGGCATGGAGCTTGTGTTGTGGCTAAAGTTACGGATGAGTGAAAAAGCAACCACCATATAACTGTAGTGTAATAAGTATGCATAGTTATTGAAAAGAATTTGAGGAAAAGTGGACCTGCATAGGTCAGATACATGTTGGTCAGGGGTCAACTGTACTATTTTAGGGGATGTTCAGGGTAGGTACCCTGGGAGCATCAAGGACGGATGGGTGAAGGCTTTGCAGCAGAAGGGAGTCTAGGCCTGAAGGTGGTTCCTGACTAAATAAGAGGCAAGAGATGGAGGGAGAGTATGGACAGAGGGCGCATCATGTCAAAGACGAGGAGGGGAGAATGGAGTCTGTGATAGAGTAAGCACAAAGCAGAAGGCGAGGAGAGGAAAACGAGGCCAGCGAGGCTGGAGCCTGCCTTCCCGGGCGCCAGAGCCTCTCAGCTCGTCCTGGTGGGTGCGCGCAGGTGAAAAGGGGTGGGCTGTTACCACTGTGCCAGAGGGCATCACCCGGGGGTCCTGTCTAACCGTTCAGAGACACACTCAGCTCTGACGGAGCTCAACCTAGACTCTCAGTTTTAAGTAAGAGCAGTTAATAAGAAGTTAGCAAACAGGAGGAGGAAGTGCGGCTTATCAGAGAGGATTCAAGCTGACCATTTAGCAGATCGCCCACAGCAGAGCAATCAAGGAGATTAGTGTGGTTTTAAAAAATAATTTATTTTGAAATAATTGAGAACTCATAGGAAAGTTGCCAGAATAGTGCGAAGAACTCTGGTATTCTCTTCACCCCACTCACAGGTTGTCAAGATGGTTGCATTCACTCCATCATGGTGTACACACACGCACACTTTCCCTCCCCTGCGCACTCCACGGAGTGTTTCCTGAGACCTGAGCACTTGTCAGCAGAATGAGCCACAGCTCTCCAGTCAGGATGTAAGCCTCGGTGCAGCACTTCCCTGCAGCCGATAGACCCATCCGATTGTGCTTATGGTTAGGCCCAGGTGTAGCTTTTCCCTTTCTGGTTCAAGGTCCTATAAGGAAGATGTGTTGCATGTCATTGTCACGTCTCTTCAGCCTTTTTCCTTTAGTCTTTCTCTGTCTTTCACATTCAGGGAAGTTTGAGTACAGCCTTGTATCCTCTGTGGAACATTTGGCCAGATCTGGAGACATTTTTGGTGGTTACACTGTATTAGCGGTCCCAAGACCACACCAGATTCAGCGATTCCCTAGGGGGACTGCTCCAGGGTGTGGTATATTGTAGTGAAAGGATACAAAGGGCAGGCGAGTGGGGTGACGTGCAGAGGAAGCCAAGTGAGTGACTTGACTCATGAATTCCTCTAGCAGTGTGTTGTGACACGTGTGACGTATCCTCTACCAGGGACTCTCATTAGAGACTCAGAGCCCAAAGACTGCTAGGGGCTGGTCACGTGGGCACCCCCTGTCTAGCATGTACCAAAACTCCAGACTCCCAGAAGGAAAGCAGGTTTCAGCATCGGCCACACTGCACAGTTGAGGTACAGGGGGCCACTCCTGTCAGTTTGGGGAATGGTGGGAACCCTCCAGAAATCCAACTTCCCAGACGCCAGCGAAGGGCCCACGTCTCGAGCAGGCCTTTCTAAGGACAGCAGTCTCAGGCCGCTCTGTGAACTCTTGTCTGCACCACCCCTTGGGGATGAGGCAGTGCTCTGGACACATCGTGAGTAGAAGCTAGGGAAGCTGGCAGGCCTGTCCGTGCAAAGGGCAGCCCCACAGCTAAGAATCTCCCATCTCCAAATGTTAGTATAATTTGAGGTCGACTCAGGCAATTTAGTTATTCCATTATCATCTGTGTATTTCCTTGTTCGCTCTGTGTCTATGTATTGTACTTAGTGGTTTAGTAAAACCGCTTTCCTAACTATACTGCCGTCTCCTCTGTCCACTTCTCAGCCCCCAGGCCCACTGCGTGCTCCGTGCCAAGGCCCCCTCTCCTCACCCTGTGCGCTTAGCCACCATGTCGATCCCGCTTCCCCGAGAAGGGGAGGGGAGACGGGAAGCGCAGAGTGCACTGCCTCTCTTTTCCTCAGTGCTCCGTCTCACGGTGACGTTCAGGAGGCTGTTGTATGGCTGAAATGCAGTGTGCTACGGCGGGGGGCGGGGGTATGGGGAGCGCGTCTGAGTGGCATGGGGGGCGGGGCGAGGGCTGCTCTGGGGGCTGTGTTAGGGAACACGTGAGCGGGTGAGCGTGATAGAGCTTGAGGAGCTTGGCCCGAAGGCAGAGGAAAACAGAAGGTGGGAGTTAGGACAGCAGAAAAGATAAATAAAGCTTTCCAGTAGATGTTATAATAGAAGTTCCAGGAGGAGAGGACAAGACTGCAGGGAGAGAAGCTGTAATCAAAGACGCCAGGCCACCTTCCCCTTGCCTGGAGAGGAAGAACAACACCCTGGACCCTGCGTCCTTCCCTAGAGGCTGGACAGCAGTAGGGAGGGCACACGGTGTGTGTACGCGTAAGTGACCGTGAGTCAGAAGGGCCCTACTGCCTTCCACCTAGACACAGCCCCCTCAGCATTCACAGTTCTGAGATCCATTAGAGACCTTGATTGCAATCAGCCTAAGTGACCTTTGAATCAGATTGGAGAAAAACCAAAGAATGTTTTATTAGGACACTGCAGTAACAGACCAGATTCAAGCTGCCACTCAGCCAGGCCATAGGAAAACAGTTAGGGACTGGAGTGCTGTAGGAAACTAAGACGTTGTCCTCACTCAGTTTGTGTTTTATTTTCCTGTGTAATGCTATGTTTTTTAAGTCTTTAAAATGAGAATTATACATGAGCATAGTTTAGAGAGACAGCTAGATGTACAGAATTTGTTAGCCCCCAGCCAGCCTGTCCCCGTTCCCTAGAGATACCACTTTTGTTTGCACTCTGTGTGTTTCATCTGGTTAAATAATAGATGTATATTGCTGCTGCTTGTTTTTCAGTTTTAGGCATATTGTTTGATTTCTGACTTCGGAAGGTGAGGATTGAGCTGTCATTCTGCCCTGTACCCCAGCACCCCTGAGCATTCCCTCCTGCCCCCCGCCCCCCCCCCAAAAAAGTCCTCTCAGTGTAGCTGTGAATTTCCCTTAGGTCACTATTTGGAGTTGACATCATTATGACCATTTGTTTTTCAGAGCCAAACTATGGAGTAACTTAGGATGATTTTTCCTTACCTGTGTGTTTTCTTGTTTCCCCGATTAATGCCTATTTCCTTAATTCAGTGTTTTCATCTTGAAAATGCTAATGAGTGTTCACTATGTGTCAGAGACTGTTAAACACTTTATATGGCTCGTTCTGCTTAACCCTGATAGCAAGCCAGTTAGGTAACCCCCTACCCCCGAAACACACACCCAAACCAGTTTCAGTCTCCTTATCTATAACATTGGAAATAGTACTGAGGCAGGGGTAAGTTAAGTCAGTTTGCCCAAGGTACCCTTCCAGGAAGTGGTGGAACAGGAATTTGAATCCAGCTGTGTCTTACCTCTAGAGCCTGAGGTTTCTGGAATGTCTCTGGCACAGTTCTTGACATTACAGAATGGCATCTGGAAGCAAGCCTGGGAAGATGAGATTGACTAGCAGAGAACTCGAAAGAGAATGGGAAAAGAAGGAGGTTATTTAAAAAAGAATCCATTTAGGGCTTCCCTGGTGGCGCAGTGGTTGAGAGTCCGCCTGCACGGACCGGGTTCGTGCCCCGGTCCGGGAAGATCCCACAGGCCGCGGAGCGGCTGGGCCCCGTGAGCCGTGGCCTCTGAGCCTGCGCGTCCGGAGCCTGTGCTCCGCAACGGGAGAGGCCACAACAGTGAGAGGCCCGCGTACCGCAAAAAAAAAAAAAAAAAAAAAAATCCATTTAAATGCGTGATGACACTACATGGCGCTTGCAGTTCTCTGCCAGTGAGGTAGAAATATCATCTTAATGCCTTCATTCCACCAGATAATTCTGTCGTTTTGTTCTTAAGGGAAAAAAATCCCCTTCTGGGCCTTTAGAGCTGCTCCAGTCTGGTGTGCAGCGGCCTTTCTGGATTCTCTTTACCTCTGTCCTGCGCCCACCTCGTCCTTTCTCAGTTTACTCCAGGATTTGGGTGGAGTGTGTCCACATCCTTTGGCACCTCCCTGAGCAAGGGTGTCTGGGAAGTGAGTTTGTGGAGACTCCAGGTTTGAGAATGTCTGTTTTGCCATCATGACTGGCTGATAGCTTGTGCAGAATTTTACCTTGGAATTCATTTTCTCTCAAAATTTTGAAAGCTTGCTTTCTAGGTCTCTAGATGATAGTTGAAGTCTAAAGCCATTCTGATTCCAGGTTCTTTGTACATGACTTGTTTCATTTTGATTTTTTTCTGTCATGATTCTCATAGGATCTTTGTTTTGTCTCTGATGCTCTGAAATTTTGTGCTTATGTTGCATGGTTTGTATCCAGTTTGTATTGATGTGCTGGGCCCTTTCAATTTAGAAACTTCTGGCTTCAGTTCTTGGTTTTTTCTTCTTGAATATCAGTATTTCTTCAATGATCTCTCCATTTTTCCATTCTTCTCTTACTGGAACTCTTGTTGGGCATGTGAGACTTCTTGCACTGACAATCTGATTTTTATTTTTTCTTCATTCTTTCCTACATCTGTGTTTTGTTTGTTTGTGTTTAAATTTTGGAGGACATTTTTTCAGCTTTATCATCAAATCTTCTGAGTCTTTTATTTTGCTTCCCTGTTTTTAATTTAGTTATAACAGTTTTATTGAAGTGTAATTCACATACCATAAAGTTCATCCTTTTAATATGTATAGTTAGGTGGTTTTTAGCATATTCACAGTTACACAACCTGGTCGCCACTTGTAAAACATGTTTACCCTGCCCCGTGCCCCTGCCAAGAAACCTCTTAAGCATCAGCAGACATCCCCCTTCCCCAGCCTGCAAGTCCCTGGCTATCACTAGGCTACTTTCTGTCTCTCTGGATTTGCTTATTATGGACAATTCATATGAATGGAATCATACGGCGTATCGCCTTTTGTGACTGGCTTCTTTCACTGAGCAGGTTTTCAAGGTTCATCCACATTGTAGCATGTGCCATTCATTCCAGTTCATTGTCAGATATTCACATTGCATGGCTGTACCACATTTTATTTATTCATTCATCAGGTGATGGTTCATCCATTTATCAGTCGCATTTCCACTTTTTGGCTAGTGTGAATAAATGCTCCTTTAAATAAGAGTGTACAGATGTGGCATGGGCATGTTTTCAGTTCTCCTGGGCATATACCTAGGAATGGAATTGCTAAATCATCTAATTAACTGTTTAGCATTTTGAGGAGTGTCAAATTATTTCCACAGCAGCTGCACATTTCCTGTTCCACCAGCAATGCTATGAGGGCTCCAGTTGCTCTGAATCCTCACCAGCACTTGTTATTGTCTGTCATTTTGATTTCAGCCATCCTAGTGGGTGTTTGTTTTTAATTTTTAAAAACTTTTTGAAAAACTTCTAAGAACTCTGAGTATTCCTTTTAAAAATAGCTGCTTGTTCTTGTTTTATGAAAATAACATCATTTATCTCAGGTCATGTTAATTAGTACCTTTAAAGGTTTCTCAGTTTTTGTCTACTGCAAGTTGCTGTGGTTCATTTTGTTTTGGTCTCTCTTTCATATTACAGGTTCCTGTCTGATGTTTGGAAATCTTTGATTGTTCATAGTAAGAGCGGTAGCTAATAGAGCAGTGGCTGGCAATGCTGAGTGTTGCGGGTTTTTGGACCCTGAGCTTCATTGCAGTAGGTCTGGGTGGGCCACTTCTTGACTGAAGAATATCTCATGTTGCTACTTTAGATCTTGTCTCCAGGCTGGTTAGAGTTCCTCAGAGAAACGGCTTCTGGTCTCCTGCCTGGAGGGCAAAAGGATTGGCTGCCACTGTCTGGGAGCTTAAGGGGGAGAAGCAGGCGGTCAGTATCAGCGCAGTGTGCTTAGATGTACCTGGTCCCTCTGTTTTTGGTGCATTCCACCTGCCCCAAGTGTTCACAGTGTTCTAGGCAGAGGCTTCTTCAAAAAGCAGACCTCCTCCTGCTGGCTGGGGGTGGGGCAGTTTCCTGGTAGCAGAGCAGAGTGGGGATTTGAGGGTTCATGCTTACCAGGAAGCTTGCAACTAGTTATCTTCTTAGTGACCCCCGTCCAACCTTCCTGAGGACCCTAGCCCCTCCGTGCTTGTTGAAGTTTTGTAGTGTAAACTGAGAATTGAGTGGTTTGCCCCCCACCCTCGCCCTGCCCGCCTCTCCTGGGTCTGCTAAATCTGTATTCTCAAGTCAGCTTTCCTGTGTTCCTTTGTCTTTTATCCTCGTCTCATCCTTGTGGGTTTGGCCTTTTGGGAAAAGAAATCCCTTGACTTCAGTTTTAGCTGGTTTTAGGGAGGGAGTAAAAGCAGATGCATTATTTACCCCCTCTGCCTAGAAATCTGCCATGTAGAATTTACTTTTTACATAATGAAAGATTTTTTTTAAATGTGGAAAGCCAAATACACTAAAGTTATTGAATAGTCCATTCATTGCCCTTTGATTTATAATGTTCAGAGTCTCTACTGTACCCAAGAATCAATTCTAGAATAAAGATAGAAATAGGAAGAAAGGGCATAAAAGTACTAGAAAAACATGTGGAAGACTCCTTATGATTTAGCATCTTAGGTGGGGTAGAGCCTTCTAAATATATTAGGAAACCAAAATTTAAGAAAAATGACAAATTCAACTAAGTGAATATTTGAAACTACTGTATTCATATATAGTTGTATTTTAATGATCAATTGAGAAACATACACATGTATATATTTGTAACTTTTGGACCGGATGTTACTGTTCCTCATATATTGCAGCTCATAAGAAAAGTGCAACCACACCAATGAGCAAATGATATAAGGGTCCGTTTTTCTTACTAAAAGAAAAATGATGAGGAGATAAGGAAGATTTCTCAGTATCACGCATAAAGAAATATAAATGAAAAATATGTCTCTGAGATTATCAAAGCTCCTAGCTATCACTAATGCAGGGAACCTATTTGGACTTTATCCTAGGGGAAACTAGAAGTGTCTCCCAGAGAACTGGGCAAGGAAATACATTGCCTGTTGTTAGTAAAGACTGAAAAGGACCTAACTGGCTTTCAGTGGAGAATTGGTGAATTGAGTACATCCAGACGTATTTTAAATATATAGTGATAGTTCTGAAAGAATATATACAAAAAGTAACAGTGATTTTTGACAGGTGTTGTGATTATGAGATAACATATACATTTTACTTTATATATTTTAATGTGTAGATTTTTTTATTTTAGTAAATATGTTACATGTATGACGGCAAAGAAAATGCATATATTAGCATGAAGGAAAATAGTTCTGTAATTCTGAAAATTAGATTACCTAGATAGAAAAAGATGTTTTGGGGATAATTAATGAAAAATAAGTTCTTATTTCTGAAGTTTATCAGTGAAAAAAGGAGACATTAAAGGAAAAAGTCACTTAAAGAAAAGAAAATCTGTTCAGTTTTAAATCTGTTCAGTTTTAGGAACATTTTGAACAGTGTAACTAATGTTTTTTTTCTGTCAAGTTGATAGCAGTAATTTAGAGCCACATTTGCAGTTTGTCCCTAAAGTGTAACATAGATCCTTATAAAAAGAAGTTTCACTTAATCTTGACCCCATTTTAATATTCCTATGTGCTTTTCCCATGTTATTTTTATTTTTTTGCTGTTTTTAATAATTTACGTGTATTTTTGGATTAAGTCCTTTCGGAAATAATGTGAAGTGTAGACTGATGGTCAGTAGTAATCAGTGAACTAAAGTAATGAATATTTATTGAGTTCTCGCAGTGAAAAAGCACACATAGTCAGAGCATCAGTACAACTGCCTTGCTGTTAGAGTGACGTCATTCAGGTAAAGAAAGAGATTCAGAGAAATGCAGCATGGGCTCAAGGTCACATAGAATCTCTGTGGGTTTATACTCAACATAAATAATAGATTTACATATTTCCATGTTTATATAATATAGTGAACAGTATGTTTATATTTTATAATGTTACAGAAAAAATAATAAAGTAGTTTATATTATAAAAGCAAATAGCTAACTGTAGCTTTTTTTCTTTCAGAATTTAAATGAATATGTTGAAGCATTAATTACCCTGAAGCAAAAAATTATTAATACAGAGTGAGTATGTTTTCCTCTGTTTGGCCGAACTTCGTGAACCTGACATACAAGCTGGAGCAGATGGTGGTGGTGTTAGACCCCCTCGGGCTGAGAGTGGAACTGGGGTTGCTCACCCGGTGCCTGTGTGGTGTGGGTTATAATGGAACTCCTCAGGGCCTGCCCCAGGCCCTCGGCAGCCAGAGCGCAGAGTCCTAACCACTGGCCCGCTGGGGAGTTACCAGTGCTCAGACCTTTACAGCAAGGCTCAGCGGTTAGAACATGATTTTTGCTAAACTGGAAATTTTTTTTAAAGCTGTTTTCTATCTTTAAAGCCTTCTTAGCTTTAGGACTGGACATCGGATTTCTTTGTAGTAAATTTCCTAGTGTGATTGTTTTTTTAATCCTGTGAAAGTTACAAGAATTTGTAGGCAAAGATATTATTTAGATCATAGGAATTTTAACTTAAAAACTCATGTATCATTGCAGTGCTTTTAAGGAATTTAAGGTGATATGTATGTGCATATGTTTAATTAATTAAACATAAATTTGTTGCAGGAAACCTAGGAAGAAAGGTGCCTTGTACATTTGGAGACATGATTTTAACATAGTGTGTTTTCTAGATTGAAAAAGTAACATAACTCTTTTCTTTGTTACAGTAATTTGTTGACAGAATATCAGAAGAAATGTGATGATATCCTTTTACTGGCTTTTTCGTTGGAATTTTTAAGAATGTAAAGGAATGTGAGAAATTTCATAGTTACTCTTTGGAAAGCGGTGCTTACAGGCTCCAAGTAGGAAGTGCCCCTGACAAGCGCAGTTGAGCAGCTGTCTTCTACTCATAACACACATTTAATGGTCAAGGCTGCTGGCCTCCTTGTTATAGAATGTGTTTTGTTTTTGTCATTGATTTTCTTAAGGTTTCGTAAGCTTTTTAAAGAGTAGGTCTTTTTCATTTATACTGAGGACATGACCTGTGCTCTTTAGGTTTAGGAATAATGTGAAGCTGAATATGATGCTATGAGAATATTTTGGGATTTCTATAAGGAGTGCACTGTAGGAATATTCAGAATGCAGGAAAATTAACTTTTGTTAATTAGTTTTGTGACTTGTAGAGAATTAATGAATATATCCCAAATCATAGTGTAAGTTTGTATCCCCAGGACAGCCCTTGGTCTCTGTGTCACCGTTTTGTCCAGTAGCCGTTTAGAGCACCTGCAGGCCTCTGTATTTTCTTGGCAGGGCGGAAGTAGTGTGCACAATCATTCCTCCCACATCTTTTGGTGATACTTACCTGAATTAAGTGTCTCCTGTGACAGTAAACACACATACGTGTGACCCGCAGCCTTAACTTCAGTATTGGAGCAAATAACTGCTATTCAACTCTGGCAGTAACCTGAGGCCTGTTTCAATATTATTTCTGGCATTCCTAAACTTATATGTAATCACCAGTTATTTGTTTGTGTTGGTACCATTGTATCTAATTTGTGTGATTAGAGGAATAAAATCAAGGCACAGCATTTCGATTTATTTTTAGTATCTCAAGTTTTACATTCAAAAAAATAGGTCTTTGAAAATCTCCTCTTGTGCTTTATTGAAATTATCAGTCTGTTTAACTATAAATGTATGTTATTGCAAGAGTAATATCTTTGATTTTGAAAGCTGTACAGAAACAGTTACTATAAACACTTATAATTAGCTAAATAGGGAAATAGGCAGTTAATTCCAGTATTAGGAAAATATGTGTTCATTGTATCCTTTTTGGAGAAAATGGTATGAACTTTTTGAGGTAATTACAAATGTAAGCTAGCAGGGAAATTATTGATTTACTTTTCTAAAATTTATAAAATTTAAAAAATCAAAATTGTTAGGGTAATTTATTAAAAATTGATAAAACTTTTTGATTATTCTTGAATTTCCCTTCTGCAGTGTGCTAATCTGCTTCAGCCTCAACTATAGGTAAATACAGATTTTTTTTTTTTAAACACATCTGACTTTTGCTCACAATATGTATTCATTGTACCTCAAGTATGCAGTTGTTTGCTCTACAACCTGAGGTGCCAACGTTGTAGGTTTAATATGGCTTCTTGTGTGACTCGATTCTTTACTCTTTTGTGTAATTCTGACTGTTTTGTTGTTTATTAGTTCCTCTTTGTACAGGGCAGAGAGTATATTTTATTTCATCACATATTTTTTTAATTTTTCTTTCTTGCAAAGACTGCAGTAATTTAGGGTGAAACTCCTTAATCTTCAGAAGTTTACATTCTAATAGAGGAGGGTACAGATGTGTTGTGACCAACAGACATTTCTATATTGTGATATGAGAGTAGGATTTGACAGGTGGTGAAACTTAAAGGAATGACTTTTCACTGTCTTAGAACATTTTACTGGCAGCATGATGGGAAATGAAGTTACCAAATTGCGCAGACTGAAAAAGTGAAAGGTTTTCCAGATTTTATGTTCTCCCTGTATTTCTTTTCTCATTGCTCGTTAAATACATACATATATATATATTTAATTCATTCAATATTTATATTCATTAAATATATACATACACACATATATACGTGGTTTTAGTAAGTATGTAACTCTTATTTGCTGGAGTTGAGCTCTGGACTCTGAGAAAAGAAGGACAGGATGTTTGGGTATTCTGATACATACAGGATTCAAGGTAGTTTTCGTTAGTTGCTTATTGCATTGTCTTTATTCTTGGAATTTAATATTAATCGTATAGTTAATCAAGAATCTTTTTTAATTTATAGAAGTACATATTTTGACTTATGGCACATGTTATGATTAATAGGAGTAACTCAGTAAAAAGCTTTATCGTATGTTGTAGATGGAACTTTGTTGTTTTTTAAGAATTATGATTTTGCCTGTATGTATACTGAACACAGATTATTGGAGTTTTAAGGTGAGTTTTATCTTCAGACAAGATGAAATTGTTTTATTGTCAGTAGATAAAATTGTCACAGTTTTCTTTAACAAGTTTTACAGCTGCAGTTTGCAAGAAGGTAAGCTAGCTACCTGTTTTCCTAGTCTATTTGGGGTAGACACTTATCGGACTAGATTTTTACACAGATTCAACAAAGTGCCACATAGAATTGACCCATTATGTAGACTGTTTCTTTGATGCTTATAATAAAAGAAGATTCACATTTTCCTTACTATTAAATTGTCCAAATGAATTTCTTACCGAGGTCTTAAATTACAGCCCAGTGTTTGATTTTTCAGTAAATTTTACAGATCTTGTGGCCACTGAGATGAAGTTTATTGCTATCAGTTATTGTTGTCTCTGTGAATTGGATAATTTAAAGTGGTTGTTTATCCTGTATATTTTGATCAATTTAAAGTAGTCTTACTTAGAATTTAGTAATGTTTTATACTCTGATTACATTTGTCAATTAGAAGAAGGCAAAATATGGTTATAAAATGACCACACAGTTGCCTATCATTTAATTGAAATCAGTGGTGATGAACTCAGGATTGAAGAGCCAGATCACCTGGCAGATCATCCAAGTGTTCTTGTATTCTCCAGCAGAGTGAGAGCCTATTGCGCTTGCTTCTCATATGGTTTTGGATGTACTTTTATTAGAAATAGACTCATGTCAGAAATAAAAAGTGATACATAATCATTTTGGTACAAATAGAATGCATTTAAAAAGAGAGATTCTTTGTTTTTAGGTAGAAATAAAATTGAAACCAGTAGATACATTTAATAATTCACTGTAGATACTTTTGCATAATAACGTTAATGCATTGTCCATTTTTAGAGAGAATATTACTCTGCATCACCAAGTGGAACAGATGCTTCAAAAAATTTCTCCTCTGCAGAAGTGTCAGGAAGAACTGGGATCTTTAAAAGCAGAGTTAGAAGAGAAAAAGGTACCTAAAGTAATTTTCCTACAGAAGGTTGTCGTCAGTAAATTAAGATCTACTTATTTACTATAATTGGGATAAGGGGACATTTTATGCCTTAACAAAGGACAAAAATGATAGTCAAGACTCTAAATGTATTGCTATACTTAGAGAACATGGAATTAGTAGATTGACGGCTTGGTCCTTACAGTAATTATTAGTAATTAATGTAATGCTGTATTAGTTGCTTATGCTTTTTGAGAGGTTCAGTAGAGGAACCTTTTTAGCTATGAATTTTTATGACTTTATGTGCCCTGCATTGCTTGCCTTTTCCATTTTTCTTGCTGTAAGTGTAAAGTAACCTGCAAAAGTTCAAACTTAAATTACAGAAAGTATGTTTTCCATTTCAAAACCCAGTTGCACTAAGTAAAACTATTTTAGATGCTATAAACTTATTTTTAATATAAATTTTGTTTTATTGGAGCCTTAGAAGAGAATTCATGGCTTTTACAAATTAAAATAAACTCTGAAGCCAGTGAAGTTAGGTGGTTAGCATTAGGCAAGTCGTAGCCAAGCCAGAATGATTGCTGGCTCCTCGGTCTGATAGTATTTGTGCCTCCCAGTCTTCAGATTGTTTCATTTTAGGATGCCATGCACCTCTCTGAGGTTTACATACTCAAACAGTGGTCGATTTTCCTATTTCTATAGAAATTATTATATATTTAACTATGCGGTGAAAATTAAACAGAAACAATCAAGATGTTGAATTTTGTCTACCTCTGACTACAAAGTAATGTCATCAGCCATACCTGAGAGGAAACATGAACACTGGAATCACAGCTGAATAATAAACCTAAATAGTCACTCTTTCACTGTGACGTTCAAAGAATTACTCAGTGTCTGGATCCTCAGACCCCTCATCTGTAAAAAGGGTCATAAAGCCCGTCTCTCAGAGCTTTGGCGGCCGAAGAGCTATACACATTATATTGTACTGTGTTATCAGGCTCAGTATGTTTCTTTCCCATTCCATAGTGTCCATAGGGTATACATATTGATTGGTGTTAACATATTTTCCCCAATTATCATTAAGTATAATGTTTTATTTTATATTTTTGCATAGTAGTAATAATAGCTTATATTTATTACCTCTAAAATTTCTTTAGGTTTTGTTGAATTTTAATTGGCTGCAACAAAAATATTAGCTATTCGATATTATGAAGATTTGGGGTTATTTTAAAATTAGTATATTTTAAGTTTTATAGCTCTGTTTGATTAGACTGTTTTATCATATTACCTCTGTTTAGGATCTGGTTATATCTGTTAAAATGTTCAATGAATTGTACTTTGGTTTCCTGCCTAATCATATGTATTCATTTGGTTAATTTCATACTATTAAGTGATAATAATTTAGCTTATCAGGGTCAAAATCCTTGTCACTGGTGGTCAGTGACTTTCAAATTGTTGAGATATACATATATGTGTGTGTATATATATATATATATATATACACACACAGACACACACACACATTTATTTCCTTTTTAGAGTTCTCTGAAGTTGTATCAGGATACTCATCAGGAATATGCTCGTGTGAAAGAAGAATGCTTGAAAACTGATGCTCAGTAAGTATTTCTGAAATTAACTGTGGAAATAGTGTTTTCAACTTTGAAAATGTTTAATGCTTAAATCAGTAGTGTTTCTCTTTTCTCTGTCTTTGGGTATGTTGACCATAATTAACTGGGTGATCTTGAACTAGTCTCACAACCTTGGTTTCCATATCTGTAAAATGGAAATTATACCTATGTTGAAGGATTAATAGGAGTAAATAAGCCATCTTATGTTAAAGGCCTGCACAAAGAACTCCATAAAAGTTTTTATGTCTATATGCATACATGCTTTTATGTCTGTATTTTGTTTTCATAGAGAAAACATGATTATCGTCTCACTTCTTTGTACCATTCCTTTAATAGATATCATCTGGAATGGGTGTCTGTGTTCCATTAATGAAAGGGGCTCTTCCAGAGAAGTCAGTTGATTGTTTTGAAGTTTAATACTATATTCACATTGTTTACAAAACTCGTGAGCTACACATACAGTAGTTTAATGTAGATGTGATGTCACAGTAATTCAGAGACTTTCTCAGAGGGTTTCCTACCTTCTCTGCCTCAGAAGTCTATCCTAAAACAAGTGCAGTTTTCTGGCCACTGCCTCCTGTAAGATGGTGGTACGGCCCTTGCCTGCCTGTGCTCCTGAAAGCAACCGCACCTAGTCAGGTGCTGGACTGAGGCCAGGATGCCACCTGGACGCGTCAGCTTGGCTCAGAGATGAGCCACACAGGCACGATATGCCGCAAAAATGCAGAGTTTTAAAAATCCATCTTACATATATTACACACTAAATAGCATACTGTTCTTTCTGAAGTTTACCTTCAAAACAGTTGCTGGTATTTTTAATGATTGATGTGTTATATTTGTTGTGACTAACATTTTCTTTATTATGTAAATCTCAATAATTTAAAAAATCATGTATATCACAAATTGTGAAATTACTTTTTTTTAACCATTTTAATTTATACAATTATCAGGAAGAAGAAACTAGAAGCCAAGGTGAAGAAGCTGGAAGGTAATTAGCACTCTTGTCGTCCAGCTAGTGGAAGTCATTGTCTTTGTGTGAATGATTGGTAACTGTACAAGGCTGTAGTACTTGGTCAAGTAGTTGAGTCCTGTTTTTGATGGTGCATCCCTGGATGAGTGTATTAAGGGTACCGTTAGGAAGAAGGTTGAATACTGTACTTCTCTCAGTTACTGGATAGACATGGAAATGGAATGTGGCATATCCTTGAAGTGTTCACTCAAAATAATAACAGCCCATACTTTTACTGTAAAAAGCAGCGATCAAGAAACGGACTTAAATTTTGAAAGTTGAATCTCATGGGGCCCTCTCATTTTTTACTAACGAAATAAATGGTTAGTAGAAAAGGATACTACTTTTAGTACTGAGAAACTCGATGTATTTGGATGGTTGTGACACACTCATGATGGAGAGATTTCTGTGAGATTCCCTACACTGGGAATTTCCACTGTGTCCCTGCCCACCACCCCCCTGCCCCCGGCACCCCACGTTTGCTCAGGGCCTTCTGTCTACACTGAGCAGGCAGAGGGCCACACGAGAGTCTGCTCAGCCCTCCTGTGGCAGCTAAGAGCCCTTTTAGGAATTGAATCCGAGATTTTTTCTTCTGTTTTCTCCTCCTTATTGGGTGGTTGTGACGTGGAAATAACATCAAGTAGAGACAAGTGTGACCTGCCAGCCCATCCCTGATCCCCTCCTCCTTTCTCTCCAGTGTGGGCTGGGGCTGCCCTCGTAGCTGTGGGGCTCACGGACCTGCTCTTTGCCCTGTCATCACTCCCGTAGTCCTCTGCTTCAGAGAATGGGTTTTTTTTTTTTTTAATTGAAGTATAGTTGATTTACAATGTTGAGTTAATTTCTGCTGTACAGAGTGATTCAGTTATACATATATAAACATTCTTTTTTTTAATATTCTTTTCCATTATGGTTTACTACAGGATATTGAATGGTTTCCCTGTGCTAGACAGTAGCACTTTGTTGGTATCCAGTCTGTATATGATAGTTTGCATCTGTTAACCCCAAACTCCCACTCCATCCCTCCCCCAGCCCCCATTGGCAACCGCAAGTCTGTCGAAGAACAGTTTATTTTCATTTCGAGTGTGAAGTGAGAATTTGAATAGAAGTTGCTGAATATATTTCCAGTCATTAACTTGCCTTAATTGAGCCCAATTTTTCAGACTTAGGTTCTAAATGTTTTGCTAACAAGTTTTCCTCTGATTTGGTTGTTGCACAAACATTGAGTGTGGCAGTAAGTACAACATCACTGTGTTCTTTCTCAGTATTACCTTCTGTTGCTACTGTGTGGAGATAATGTCTATTTAAGGAAAAATTTTAAAGGGATCTAAAATGCCTGTGAGACTATATGAAGCTTTTACAGCAAACTTCCTTTGAAGCGAAAGTGTATTTCCCATGTGACAAAAATATTTTTCTAGTAAGTGACAGGGCTAATAATCAGGTAAAGAAATACTCAAGTTTGTTAGAGGAATCAGGAGAGGATTGTTACTGTGGTGTTTATAGGATTTTACTTTTCATAGCAATTGTATATGAACATATTCAGATAAAGTCAATACTGCTCAGGTTCTTAATAGTATATTTGAACCATTCAGAACCGAAAACTCGAGTTAAGAATTTGCTCTAGATCCACAGGAGAGCTATAAAAATACCTTAAAAGTAGATCTATGTAAAGATATAGGGACTTAGAATGAGTTGGCTTGATGCAAGGGAACTCCAGGCAGGAAGGAGTAAAAATATAGTAAACATTGAGAAGATTGTCCCTTCCCCCAAATGAAGAAAATGGTCTTAACTATTGCTTGATAAAATCACAGTTCTAAATCTCTAAAACTTGAATGTTCCTGATTGTTGAAGAACAAGGGGACCACAGCCTCTCCCTCTAAAGATCTTGTACGTTGGCTTGTTGCCTGACTAAAGGGTCGGGGTTGGCTTGTTTCAGGATTGGAAAGGAGTCTTAGGGCCTATATGCCAGTTCTTCAGTTTTGTAGATAATAGTTTAAACAAAAGTGTTCCTGCATTTATCCCTGATTCTGATAGAATACTGAAAGAACAGTAACTTTTTACAGAATTTGTTTCAAATTTTAAGAAATGAGGAAAGCTCTCAGTAGTTTATTTTGAGAACTTCATTAATGGTAATTATAAATGTGGTAAATTATTTTTCTCTCTTACTTCACTGCACTCTTTAAATAAAGAGGCTGCTGTCAAGCAAACTCAGGACTTCAAGCAACTAAGGAATGAAAAGAAAATACTTGAAAAGGAATTTAGGAAGACACAGGTAATAGATAACAGCAGTGCCCACACATGTTCAGATCTTCCCTCCGGGACTCCTTGGGTCCTCTGTAAGCCCCGTGGGTCCTCGTCATGAGGAGTCACACGTGAGGCTCCCAGCTGAGGGCAGTCAGCAGTGCCCCTGGGTCGCCCCCTCTTACATCCCGTCTAGAACTAGCACTCCTTTATCCACTGCAAACACTGCTCGTGTTTTGTTTTCACAGGAAAAGCTTGATGAATTTTCTAAACAGAAAAATGAAAAGGGTGAGTATTCAGTTAATGCTTACTTAAGAATTCTATTTTGACATACAGTATTCTTTTCTAACTGTTTTTTCCCCACATTTTAGAGTTGAGACATATTGGAACACAAATTTCAAGTGATTCTTATGGAAGCATCGATAAAAGTAAGTATACTGCAAATTTAGTTTCAATCTCTTTGCATTTCTTTTAGTGGTTTGGGAGGTTGCTTGTTACTCTTACCTATAATTGTGGGAATTCCTGGGCTTGTACATGTTTTTTGTTAGAAGAAGCCATCTCCTATTTCCTGTCTTCATTAGATCTGTGTATGTTACCACCTTGCTGTCTGATAAAATAATATAGTGAATGAAAGAGTCGAAAAGCAGTATTCCTTGGGAAAGAAAACTGGGAGAGCTATACTTTCCACACTTTTCAATAAATGAGTATGTTTTCCTCATTAGATTATAATTTATCAAGTTAATGTATTAGATTTCATAGGTGCCAAATATATAAAAATGGTTAAAGTCAGGCAGGGAAACTGTGGAGTCAAAGCCCTGCAGTGTATTGTTGGAAGATAGAAGGGTTTACGGAAGGCCGGAAGTTACACAGAGGAGTGCAGTGGTGCTCACAGGACAGGGACGTCCCCAGCGTCCCCGGCACGTTGCAGCACTGAGCCTGCTACCTCATGGATGAGGAGGTGTAACATGAGAAGTGGGGATGCTGGAGTTTCATGTCAGTTTTTCTACTTACTGTTTGACCCTTGACCATTGACTTCCCTTCTTTGTGTTTTCATTCCTAGTTGTAAAAAAGAGATTATGAATTTCTTCTCTGCCTATCTTCTACTGTTTTGGTAGAGATACATTTAAAAAGGCAAATAAGTAAATAATGGTATTTTCATGTCACTCATGTTTTCTCCAAATGGAAATTATTAAAACCACTTACACTGTTTTGTGCAAGTATGTAGTGTCTCTTCAGAAGTCTCCTTTACCTTTTCTTCCTTCCTTTAATTTTTTTTTTTTAAATCCATAGATCAAGGTTTAAGACTAACAGTTGATACTTTGCAGTTGCCCGGGCCCTGAGTCTGTTTATCACTATCACTGATGCATAATTCCATGTGCTTTTGACCTTTCTTCCTACTCTTCTGAGGTGTGGAAAGTGGGACTTTGAGTAATAGGTGCTGCTGAGAGAAGCCGGACTCGGCAGCACTGGGCTTTCCCAGCTAACAGTCAGCTGTGGACTTTAACCTTCTTTCTTTTAGGATTCTGCTGTTCTCAGGCCTCACTATTTAAAACACATCCCTCACCCCCTTCCATAGTTGCTCTCTAGCCATACATTCTCTAACTTCAAAGAACTAGTTACTTTCTCAAATAATTTTTTTTTTAATCTATCCTCACTGTAAGGGAAGGGATACTGTTTATTTTTTCCAAACAAGTAAATAAATGAAGTCTTTAGGAATCTGCTGATTATTTAGCTGTGGACCTTAATGGGTTTAATACCTAATTCTTAAGTAAATCTTTAACACTTTTCTTTGTTCATACCTGACTTCTGAAAAACCTTACAAATTAGGCAGAAAGAGCACTGGGTCGGCTTCACTTTTGAGAAGACTGCCTGGGGGTTTTGTTGGTCTGCCTTCCTTTCAAATTCCAATGAAAATGGCAGAAGATTAAGAAAAAAAGAAAAGGATAGTTAAAACGTGCTAGAAATTAATGAGGGAGGTGTAAAGCAGATGGTGTCAGTTGGTGATGAAACCCCAAATTACAGAGAAAAGCAGCAGCCCTCAAAAAGCAGGTTTTCACCACAGAAGTGTGTGCTTCCCTACATCAGAGGAGCGGGCACGGGAGAAGGGGCAGTGCATTGGCAGTCGCCAGGTGGCCAGCGAAGGGGCGAGAAGCCTGTGGCCTTCTGGCTTTGAGACTGTTCCTGGCAATGGTCCACAGGCTGTGGCCCAAAGTTCAGTTCTCTGAAGTGTTTGTTAGGACATGGGAAGACCCAGAGTGGGTGTGGATGTCAGAAAATTGGGTTACTTATGGCTGCTTTGAAGGACAGCCCCTCCTGTTCCCAGAAAATGAGATATTTGTATATATGCCATGTAAGTCCTCACAACCGTATTCACTCCGCTTCCTCCTTCTGAAGACAGGGTCCTGTGGGTTCATGAGATGAGGACCTGCATTGATTGCCAGAGGAATAGGACTAAAAATGGAGGCCGTAGAAATGTACTCTGGCTGTGAGAGACGTCACTGAGAAAAAGCAGTGACAGGGAAGAAAGGCACCGAGCTCAAGAGAAACTAGTCCCTGAGGAAACGGTGTTAAATCATGAACAAGAAGAAAATGATAACAATTGAAATAGAGTCCTTAGAGAACATCTAAGAACCTGTCCGTAGGCTGCTGATGTGAAATCTGAGTTGGGGTTCTCAAATATTAAAAATACGTTGTAGAAATAAACCCACTCGAAAGACTGGATTGTTGAGTGGACAAATAGAAGATTGCTATAATGAACCAAGAGATTTAATTGTGGACATCTGTGAGAATGTGGTGTAAAAAGATAAGGAAATAAAAGGTATTAGGGAAAACCTAAGACTCTGGAGCATAGAGCCAGGTGTTGTAGTAGTCATCTAGGACTTCTCAGAGGGGAGAACAGAGCTGTAAGGAGAAAATGTGATCAAGAAATTCTATAGAAAGAAACTTCCCAGAGCAGGACACTGATACAATATTTATATTAGAAAAGCCTCCCAGCTGTAGAGCATGATTTTCATGTATGATCTCCATCTCTGATTTGTTCAAAGGAAATACATTTAAAATCAAATGAAGCAGAAAGATTGAATATAGGAGGATGGATAAAGAAAGGCTAAGCAGATGCTAACTTGAAAGCAGTAATACAAGACAAAGAAATAATTCGCACCTAGAAATGAATTTACATGGATTAAAAGGAAATATTTAGATTGATTAAAGGTACAATTCGTCAAGAAGATACTGCTCTTATGACCTTCGAGCATAAAACTATGTCAAGTAAAATGCTTGGATATTCTAGGGGGAATAACCAAATCTGTTTTCATGGGAGGCTTCAGTGTGTTTCTCAGAAATACAGAGTAAAAGCAAGAATTTAAATAGGAGATAAATTGGAATCATAATTGCAGGATGGATGATGTACATATAACTCTTAAACCACAAACGTTGAATTCTTTAAAATACTTTTTCAAACATATATAAAAGCTGACTATTTACTAGACAACGAAAAGCTACGATCTAATAGGAGATATGAAGATACTGATATTTCATAGGATATTAATAAAAATCTCTCCTACCTCCACCCTGAAAAACTGATAACACACATAATAAATACAAACCCCTCTTGGATAACAGAAAAAATAAAAACTGAAATACTAATCTGTTTTGGAAATAAACAAAAGCAGGGCAGTATTTATTAAAATCTTTGAGATATAGTCAATATAGCATTCAGTGAGTGGTTTGTGGTCTTAAGCGATTGTTAGAAAGCAAGAATTACAGAAAATGAAGCAAGGATTACAGAAAATGAATGACTAAGAAGGTAGGAAAATACAGCAGAAACCTAAGGAAAATAGAAGGAAGGAATTGATGAAGAGGGAAACATAAATTAATGAAATAGAAAACAAGGCATTTGATTTGGGACCATTAAAACTAATAACTGGATCTTTGCAATGCTCATGAAAGTGACAGCTCTTTGGCATATCTGATCAAGAAAGGAAGAAACAAAACCCGACTCGCACCAGGACTGAGAAAGCTTTAAAAATACATTTGGAGAATTATTTTTAATTTACAAATTTATATTCAGATTTTATCATGTTCATAAAATGGACCATTTTGTAGGAAAACATACTCAAATTGACATGGACTAGTTGTTGCAATCCTGAACAGAAAAATAACCCAGAAGAAAATTTTAAAAATAGTTAAATATCCAACACCATGGAAGATCTAGGTGGCTTGCAGGTGAGCAAGCCTGAAGTGAAAAACTGATGTCTTTATTATTGTTTGGTTTTAGAACTTAAAAAATGTAGAATGCTTCCCGTTTCGTTCTCTTAGACTAGCATAACCCTGTACCAAGATCAGTTACGAATAACATGCATACATATCTTCAAGACTCAGAAATCTGTTACTTAGGAATACAGCTACAAAAGTACTAAATAAAATCTTAAGAACTCAAATCTATTAGTAATTTAGAATATGGACAAGTTACGACTTAAGGATTTATCTCAGGAATACCACAACAACTGGTTAAGAGGAAAATGATAGGATCATCTCAATTCAGTACCCATTCCTCATTTAAAAAAGAAAATTGGTGAGGTAATAATAGAAAAAAACATTTTGAACTTGAGAAAGGTGAAACCCTAAGAGCATAATCATTACTGTCAGAAACAAGGCAAGCCTGCTTTTCGTTCCATCCCTTCTGTGTGTGCTGGAGACCCTAAGCCGTGCAGCCAGGCAGACACAAAGAGTAGGAGCTGTGAGTGCTAATAAGGAAGAGTCAGATTGTCCGCATTTTAAATGATGTGACTATCTATGTGGAAAAAGGAAAACAGAAGTGTAGGAGCTGGAGAAGGTGCAGGTATATACAGTGGACACGCACAATGGGCCATCATTAGCCTATCAAAACGGGTGGAATAAGAACGACCAGATCTCAGGTGGCAGCCGACCTGAGATGTCCAGGGAAAGACCTGAAAGCAGCATGCCTGCCTCGGTGAAGGAAAACTAAACCATCTGAACACATGTGTAAATGCTATGTTCCTGGATTGAAAGACTTAAGGCATAAAGATGTGCATTTTCCCCATGTGTATTTATAAATATACACTCTAAAACCAGATGGTGAAGGCTTATCGGAAAGAATAGCTGTTCGGAATAATAATTTAATTTTTGAAAAGGAAAATTCTGAGCCACATTCATGCCTGTACAGATATTAAAACATACTTATAAAACTGTCGTGTTTAAAGAAGCGTGCTATTCACGTGGAAACTGACAAATCAGTGGAGTAGGAAAGTCCAGAAATACTGTACTCAGAGTTGCCTGGATTTTAATAAAGGAGGCATTTGAAAGGATAAGGGGAAGGTGTGCAGTTCAGCTGAAAGAGGTTTTCACAACTAATGATGCCACAATGAAAATTATTTTCTGCTTTACTGGAAATGGATAGCTCTTTTATGTCAGACTGGAAGTAATGAATGAGTGCTCAGTTGAAATAGGCCTAACTCTGGTTAATAGCCTCCATAAGCATAGAAAAGTAACTTTTTTTCTTTTTTTTAAGGTTCCTTGTTTGCTGCTTTGGGTATACGTAATAAGCAGGGATCCTGGTCAGGTCATTTAAGCAAAGGGGATTACAGTATTTGGAAGCAGGCTTTTGGGTAGGTTAAATCATAATGTAGATAAACTACTTGATCATAGAATTTTGAAACTCAAAAATGGATGTACCTCATACAGTGACAGTGGCTGATTTGTCTCAGGAGAGGTTGGAAATGTCCAACTTTTCAGACTTCTCTGTTGTTGTGCCCCATTTGTCCTGGTCCTCTTACTATGGACTTCATTTTTTAGAGCGATGTAGTTTGCCAACTTAAATAGGGCTGACCTATTTAAGGAGGGCTTAAGGAGGGCTGACTCCTTGTAGAAATTTTGGTTTAAAAGGTTGGTCTTTTTAGCCTCTCTAGAACTGGATTAGAGATTTCAGTGTTTTCAATAAATGATTCAGTTTAAGAACTTCCAATGAACTATAACAGAACTTAGGGGTGGACTGAAATTACCTAATACTTAATGCTATTTTCAGTTAAATTTTAACTAGTGTGGGTTGTCTTTTTATGCATATTTGACACGAACTGTTCATGTTTATATTTTTATGAATATGTTTTGCTTTGGAACATTTTTGGGAATTTGTGTTCTTAACGTTAAGTTGACTTTAAAACCATAGTATAATATTCTTAATGTTATATGACTTTCATTAGGCCTGTCTTTGTTGTAGTTGCCCTTTGCCTTTCAACTTGGACCAGTGATTCTTAACCATTTTAGGAAATCAAACCCGTTTGAAAAATATTTATGAAAATTCCAAAGTTTTCACTTTCCTTATAGAAGCATATGCTTCTTTCTGTGTGTCTGCTCATGTGTGATTCTCTCTCCCTATTCATGTTTATACACACCCATTTTTGTCTCCTCCCATTTCCCCTTAAGGCCATTAAAATTTTTTCCAAGATCCATGAAGCCCCTAAGTTAATGACAGCATGGTCAACTCGGATGGCTTTTCTGATAGCCTCATGGAACTGAGGGGATACTGTCCTTTGTTCTTTGTAGACTACCTGGAGCCCTAATCTCTTCCATCCGTCATTGTATCTATGCTTCCCCCCCGACCCCAGTCTCTTATCACTCTCTGTAGAAAATACATAGACCAAAGATTTATTTATACTGTGCATTCATAACGGTGATAAAGGCCTTTAACAAGTAGATTTGGTTTTTTGAGTCCTACCCCTGTTTGCACCCCACCTTCCAAAAAAAACCTGAGTTTGTATTCAGCCCATCAGTAGACCTTTTTATCAGTAGCTAACTGAATTGTGTGCAATGATTGAATTTGGGGAAGATGTTTTAAGTTGCCTGGTTTTCTAATTCCCTAGTAAATCCCGGTTTTACAGGACTGTGTTTTGGCCTCGTGTAGAATGAGCCAAATGACATGACTTTAATACTTTACTCTCTTTCACAGGAAAAGTAAAACTACTTCTGAAGGAACTCTGGCTCTGTATAAATACAACACACAGACTACCTGGTGAAGGCAGCAGATGTGTCCCAGGTGAGAGAGAAGCTTCCAGAAGTACATTTCATACATGCAGTAGAAATGCTTACTTTGGGCATTATATGCCTTCACTTTTTAATATCTCCTGAATCTCACATTGAAAGAGTGAAATAAAGTAGGATGGGTACTTGAATTCATACAGAACTCCATTCCCTCCAGGGTGACTCCTAGTCTCAGTGAATACATCTGGCTTTTTATTTTGTAATAGCACCTTTCGTCAGGGAGTATTCATGGAAACTGGAAGACACATGGTGGGAGGTGTATATGGCAGGTGTACGCAGAAGACCGAGTTTCCCACTTTTGTCGCCTCCCATCCCAGGACCCCATGTTGCGTTTAGCAGTCATTCTTCCTTTAATTGCCCCCAGTCTGACAGTTACTGCTCTTTCTTTGTCTCACATCTCTGACCCTTTTGGAGAATACGAATCTTTTGGTTTGTGGGATGTTTTCTTGTGTGAGAGCGAGGCTGTGTATTTTTGGCAAGAGTTCCCCAGTAGTGTGCCAGGGGAGAGTGTGTGTGGGTCTGCGTTGTCACTGGGGATGTTAACCTTGATTGCTTGTTTAAGGTGGTGTCGGCCAGGTTCCTGCATATAAAGTTTCTGTTGCTTCCTTATTCATTGATTATCTTGAGGGAGATGCTTTGACAC
This sequence comes from Pseudorca crassidens, assembly GCF_039906515.1. NCBI lineage: Eukaryota > Metazoa > Chordata > Mammalia > Artiodactyla > Delphinidae > Pseudorca > Pseudorca crassidens. The sequence goes on from NC_090298.1 coordinate 4,773,902, forward strand.
TGCAGATATTCTGTTTCTCTCCAATGTAGCCCACTGATTTTAGCATCTATTGATGGATCTTGTCTGCTACGATTACCACTCTAATAGTGTTTTTTGTATTTCCCTCATTCCTCCTACGTGTATTAATTGGAATTCTTCAGTAAGGAAGAGCTGTTGCTTTTCACCACTTACTTGTTTATTCACTATTTCTGTCAGTGTAGTCTCACAGATATTTTTTTTTTTATTCTGTATGTTATAATACAGTACTTTCATTATCTTATTCAAATTGCTCCAGATTTGGTTATTGGGACCATCTTTAGTTTGGCTCCTGGGTCTTTTAGGCATGTCCCGTCCTGTTTTGAGTACTTCTTTACTTCTGGTACTGCAAGCTGTTTAAGGCTCCGCTTGTATTTTCCCCTCCCCAGCCCTGTTATCAAACACTGCTCCAAGGAGCCCTGAGGCCTTCTGCAAAATATATTTTTACAGCTTTCAAATATGACAAATGGTTATTTCTAGTTATTTCCTAGGACACAATGTTTTTACTAACAATTACCATTACTGCAGTGTACCAAAATCCAAATCCAAAGAGAACTAACGTTTTATAGTAGTTTTCTTGTTGCGTTATAATGCAGAGTATTTATGTGACCTAGTCAGGTTCCTTAGTTAGAGAATTATACAAATATGGTCATGGAGTAGTCTAATATAGGTTGATTTTAGACAGGGAAAATAGTGTTTCCTATCACATTGTATGCAGAAGCTGTTTCTCCCCAGTCCTGCTGATTTCCCAAGAGAATGAGGGCATCGTCAAGCCCCGTTACCATGGCGGTGGATGGGCGCCTTGGCACGGACACCCTGCTGCTAATGGGACACGGGCATCTCACCATCCACCTGCCTGTCTTCTCGTTCGCTTGTTGTGAGGGAAGCATACTTCTGTGGAATATGTTCAAGTCTTATAGGTTATTCTTTAGGAAGGGATTGGTTGCCTTTTAAAAATGTTTCTACTTGGATTTAATGCAAGCATTTTGAACTGTTAAAATAAGGATTTTCTTTTTAAGTTTTCTTTATATATATTTTTTCCCCACAGAAAAACCTGCCAAAGAAAACCCCAGATACTTAGAGTCCAGGGAGGATGGTGTGCCCCCTCCAGCAGGGGGTAGCCCTCTCAGGACCTCAGCTGTGCAGACGTGCCTGGCAGAGCTGTCCATGGAGATAGAGGGCGACTTCTCTGCGTGTGAAGACGCGGGGAGAGAGAGGCTGGGTGGAGCAGCTTGCCGTGACAATGGTGTCTTTAAAGAGGACCGGAATCCTGAGGCTGTAACGCAGAGGAATGAGGATGACCGTGCTGACTTTTCTGATCATGATCATTCTTTTGATGAAGATCTTCAGGCTGCCGTCGACTTCTTCAAGCTGCCCCCTCCTCTTCTGTCCCCGGTGCCCTCACCCCCTCTGCTGTCGTCCCCACACCTGGGTGCATTTCCGTCCTCACTCTCACCTGTAAGTTGACACTTTGTATTTGCATTACTTGGTGGCCATGTTGTCCATCCTGCTACGGGATCTCAGACCAGCTGTCAGGGAGGAAAGTGAGGATTTAACAAGGCGGGCCAGTGCCCTCGGGTCCACGTGAATATACGGCTTTTTTCATTTTGTACTAGGGGTGCATTTTTATTGTTTTAGTCTACAGTGTACTGTAAGTCTCCTGTGTCTTAATTGCTTACTCTTATCTTTAGTGCCTGACACAACAGATATGGAATGAGTGAATTAAACAAGTGTTTACAGACATGGAGTCTTTCAGAGATGGGAAGTCCATGTATAGAGCATGCAGGTCAATTAGGTTGCTGAATTCCCCACCTTCATGCAATGAATTCATCATCTTTTTGTGTGTTTGCAGAATGGTTTATTGTAATTTTTTAGGAAGTTAGTCTTGACAAAGCAGATTTGTATGCTTTTTGGCTTAAGGAACAGATAAATGACTCCTTGAGTCACATCCTTCATTCGAGAAACCATAATGCATGTCTGTTACGTTCTGGACCTGGTGCTAGACACTGGAAAGCTGAGGTGACATGGGCTGTGGTCACCCCTGGTGGGGTCTTGTGTGGCGGTTGCCCCCATAACGGCCGTGGTGGAGTCCGCGCTGCTGGGAAGCATGCTGCTGGAGGGAGCTGGACACGGAGCTCATGCTGGAAGGAGGCCGGGCGGGAGCGTCTCCAGCGAGCAGGTGTCCCGGCCGAGCGCGTGGAGGGGTGCGTTGTGTCAGCTGGAGGAACTGTTTACACAGAGGTGTTGGACTCAGGGCGAACCTGACGCTGGGGGCATTCACCCAGACCGGGTCTCCAGGTCCATGTGTGTCCTAAGGACTTTCCATTGTATCCTGAAGGCAAAGGGAAATCCTCGATGGATCCAAAGAAGTGGAGCTAATGGTTGAGTTCCACTTGAAGGTTTTCGTTTAGTCACAGTATGAATGGGGAGGGAGAGGGGAGAGTCGGGAAGGAGGCAGGACTGTAGTCGGGAAGTCATTTAATCAGCAGTTTCCTCAGTTCTTGACACCTGAACAGTAGTAGCATTTGAGTCAACTGGTTTGGAAAAGGTCTCGAGGTTGAGCGAGCAGCACGTCTCGTGAGATCTGCGGTATGGTTGTTAGGTGAGTGGGGGGTTGAGGATGTTGGAAACAACAGAGAAGAAGAACCTCTTTGGGCGGGGAGGTAACGTAGGAATGTTAGGTGCTAGGTGTGCGCGGGATTTCCAGGTGCGGCGTGTGCGAGTTGTACCCCCTTCCGTGGGCTTGGTGCTCAGAGCCAGGCTGGGTGGACGCAGGTGCCGGGGTGCCTCAGCCTGGGGGCCAGCAGAGGCCCGGGGCTGCGTGCTGTCATCCCCCCGGAATGCACGTGTAGGAGAGGGTCGGGTCCCGACAGTCCTGGAGAGCTGTCAGTGCCGACGCGGCCAAACAGAAGAGGAGAAGAGGTCAGGACAGCAGAGGAAGACCAGGGGGTGATGGTGCCCTAGCATCCATCCAAGGGAGGAAAGGGTTTCTCCAGTGGGAGCAAGTTCATGTCAGCGGTGGTGACTCTTCGTCAGTCCCTGGGCCTCGCAGACCAGGGGGCACGGGTGGCTGAACCGGCTCTCCTGGGGGCCGTGTGGTCTCTACCACTCAAGACGGGGAGGGAGGCTTCCAGAGCAGACCGGGAGTCAGGGGCTGTGGAGGAGGCAGAGGTGTCGGGGTGCAGCACAGGCATGAGGTGTGGCAAGAGGGGTCTGCAGGGTGACACCCAGAGCGATGGCCGGGCTGGCGCTGGGGCGAGCTGCCCTGGGCCAGAGCCTGCGGCTCGCCGGGGAAGGCAGGCGGGGCTGGGCAGCTAGAGGCGGAAGCCTTTTGGGCCAGAAAATGGGGACGTCAGAGTTGAGAGGAGGCCTGCTTCGAAGTTAGGAGAACAGACCTAACCCTAGGCTGCATGTGGATTAGAACTGGGAAGCTTCTCCGTTTGGGGAGAAGCAGTGTGAGTGCAGGGAACCCTGGGGAGAGGCGGCTTCTTTAAGGAAAGAAGAAGCAGTGCTGTGCTCATTGAGACCTACCCATCCGTTGATAGAGTCCAGAGAGTGGACTACCCTTTCCTCAGATTCTTCAGGAAGCACACACTTTTTTTAATGCATTTAGTTGGTAGTTCCGTTTAGTTGACTGAAGTAGTGTTTTACTAACTAATTAATGTAATTCATTTATATTTAAGGAAATCTACTTTGGAGAGTGTACAGATTCCAGTGACCATGATTCAGCCCAACATAGGAATTCTGAGCCTGTTTCAGAAGATGATACACCAGAATTGCTGGATTGTTTTAGCTCATCTGGAAAAAGTAAAGGAACTGGAACATGGGAGGAAAAGCTCCAGCCACACGAAGCCACCCAAGCTCTAAATACATTGGAAGTCAGTGAGGTGACAGCGGTTGGGTTTGGGACATTTACAGCAAACCTGAGAGAACCTGCAGCCACGTTCCCCTCCGCTCATGAGAAACACTGGACGGTGTCATCTGAGTTCGTGAGCAAGGGAGAAAGAGGCATTTTGGATGAGGCAGGAAGACAGAGAGAGGCTTGGGAGATGGATGGGTCAGTGCAGACAGAGAAGACACATCCTCAACCCACGGGCAGCAGGCGTGTTGAGCAGCTCTCGAGCGGCCTGGCTGTAGAGGAGGGCACGGCTCTTGGGACGTCAGACTCATGTCATCCTACCCTGGGCCCGTGGCCATCGAATGAGCCCAGCGCACCTGAAGGAAAAACCCTAGTGTCCAGAGTGATAGGATCACCTAAATTAGAGGTGACCAAGTGGACACTGACTGATGGAGTCACTTCAGCATCAGGTCGTCTGTCCACTTCTGGTCATTTTCAGGGACTGTCTGGAGAATTGGAGAAGGAAAGAGAAGCAATGCGAGGGTTCATTTCGGGAGACCCTTCTGCCCCAGGAGCAGCAGGGGCCGCGCTGGTTGCCGCGGTGCTCGGTCTGGGAAAGGAGTTGTCTTCCCCCGTGGCCTCATCTCTCTGCGGTCACCCCCGGACTCCCTCTGGGTTGGAGGATGACGCTGAAACATCTGTTCCTACTGAAGTAGGCCCTCCCGAGCTGCATCGTTTGGAGCAGAAATCACAAGCTGCCATGTTCACCACGCTAGATGTACATTCTGAGCCCCCGGAGTGTCCCATAGGAGAAGGCCATCTGGAGAACAGCTTACATGCTCTGAGCCCAGTGTCGGGGGCATCTGATTCTAATGGTCAGAGGGGCAGCGAGGTGGGGTGTACGACCCTTTTGAAGGGCATGAACGATATCTGCTCACTCCTGCAGTCAGGATTCTCGGGAGCCGCCAGAGGCGGGCCAGGTGAAAGGCAAGGTCCGAGGGTCGAGCTCACGCCGAGTCGGTCAGGTTTCACATCGTCGGCAGGGCCTCAGTCTGGCTTGATCAGGAGTGGCTTTGGCTTTGGTGAAAGCACTTTGTGGCACCACAGTGATCTGTTACAGCGAAGTGGTGAAGAAAGGCTGGGACCTCAACCTGAACGTGAACAAGAGGCGGCGGCGTCCTCAGAAAGCAGAGGATCAGCACCCAAGCCTGAACGTGCTGGAGAGGATAACAGTTCTGCAGGATTCAGGGCGCCTGCATCCTTGTTGCCTAACCAGGTGTCAGTTATCACCAAGCAGGCACGGCCTGAAACCATGCAGGGCGCACGATGGGAACCCTCGAGACTGTCTAGGAGGGAGCCCCCCTTAGTGACAGACGTTGATAATGGGGCTGGTCGGACACCATCTGGAGCAAGATGTGGGGAGAGAGCGCCCACAGCACCGAGAAGCAGGGAGGCAGCTGCTATAGAGAACGCTGCCCTGGGAGTTTCCTCCTCCTGGAGAAAATCAGACTTTGATTCTCCAGGGGGTTCTTTACCAGTAGAAAGTTCCCATTATCCCACAGATAGTACATTATCTTTCTCTTCTGACAACATCCTGGTCCCAAACCAAGACGACGTGACGGAAGCCACAGTGCAGGAAGAGGTGCAGAAGCAGAGCCCGTGTCTTCCTGCCACAAATGTGGACACGTCCAGGCTGGATGTGGATAAACTTCCAGCCACGGAGGTGACGCTGTCAAGAGGTTTTCCTGTTGGAGACACAGTCAGAGCCTCTGGGGAGGCTCTGGCCGTTACAATGGACCCGTCTGTTGTACAGCACGGCCCAAAGGAGCATCCGCAGCTGCCGTCTCACATTCCTGGGGGTGCTTCTCCTGAAGCTCTAGACACCACAGAGACTGCTTTTTCACCAGCGTTTGGCAGCAAAGATGAGGAGAAACGTGTTGTCCCGCAGAGCAGCCTCACTGGTGCCCTGTACTGTTACACGGGCATCCGCGAGGCAGGCGGAGGTGACACTGAGGTAGAAGAGGGTGACGCGCCAAGCTGCAGTGAGGGAGAGAACGATCCCGAAGCCGGGCTGGAGGGCGGCCAGCAGAGTGCTGGTGGGGCCTCCGGACGAGGCGTGGGGGCTGCCAGCGCCGGTGCGGCCGAGACCAGACCTTCCGTCGAGGTGGGGTGCCTGACCTCGGCTCTGCGGGACTGTAGCCTCAGTGCGCTCTCCGAGACAGACGGACTTTCCACGTCCGAGGTCGTGATGTTTCTTGAAAGTTGTCAGTTAAGAGATTATAGTTCAGGGGACTCTGTTTCAGAATGTTCTAACAAGGGAGCCCTAAATAAAGGGATGAACAAGGAATTAAAGCAAAGTGAACCGTCAGGAGAAAAGTACAGAAAGCAACTGTGTGAAGAGGAAACACTAGAAACCTCTGAGGAGTGCGTCGGCTCCTCGGAGGAAGACGACTGTCCTTTAAGGGACATGAGGCGGCGGCTTGCTCAGCACTCCCTGGAGACGCTGCCTGAGGTGCTCACCAGGATCCACCAGGAGCTGCAGCCCGACCGGGAGGACGCTGGTGGGAAGGATGCTGGTGAGTTACAGCTCTTAAATGCACCTGACAGCGTCACAGCGGAGCGTGAGAAAGAGCAAGTTCTGCCTCTGGAAACAGCCGGCTCCTCTTCACCCCTGCCGACGGCCGGCTCGGACACTCGGGGCAGTTCTCCCACTAGTGGTGGACCTGGACATGAAAACACGCAGAGCAGATCTGCGGGTAACTTGGATGCGATCAGGCCAGTGGATGGTAAGGAAGAGCCCTCGTCAGAACCCCCGGAGCCCTTGCCCCTGTGCGCTGCCCCGGGAGTGGGGCCGGGGGAAGTGGCGTTTCAGTGTCAGATCTCTACAGTGACTTCCGAGGTTATAAACGTGCTGATAAATAAGGATCAGAATCTAGTCATTGAGAAAGGGGACAACTGGACCATCATCAATGGGGTAGCTCTCATGCCAGAAGTGGACCAGGTTATCCTGTGTGACGCCGCTGAAGATGCCCCTGTTTCCCCGGATCCAGAAGGGCTGGCAGCTGGTTTCATTCCACTTCCTTCCGTGGAGAAGTCCCCAGAGACTGGTCGCCCCGGCCCTCCTTCTCAGGAGCCCCAGTGTGGCAGTAGTGTGGCCGGAACCCAGGGCGATATTTCAAGCAGCGGTCAGAGTACTAACTTTGATAAAAGTCGTTTGCGGAATAGACCCGTTAAGCCCAGCGTGAGGATTAGCTCTGAGATTTATGATCAGAACTTTGAGACTCAGACGGTTCCTTCTGATCACACGTACTATAATTCGAAACTAGAGCCGCTGAGCAAAAATAAGAATCGATCAAAGATTTCAAACAGAGATCAAACAAACAAACCAGTGAAGATGTTAGCGTCGAGCAGAATGGAGACTACTCAGAATGAAGTTTCTCCGTCATTTTCTGGAGAAAGAGGGAACGGAAAAACTCAGAGAAGTCAGACGCAGCCCATCCTAGCCAGCGCCGACACGTCCACTCCTGCGGACTGCTGTGCGGACACGCTAAGTAAGATCCGGCAGGAGGTGGGCCCCCCCCTGCCCCCGTTGCTGGCTCCTCTGATAGCCACGCCTCCGAGGACTTCACAGCCAGCCTCTCCACTGACGTCAAGTTCCAGCCCCTGCTCACCCGTCTCTCCCCACGGCCCGATCTCTCCGCCGTGTGAGATCCCGGTGTCGCCTATGGTGTCCCCCTTGCTGGAGGAGCCGGGGCACTCCTCTCCTCCACATGCATCCCCGTCCACCGCCCCGGCCAATGACAGGGTCTTGTCATCTCCTTTGCAGTTTTGTGCTGCGACCCCAAAGCACGCCGTCCCCGTGCCCGGCCGCCTGCCCCCGTTCGCCTCTGCCCATCCGGCAGTGGCAGCGCCCCAGGAGAATTCCGTGAAGATCCTGGACACCATGTACCCAGAGCTGTCTGCCAGGGCCCGCACCCTCAGCATCCTCAAAGGGAACATTCAGCTTACGCGAGGCCCGCCAGCCGACTCCAAGAACCTACCGGGGCCCGCCAGCGCCATCAGGGGCTTCAAAGCCATCACTTCAAGCTCAACCGCCTTTGTGAAAGCAGGGGGCAGCTCTGGTGGTGACTGTACGCAGGATAAGTCGAGAGATCCAGAGCCTCCGCAGTGTTCAGGTGGGAAAAGGGCACTGTCAGCGGGCACACCGAGGAGTGCTAAGAGGTTGCGCCTGGACAGCGGGTCCCCGGAGCCAGAGCCCCCCTCAGAGGGTGTCAGCAGGAGCCCCCAAAGGAACCCCTCCCAGGCTGCAGCTGTGAGGACAGAGGAGGAGGGGCGTCGTCTTCTGGCCGTCAGTACAGTCTCACAGTCACCCCTGAGCCCCAAGGAAGCCGTGGAGTCCTATGACAGAGCTGTAGCGGAGGCTCTGAAGAAGATCGCAGAGTCGTCCTTTGACCTGTTACCTGTCATTCGCAGTCATGTGTATGTGGGAAACATCTCCAAAAAGCCTGTGATGAGAGATCAAGAGAAAGAAGTTGTTTATGAATTTAGCACAACAAAAAAGGTATGTGGCTCCTTTGCTCTGGGAGCGTTAGGAATCGCATGTCCTCAGACAGAGGCCGTCTCCTGTCAGCGAAAGGGGAGGTGGCCCTGAAAAGAAGTTTATTCTCAGAGATGGGCAGTCACCTGTGTAAACATTAGGACCTGTACTTTATTTCTAGCCAGCATTTTATACATTTGAGAAGTGATAAGATGTCGGAGATTTGATAATTTGTATTCACCAAATACTTTAAAATTTTAAAGGGAAAAAAAAAAAAGCCTGTCAGGACTTAAATTGCATATTTCCTATTGATTCTGGCACGCTTAAAAGCTCAGAATGATTTGCTTCAAAGCATCAAATTGCTATGTAATAGAGACTTTCTTTTCTGTGAATGATATTATATACACACTTGAGGATTTTGAGAGTCAGAAAGGTAGTGTGTGGGTTCCTCCCACTTCCCTTGGTGTAGGTCAGAAATCAAACAGGAACAGATGCTTAGTTTCAGGAAGGGGGCTGGGGGAGGATTATGCAGATTTACCTACATGGTTTATTAGGAGTTTCCTTGGTTTTTGTTTTCTACATATTTATGTTGATACTGGGTGGATGATTTCCAGTGTCCCATGGATTATGCTTTATCGGTTATCTGTACATCCTTGGAATCACAATGGTATAAATATTTATTTTTCTTAGGTTGCATTTCAGAAAGCACAAAGAGCAGTACAGGTAACTTTGGAAAGATGTTTATTTTCAAATGACTGAATGTATCAAATTATTTAATGCGCCTTTTCCTGGGTGAGGAAAACATTGCCCAGTATTTTAAGATCTAAACAGGATAAATGTGTCGAGTACATGGGAGCTCAGAAGACAAGAATGGGAGTAGAGTACGAGTGGATTGAATACACACACAGGTCATTTCAGTAAAAAACAAAAAGTGGTCATTTGTAGGAGTGGTGGTAGTGACAGTAGGCATCCAGGTGTCCTGGGACTCGCCCCGTGGCCCCTGCAGCCCCGCTGACCCCTGGACACCGACAGGCATGGGCTCTCTCCTCCCCGAGCCTCACGGCTTTCCCTGCTAAAGCAAGTTACCACGGTGGGTGTTGTCCTCTACTTTCTGAGACAGGGCACGTTTTATCTTTCCAACTTTCCAAAAGGTACTTAATTTTGTAACTTTTAGCTGGTCTTTAGCAGGCTGAAGATAAGTATCAGTGTACATTGCCTTTTCGTTTTTTTTTTTTTTTTTTTTTTTTCCAATTCAGCCTTTAGCAGAGTGCTTGCTTCACTCTATTCTCTCAGAACTGAAAATTCAGAAGATGTCTGTGGAGCACAATTACATCCACGCCCTCTGCAGAGTGTATGTGGGTATTTGTCGGCAGCTGGGAGACTTGGAAAGAGCTCGCTTGTTTTGCTACAGTCTACTTAAGGAAGGTATGTTTAGATGGCAACATTCTTGTATTGAAAACGGGTTGTTGCTTTTTTATCTGCTTATATATGCATCTGCATTTTCAGCTAAGGTATTGCTGTGTATCTTTTAAAATCATGTTGTCTTGTGCATTTACCAGAAGGCATGAAGAGCCTTAGCTGTAGACCCAGCCATACCTGGTTTTCAGTGGGAGAATTTGTGTGACTTAAGCTTCCTTAGGTCAGCATATACATTTCCACTTGTGTAGAAAAGTGTATCTCTCATTAGCGCGTGTCGGTTTTATTCCTTGTGCATCTACTTTAGAGTCAGATACAGTTGACACAAGATAATGGAATCATTTTAGAGTGACAAACCGCTCTGCTCTGTTACTACCTGGAAAGGGCAGAAACACTAAGATGGATTCATAAGCTCATGGAAAGAAGAGTTTCAGGGAGAAATGGAAAGGAGGGCTGTCCTTTGATTCTCTTTTCCTTTTACTACTATTTCTTAAGTCTATTAATGGAGCAAATAGGACTCCTTCATATCAGATCATCAGTGGAAACATTTTAATATAGCAAAGTGACACACAAATGGAATTTAATGCTACATCAGAGAGTCTTATCTAGATTGCAAAGACTGATAATCTTTTATTACCATAATGTTTATGGGGCTTATAAATCAGGGTAATTGAATCTGTCACTTGTAGAGTTGTGAGTGAGGCTGCTGTGTTTGTTGCCCACTTCATTTATTTTTTCAGTCACTGACTTACTTAACAAATAGTTACGGGGTGCACATAAGTGTTAAGGCTTTGACGGTGACCAAACCCAGGTATAGATGCAGCCTTCCAGTGGGGTGCACACGTCAGGTTTTGTCAGTGAAGGGCAGCAGGAAGCAGGGCAACAGGGACTGCAGAGCCCACGTGGGATTTCTGGTTCTTCCTCAAACACACCCAGCCCGCTCTCACCTCTGGGTCTTTGTAACAGGTTCTCTGCGGGGAAGCTTTTCCCTCTGTTTTGCTATGGTTACACTGTTACCTTTTTGTTTGCTGTCTCTTTCCTCTGCTAGGTCGTGTACTCTAAGGACAGGGATTTTGTTTGTCTTGTTCCTACCACATCCTCACCCCAGGAGAATGTCTTGTATGCTCTCGTTAAGTATCTGCTGATTGAATGACTTGTGCTGTGGAAGGTGGGTTTGAGAGAGTCTCAGGGGTCGAGGAAGCTTTCCTCATCGGAGTGCCTTTTGAACTTAGATGTGAAGATAAAAGTGAGGGAGAGAATTCCAGGCAGAGGGAACAGCACGTGGAGTCCTGGGACAGGAGGAAGCATAATCAGATAAGCACAAGGTTTCCAAAGTAACAGATCAAAATAGCGCAGTGAGTTTATGCTTTGAGTTACCCTCTCTCTATACACCCTGCAGTGCAGTGTTAGATAAAATAGAACAGAGACAATGAAAAAGATGTGGCGTCATGCCAAACAAGATCCGAATCTTCGTGTTGACTGATAAAACCAGTTGCGGAACACTTCGACAGTTTCTTATAAAATTAAACAGTTTGTCATATGACACAGATATGTCACTCTCGGGTACTTACTCAACAGAAATAGAGACATATCCACATATCCATATACACTTCACAGGTATTCAGAGCATCTTAATTCATAATAGCCCATGGTTGGAAACAGAGGTCCATCAGGAGTTGAATGAAAAACCAGTGTGGTATATCAAGCAATTGGAATACTACTCAGACAAACGAGGAAAGGGCTAGTGATGCGTGCAGCAACGTGGATTTTGCTGAGAGGGGGATGCCAGACAGAAAAGGGTGCATGCTTTACAAATCTCTTCATAAATATTTGAGAAAAGGCACATGTGCAAAGTGACCGTAAGCAGATCACGCTTGTCTGTATTTGGGACAAAGTGATTCACTGAAAGGGTCAGACCATGGGAATTTGGGATGATGGAAATGTTCTATCTGTGGGTTGTAGTGGGGCTTACATGGGTGTGTTCATTTGTCAAAATCCTTCAAACTGTCTGCTTACAGAGTGTATTTTATTGTATGTAAGCTGTGCCTCGATTAACTTGATTAGACAAACAGAAAAGACAAGCCATGGCGTTGGAGAAGGTATTCATAAGAAAAGGATTATCAGTCATAATTTATAAAAAAACATCCCTTCATATCAAAAGCCTTAGGTGTTCTTCAAGTGAATTCTGTCTTGTAAATGCATAAAACATGGCCTGAAAGGACACGCACCAGATGGGAGGGTTCTGGGCGCAGGGTCTGGAACCTGCGAGAGGAGGTTTGCCTTCTCTTCTTGTTTTGGAGTTTATTGCTCTTTTCTACAGCGGTGTATACTCATGCACTGTGTTTCAAATTCGATTAAAGAAAGTTTGCCAAAGAGAAAGAAAGGTTGGCTGGCGGGGGGGGGGGAAGGGGAGGGATGGGCGGGAGAGATGGAGAAGCAGAGTTGAAATAACTGAGGCTGGGGCCTCGTCAGGCTTCCTCCCTTTAGCTTTAGGTGGCCCTGCTGTGCACAAGGGGAAATTATTCAAATATCTTCTTAGTTTGTCATTTATTCACTTAATCAGACGTAAAGGTTTATTATCTTGTTTCCTTTCTCATAGATTTTCCAGAGTCTGAAAAATTGACTTTGTTCATTGCAAACATGTGGCATGATATATTTATCTCTCAATCGGTGATTAATAAGGCAATGCAGTTGGTAGCCAGGCAACGCGCTAAAGGAGAAGTTTTGAACTGTTTGCGAGCTTTCCTCAATTGGGAGAAGGTGAGGTTTCTTTTTATGTAATACTGTACTTGTAGGTCTTACATAAATGTTATTATTTGGTTTTGTATTAGTTCGTGAGCACTTCAGAGATATTCTTCATATTAGATCCTTTAAAATACCATTTTAGTCTAAGCTTATGCATTTTGTTCATTAAGTATGCATGAGACACTTTGGGAGAAGTTGTAGACCTGTGTGCTGTGTTAATTGAACAAAGTTTCTTTTGTGTGCTAATTTATGGCGATGAAATCTGTACATGCACATATATATGTGAGGGCTCAGAAGAGTTGCACATCATTTGCTTCTACAGTAGGTACTTAAGTGAAAAAATTGGTATCTCAATTCCTTCCTGTTACGATTTTTTCTGAATCTAATATTCTGTTTTTCTTTCCAGTTGATGGAATTTGTGTTTGTTCTAAGTATTGTGTTCCATGTTTTCTTTCATTATCTTATTTCCCTTCGTGACTGATATGTTAATATAGTATCTAGATTGGTGTTCTTTTCTTCATAGATTTTCTCTAATGAGAATCACTGGATGCTGAATTGATAGTGGTAATCTTTAAGAAGAGGTATTGAAGTCAGTGAGGGGTTAACATTCACTTTGTTCTGCCCTTTTTAATGACTGTATTACTGTCCTCTTTTAAAAAAATTCTGGCTTATGCATGTAGTCGACTTTTATATGTCATTTTGCTTTCCTTTTTAGTACTTTTTGATGTGACTCTTCATTAGACTTTTATTTTCTTATAAAAAGAAAAGGAAAGGGCTATTGGTAGATAAAAAGTTAGGGAATTTAAAAAATCAAGTCTCTAATCATCTCTTCATCAATCCACCTAGACAAACCAGAGTGTATTGGTGTGAGGTACCATCAGATTCCAGTCCCTTAGCAGTGAGAAGAGCATCCATACACGCATTTCCACCCTCCGCGGTTACCTGCAGGTCCACTTCTGTCCCTGCTTGGTCCTCCTGCTTGTGCACTGGAGCCTTCTCCTTTGTCCTGTTCAGGATGAAGCCAGATATGTTTGGATGATAAAACATGATTAATGAAGAAGGTAGAATTTTAATAAGTGTGTTTAGCCTGTATCATATCAAATAAAAATATAAAGTCAAAGCTATTAAAAAAAAAAAAAGAGGAACACTTGGGGGGGATACCATTATAGTCCAAGACTTCCAAATTCTGTCCTACAGAATTCAATAGATGTGAAGCACAAAAATAAGTAAAGAGTTAGTAGAATTCAACAATATAAAAAGTAAACTTGAATGAAAACTGTAGTTTTTCATATGTCTGTGATTTGCAAAAAACAGTCATGCATTTGACCTTAATTTTTAAAAAGTAAAGAGTCTACACTCAATTCTCTGTCAATGACTCAGTAAAATTAGACAAAGAATTAAAGGATTCTATAAAAGTTCCCTGGAGCTTGAGATACACAGTCCTGGACAATCTGTGAACAAATAGAAACTCAGACGTAAAATCAAAGTGTTTGGTGTGAAAGGAAAACCCTTCATACCGAAGACCTCTCATTTTTGGAAAACTTACACTCATTGAAATAGTTTAAATGTCTTCATTATTAAACAAGTAATAAGTAAAGTTCCCTGATAATCATCTTAAAAATTAAAAATTTGAGAAGGAATCCAGAAGAAAAATATAGTTTAAGAGGTGTAATAGTAATGAAGTAGAGAAAAAAAAATGCCTTTAAAAAATACTAATAAAACAGGTAACTCAGTTCAGATTAATGTAAAAAGAGAAAAGCAAAAATGTTCAAGATTTCAGAATGAGAGAGGCAGTGTGAGTGGAGATGGAGGATGAAGAATGAGAAGACTGCCGCCTACAGCTTCATAACAGGTTCAGAAACCGAGAATGGTTCCTTAGCAACATAAAAATGGTCAGAATTGGCTTTAGGGGTAAAACACTGGAATAAACCAGTTGTTTTCCATTTTAAAAGGTTGAAAAGGTGATTAAAAATTTCGTATACAAGAAGCGTGGATAGATTTCATCTGAATTTTATCTAATCTTTAAAGAACCAACTAATTCCAGTCTTTTTCAGGTGTAAGTGAAGATTGAAAGCCCCTTGTTCATTTTTAATAACAAAACCCAATAAAAAAAGAAAAAAATGATAAATCCACTGCCGGGTATGTACCCAAGGAAAGTCAAATTTATGTCCACAAAAAGGCTTGTACATGAATGTCCAAAGCAGCATTATTAATTACAGCCTAAAGGTGGAAGTAACCCAGATTTCTGTCAATAGGTGAATGGGCAAACTGTGGTATATCCATACAATGGATTCCTACTCGGCAGTAAAAAGGGGTGTTCAAGCTACGTATACGTGCAAGAACGTGGAAAAAAATATCAAAAAAAGCATGCATAGGTGTAAAAGAAGCCAGACAGAAGAGTCTAGTACAATCTGATTCAATTTTATGAATCTCTGGAAAAAGCAGACTGATATCTAGGGTCAGAAAGATGACAGAATGAATTTATTGAAGAATTTTTTAAAGATTAAAAATTGTTTTGTAATAAAATTTTAATTCTCTGATTTCAGTTAATGAAAATTTGCATTCCTATCTGGATTGCAGTGTCTTTCCTACCTGACTGGATTCTGCATTCTGCCTGGAGCTTTTTTATCTGGCCTGTTGACCACCATTGTATAATCATTTTAGGACAGTTGTTATGACAAGATAAACATAGTTCTTTATTCAAAATAACTTTCAAAAGTTGTCCTTTAAAATTAAATGATTATTCAACTGATGCTTGTTAGTACTCTTTGAGATCACCCACATGAGATATGTTATATTTGAAACTCTGAATTTTCTTTTTTTTACCTTATTTGCTAGAATGCTCCTGCAGATGTTGGCTTCATGGTTTCTAAGCTGCTTTTGACCATACAGTTATGTCCAAAAACAGAATTTCAGTCCAGTGAAAGATTTGGCGAAGACCTAAGTGATAACACCTGGGAGTACATATGTGCCATTGATCTGCTCTGCTGCCATCAGAAGTGGGTTTGGACACATGACAACATTATAAGGTACAGGGCTATTCTGCTAACTTAAGTTGGGTTATTTGAATTGTCAGGTAGTCTGTTCAGTGATTGCTGAATTGTGGTTTGAATCATTTTTGCTGTTTAAGGCAGCTGAAACATTTACAAAGCACATTTTGATTTGGGTAAGAGTTAATAAAACTACTCTTAAATGTCAGTGTCACTGCCACATCCCCTCGCTTTATTTTTTTATGGTACCTTTCACTACTTTTCACTGTGTCCTCTTATTACTAAAGGAAAATGAATCTCATGCAGGGGGGACTTTGGTTTCCCTGGCCTCCCCCGTTATGTATGTAGAGAGAGCCGTGCCCACACAAGAGAGGTACTCAGCGAATATGTGTAGATTGAAATGTAATGGTCATTATCTTAATGTACAGATACTATGGAAAACCCCACAGGAGCAGAAATATTCAAAATTCTGGGTCAGCAGCTCTTCTCACTGGGATTTCAGGAGAGAACTGAGCCTGTTAACGCTCATGCGTCCATTTTATGTAATGAATTAACTTTTCTCTGTTCATCTATCTATGCAGCATGTTTGGAGAATGGAGAAAGTAGTCAAATAACTGCTCTGCAGTTAATTACAACCCTTAATTTTCTTACAACCCTGACTGAGAAAGGCTGGTTTAAAGGGGTTTATCACATTGAAAAGGATTCACCAAAGGATTAATAGTCTGTATCTTTGAGACATTTGAGGAATATATTCTGTGGAAATCTGTTCTCTTGTTTTTCCTTCTTAACACTCGGGAAAGATTATACATCTGAATGTCAAATAATAGGTAATAGAATTATGGAATGTCTATATAATGAGATACAGCCATGTTAGAATAAATAGCTATACATGGATTTTTATATACTGACACGAAAGTGTTTTTCAGTCTGTTACTAAGAAAGTGCCAGGACAGTCTGTTAAGTGCTGTCTGGGTAATGATGTGTGAGTGGCTACCCTGGGCCTCATCTTCCTGGAAGCCCAGAGGGCAGGGGCCCTTCTATCCCTAGTGACAGATGAAACAACCAGGGATGGTGCCAGTCACAGGTGCTTTGTCCACGGTCCCCCGCTGGCGGTATGGACAGTGTTGGATATCAGGATCTCTGCCTGGCCGATTCCAGACCCTGATTCCTAAGCACTGCAGTCACTTTGACTGTGTTTGTCACATACATGCAAGCATAGAGGTCTGTGGGAGGAAAAGCCCCAAATTAAAAGAGTGATAGTTATCTGAGAATGTGTTTTTTAACGTACATTTTCCTTTCATTTGTCTGTATTTAACTTTGCTGATATTATAAATACTATGTAAGAAGTTAATACATTTTTGAAAAGAGAGAGCAAAGAGGAATTGCCACTGTTTTCAGTCAGTAGATCTAGTTTCTTTAATCCATGTAAAGTGTGGTTCATTTCCTCTGGTTTAGTTCTTTTTACAAAATATAGGCTGTTTGTCCTTGCTCCACCCCGGGAAACTAGGCTTCTAGAACGCAGGTGCCACCTTCCATCTGGATGGTCCACGTGAGAATCCAGACTCTGCTGCTTCCAGTTCTGTGACTTGGGGACATTGTTCAGCATCTCTACACTAAAGCCTTGTGAAAAGGGTTAAATAGAATAAAGATGCAAGCATGGGTGTTTGCAGCCTTTTTAAAGCCACCGTAAGCACAGAGATCCTGAATAGTTGGAAAGTATGTGAGCTTTCAGTGTCTGTTCTCATGTTAGCCAAAAATGCTACATCTTTTCAAGTTCCTCCTCTTCACTAACTGTCTCCTATGGACGATTTTTAAGATAATTTCTTCTTAATATTTGAACAATGGTGGGTGAGCATACTTTCATATGCATACATACATGTATATATTTGTTGTTGTTATTTTGTAGTAAGGAGCTGTGGCCTGTAATGGATAAGTGGATAAAATACAGAAAAGGACATGCAAACATTGCATACACTCCTGATATTATCATAGCATCAATACTGAGGCTCATTGGTGAGTTGTCTGTTGTATTAAATTTGTTCTTGTTATTGATGGTATCTTGGTGAGAGAATAAGTGTGTAATAATATATTTTGACTGAAACTTCGCTATAATAACTGACTTTACGGCCACGAGAGTAGGTACTTTTGCACTAAATTAATTTTCATTACTCATACTCTTCCTTTATAAATTAACATTTTATTCACCTTTTTCAGATTTAAGATTTTCCATGTTAGTACATTTTATTTATAATTGAACTCTTGATTCTCAGATATTAATTTTAATATACACACATGCACACACTTGCATATACACACTCCAGGATACATTGCTGGATACATTGCTATAAATTACAGTTAATTTGATTTATAAAATAAGTAGATACCTAATCCCTGCTTGCACCCCAGTTTTTTTTTCATACTCAATAAGGATAACTATGTACTTCTATAATTGGAAACTATTTTTATTTTGTTTCTGTAAATTGTAAGATGAATAAACAGAAATTAAAATCATTGTTTAAAAATCTTTTAAGTGAAATATAGATTCTTTTTAATCTCACATCTAAAGAGGACCTCAGTGGCCATTTAGTTCTGTCCCTCCCTCCCTTTCACCCATAAATCTTTATTTTTTATTTTTACTTAGTTTTTCTTCTTTTGCCCCATCTCTGACAAACTGCTCTCTAGTCCAGGCATCATTATCAGTGATGAGGTCTGTTCATTATCAGAAGGCTCTCTTTACTTTGAAGTGACTCCTCTATCTGCCATGTATTGATTGCTTGGGGGCTGACAAAACAAGGTTCAGCCTATTTCTGTGTCAGGGCCCTTTAGATCCTTGGAGATAGTTATCGTGACTTTTAAGTATCTTTGGTGTTTAATTAATTAAAACTCCAAGATAAAACCATTTGAAATAGGTTTGAGAATTTTTAAATCACGTAAGTCAGTCTTATAAATAGACCACAGTAAGAAATATAATATCCCTGACTAATTTTGTTAGCTGTATCTGCATTCCTGCACTGTGCACATTTTACATGCAAACAGGAACATTGTAGTAAATAAATATATAAACTGGGTCTTGACAAAAACCTGGTTTCAAGGTGGACATCTAACAGTTTTCACTGGAAATAACCTAACATACACTTGGAGTTAAGATACAGAACATGAAAGCATGAAAATGTGGAAGTGGAGATGACTAAACTGCTCAGTGGGGGACTTCCCTGAATGCCTCAGGTCCATTGCTCTGAGGACCATTGTCTGTCCCAAGTGGGAGCAGCAAGGACACAGAAGGGCCAGTGACCTCATTTTCAGCCGTCAGCTGGTGGCATGTGTGTGTCTGGAAATTCTGGTTTGGGTAGCAGCTTATCTTATGAATTCAAGAAAGAATGTGTTCATACTTTGAACTAATTCATTCCAAATTGAGAATGCTTTTTGAGAATTTAAGAAATTAGGAAAGGTGTTAGGTCTGTAAATGCTTACATGTTGACCTAGATGAAGAATCTGTGAAATTTGCTGAAGAATATACTTTTGAAGTCACACTTATAAAATATGATGTGATTTTTGCTGTTATCATTGCAGTGGTTGTTTCTTTGTGTATTTATTGATTGTAACAGGATGGAAAGTGAGAGTGGGAGGATGTGTTTCTGGTGGTTGACCCCATCCTGCTCTGAGAAGCATCTGTGATGGAGGGTCGGCCTCACATGTCATTCGCCTCCTCAGTTAGCTCTTATCAGCTTTGGTTGATTGTCCAGACTGCCTGAAAAGCTTTTTTAAAATTACAAATGCTCAGGCTCCAGACAAACCCGTACAAGTTTATAGAAATACTTTTGAATATGTACCTTAAAAAGTAACTCACTTGTGAATTAAGAAGAATATGGTCATAGTTTGTCTAAAAACAAGGATGTATAATTGTAGGGAGAAAACCTGACTGGTAGTTTTAGTCAAACTCAGACTAATTTATTCTTTAAGTCTTTAAAATATAGCTTCTGGGAAAATAATTTATAACATTTGATAATATATATTATTTAGAGTAATATATGTATATTTACATAATTAGGAGTGGTATAATACAATGATGTGTGTCATAGGAATAATGTATAATTAACATATAGTTAACAATACTGCATAATAAAATTATAATATATAAGTAAATAAATTTAGTTGAGAGGATGGCTAATTAGAAAGGAAGTGTAATGTCAAAAATGAGAGCAGACTCAGGACTGGCAAACCCTGCTGAGGTCCGCGGGTGGACCAGGGCAGGACGAGCTCGTGTGAGTGAAAAGCCTGGTGTGGGGAGGGCGAGAGGGGCCACTGGGCTGTTCCCGGAGAACCGGGGCTGAGCTTTGCTGGGAGTCTGTTGGTGCTGAAGGCTCCCCCCCCACCACCACCCCCCCCCCCACCACCACCCCCCCCCCCCCCCCCGAGCAAAGCAGGGGCTGGGGTCCCGGCGAGCAGGGGTGGGCCGAGGGGGAGGGTGGAAGCAGGGCGGAATCCTGAGAGGCAGCTTTAGGGGTGGGTGTGTGCTTTCCTTCCCGCACACCCATCTGAGTTGGAGTTTGAACCGTTTCTAAGAAGAAACTGCTGGAGAAGCTTCTTGCAGTTTCTGAAGCTGACATTTGCTAAAGATTTTAGCAAATAATTAACTTGGTTGACTGTGATTTCTTAATAATAAATGAAGTCACACAGTAGGCATTCATAAAATAAAGGAATTGTCTGTATTCTTAACTCCAGATTTGTAAATCCTAATTGGATTTTTACCCCATGGGAAATAAAAACAGGCTGTCTGGCAAAATGGTTCAGTGTTATCTAATGTTGGATTGGGGTATGAACACCGCCGTTAGCAAATGAAACGGTTACATGTGATTATTAAATGGGGTTTCTCTAACCTACCTTAACAATAATGGATTAAAGAGCGTTTTGTGGGACATTTGGATCGCTCTGGACCCCTGGGGACGTGGAGGACGGGGAGAGCCTACTCCAGGCGGCTCGTGTCCTGGTGGGGTCGGGACCTCTTCGGGGGGGCAGGAGGTAGGGGGGCGGTGAGCCCCTGTCTGAGGTCCCTGGGTGGGAAGGGAGCAGAGTGGGGACGTAAGTCTGCATGCCACTAGACGCAGCGGAGTATAAAGGTATAGAATACCCCATTTTGCCCCCAAAGAGCTTTAAATTCTGAAGTGGCCCATCTGGTGTTAGGAGAGCCTAGAAGCTAGGATGACACTGTTTCTCATGTCAGGTTTTTGCACGTCAGGCTGCAATAGCCAGTACTTGGTTGATTTCTGTCCAGTGTCTCACCTTGTCTTTCAGGTTTTCTTTGCAATTGTCTTAACTCATCCTTTCCTTAATATACCTGCATCTGAAATCTTGACTGAAAACCCTGGGTAACTATCTTTCTCTGATCCCTGCCCTGTAGACTGGGTCTCACCTACCCTAAGGCCGGCAAGCTCTCCTCTTCAGGCTTCCGTGAGTGGGGAGTGTGTTGACTTTGACACTGAGATTGACTCCACATTTCTTACTTGAATTTTAATATGTTGGCTGAACTGCCCTGGACTCGCTCACCTTCCTTCTGTAGAGGGACTTTTCTTCCCGTCTATTTAGCAAATTTGTCCATCATCTTTGTCAAGTCATCATACATGTAAACCTTTTCCCCCAAACCATATACCTCAGACTCATGATTTCCTCTTACTTTATCTCTGATTTGCTCCATTAACTTAAATAAAGCTTTATAAAACACACTTCATTAAGCATTTTTAATTAAAAGAAAGGGAGTCATTATAATGCAGTCGTGTATTATCTGGAAACACATGCATATCCCATGGCCAAATGATCCCATAGCTGTGCTAGGCACGCACACTGTCCCTTTCTCTGCTAATAGTCATGCATTGAATGCTCTCGATAGATTGTCTCAGAGGACAGGTCTGGTGACATGCAGTTATTAGAACTTTGATCTAATTGCAAGGAGATATCTAAGAGTGCTCAGTACCTTGAAATTTCTGATCTCTGAAGTACATTACTTTTCAACCTGTGAAAGACTTCCTAAGGGATTATCCATATGTTTACAGTTTCCTCCTGGATTAGGAATTAACCGGGGAGTCATTGATCAGTAGGAATTTACTGAATGTCTGCTGTCTATCACAGCATTTAGGGTGCGTGTAACTAGCGCTAAGCTAGTTCCTATAGGGGATACAAAGTAATAAATTCCCTTTAGTGTCCCGTGCCTCAGTTTCTCCATATTCAACACAGAGATGAGGCTGATGGACTGGGTCACATCTAAGCCTGTGGGCTGTTTGTACTATTGAGAGAACATGGACACAGAACAGTGAGCATGCAGGATAATGTTGTCATAAGAGCACAGGAAGAGGACTTGGGTAAGACGGCATCCAAGGTGTGTCTCAGAATCCTCCTCCTCTGTAACAGCCGGGGCAAAAGGACATGAGGCCTGGCCATGAGGGAGGTGCAGAGGCTTCCGCTTTGAAGCAAGCTGGTTTCCACAGGACCATTGGAATAAAGGAGGGTCCAGATGGGTGGGGACTAGGCGAGGAGTGTTGTCCTGTTTAGTCCCCTAGTGAGACCCCCAAAGAGGTTTTGTCACTCCAGGTTTTATGTGTCAATTATTGTACTAGAAATTAAAACTAGGAGTTTAAAAAAATGTTACTATTCACTTAAGATTAATAGTAATAAACTAATGTTAATATAAGTGATATTTTTAATGAAAAATAACTATTTCCAAAACAAACAAAAATAAGAGCAGAATGGAACATTATCTTACTGCAAACCTCTTGACTGTCTAGATTCATAGAAGGGCTGGTTTCCCATAGCTGCTCTGCATTCAGTCTCTGGCTGTATGTTGTTTTGGTTGAAGTATTTGGAGAAAGTCCAGTCTCATACAGATGTGTATTTGATTAAAGGAGTGTTTTAATAGCCCGTTCAAGTAATTGTGGATATTCTTCTTTGACACTGCAGTGCAACTCAACAAGTGATGATTTCTTAAAGGTTAGTTGCAGTGTGAAATCTGAAACCTCATCAGTGAACTTCGCTTCTCTGTTGCACCAGAGTCCCTTGGTCCACCTGACTTGTTGAAGGGATCTTTTGCCCATTCATGATTTTGTAACATGTACTGCTCACTTGGAAAATACTGATCTGTACAGATCTTCCAAATGTCAATAATATCAAGAAAACAGACATTAATATCATCACTGATCTCATCAGAGAAATCTGAAGTATTTGAAGCTGTCAGGCTTAGGGTAGGTGATGGAAGTTTTTCCAAAATTCTAATTTTGCTTAAGAGCTCAAATTTTATCATTGACAACAATGATTTCCTTGCAGTGACAGGTTCACTTTTCTCATTTTTGAGAAAATGTCTGTCTCGGTCTAAATAGCCATAGTTTGTCAGTGGTTCTTTGAGTGAAAAGTGGGTGGAGAAAGCACCCAGTTCCCCTCCCAGCTGAAGCAGCTGCACAGGTGCTTTTCCTGGAGAGAGTCGGGGTGCCGAGGTGCCAGGGGTGTGCTTCACGTGCCCTTCCTGTCCCATCCGTGGAAGATCGCAGAGCCGTGTGCTTAGGGGTCTGGATTTCATAAGAATCATTGTTACCGTTTCATGAAGGACATTCTGAATGAGTTAGCTTTTCCGACTGTGAGCTCCTGGCCATGGAGAGTGACCCCCATGTCACTGCCCTGACTGGTGCTGAGGGTCCACTAGTTTGATCGCCACTGCCTTTGCACTGTCAGGCCACATCTTAGCACTGGAAGGAAAGCGCATCACTTCTTAGTGTCGTTGGGAAAGCAAAGTTTTGACCTTGAGGACCCCGGGGGTTTAGTAGAGCACACTTGGGAGCGGCTGCTCTACGTGAGGACGGAGGTTGTGTTAGCCAACTACGTTGTAACAGCAAACTGTGTCTTATATTTAGTCCGTTAACCCACAGAAGTTAGTCATTTCACACTGAGCCTGCTAAAACCATTCATTCTGCTAAATTCCATTTATTATATGATAACTGGGGAAGCAACACATTGTGTATCTGTGTATCACCTGTATGTGTGAGTGACAGAAGAGATGACGAATCATTCAGTCAGAACAGCCCCCCACCCCGGGACGGATGGTGCTGTATTGAGTCCTGATGCTTTACTGTTTAATTTGTTTTCATTTAAGAATAGGTACCCACCTAGCTTCAGTTCAGGATCCTGAAGCTTAATGTACATGCTAAACGAAAGAAAACGTAAGTTTTAAATTCTTATGAAAAGTTAACATTTAACCACAGATTGTTTACATTTTGTTTTGGTTTTTTTTCCCCCCTAGGTCGTTTAGGCCAGTTGGGTTTGAAGGAAGGGTTTCCATCAGCTGTGAAAAACATTAGTGCAGTTATTGGTATGTTTATACAGCATGCCCAGGATGAAGGTAAAACTTTTGTTTATTATAATTATTTTTAAATCATTTGCATTCCTCTTATTAAATCTGTTTTGAGTTCTTACTACATGCATTGCTCTGTGCATCTCTCAGTGCTTGGGGGTGAGGAGTTTGATCACGAAGCCACACTCTGCCTGCGTTCTCAGCACTGGCATTTGAATGTTTGTGGGTTTCCTGTTGTTTCAGTGGTAGCGGCTCGCCCTGTTGGGCAGCGCATCCCTAAGGAAGAGGAAACTCTCTTATTGTCCTGGTGCTGACGTTCTGTCTCAGAAACTGTCGGTACTATCTTCATGCTGTCCTGTGACCTCCGACCAGTGACTCAGCCTCAGCTGCCTGCAGAGGCCTGGCTGGAGTTGTGTTGTGAAGACCAAGTGCGGTCACACGTGTGAAGCAGCGACCCCAGTGTGGCCTGGGTATCACTGAGTACTTAGCATCCCCAGAGAACTTGGAAACTGGAGGCTTTTTGTGAGCCAGTCTTCATAGCAGTGGTTTCCTTTTCATTTGTATACCTCAGAGCATGTAATTTTATATTCTTATTCCTTTGTGGGAAGAGATTAAAACTCAAAAGTAACCCTTTGAAGTGATGAGTCTCATTTTTATTTGAATGTTATGCAATCAAGGAGTAATGCATCCTTTTTCAGAAATTAGGTGACCATATGTGTGTGGATTTATCTCTGGGCTTTCTGTCCTGTTCCATTGATCTGTATTTCTGTTTTTGTGCCAGTACCATATTGTCTTGATTACTGTAGCTTTGGTTGCAGAGTCTGAAGTCGGGGAGCCTGATTCCTCCAGCTCCATTTTTTTCTCAAGATTGCTTTAGCTTTCACGGTCTTTTGTGTTCCCATGCAAATTGTAAATTTTTTGTTCTAAATGTAAGACCAGACACTATAAAACTGTTCGAGGAAAATATAGGAAAAACACTCTTTGACATAAACATAAACCACAGCAAGATCTTTTTTGACCCACCTCCTGGAGTAATGAAAATAAAAACAAAACCAAATAAATGGGACCTAATGAAACTTAAAAACTTTTTCACAGCAAAGGAAACCATAAACAAGACAAAAAGACAGCCCTCAGAATGGGAGAAAATATTTGCAAATGAAGCAACAGACAAAAGATTAATCTCCAAAATATACAAACAGCTCATGCAACTCAATATCAAAAACACAAACAACCCAATCAAAAAATGGGCAGAAGACCTAAATAGACATCTCTCCAAGGAGGACATACAGATGACCAAGGGGCACATGAAAGGATGCTCAACATCACTAATTATTTGAGAAATGCAAATCAAAACTACAATGAGGTTATCACCTCACACTGATCAGAGTGGCCATCATCAAAACATCTACAAACAGTAAATGCTGGAGAGGATGTGGAGAAAAGGGAGCCCTTTTGCACTCTTTGGTGGGAATGTAAATTGATACAGCCACTATGGAGAACAGTATGGAGGTTCCTTAAAAAACTCAAAATAGAACTACCATACAACCCAGCAATCCCACTATTGGGCATATACCCTGAGAAAACCATAATTCAAAAAGACACATGCAAAAAAAAAAAAAAAAAGACACATGCACTCCAGTGTTCACTGCAGCACTATTTACAATAGCCAGGACATGGAACATCGTAAATGTCCAACGACAGACGAATGGATAAAGAAGATGTGGTACATGTATATGTATACAATGGAATATTAGCCATAAAAACAAATGAAAATGGGTCGTTTGTAGAGATGTAGATGGACCTAGAGTCTGTCATACAGAGTGAAGTAAGTCAGAAGGAGAAAAACAAATGTCATATATTAATGCATATATGCGGAATCCAGAAGAATGGTACAGATGAACCTATTTGCAGGGCAGGAATAGAGACGCAGACGTAGAGAACAGACATGTGGACATGGGGGGAAGGAGAGGGTGGGACAAATTGGGAGATTAGGAAAGACATATATACACTACCATGTATAAAATAGCTAGTGGGAACATGCTGTAAAGCACAGGAAGCTCAGCTTGGTGCTCTGTGATGACCTAGATGGGTGTAATGAGGGGGTGGGAGGGAGGTCCAGGAGGGAGGGGATACATGTATACATATAGCTGACTCACTTCATTGTACAGCAAAAACTAACACAACATTGTAAAGCGATTTTACTCCAATTAAAAAAAAATTAAAACAAAAAAAAGGAGTAATGCAGTTACACAATTTCCATCGGAAACACACGGTGACATCTGAAATTTACATCCGAGAGGATCTTAACGTGTAGGTTGTCTTCTGCTTTCAGGGTGAGGCATGGCAGGTTGAGCTAATGAGAACTTTTGTCTTCTTTGATTTTAGAATAGCTGCTGAGGTAACGGCCCTGAAAATGTACTCTTACCGTCTAGACTGTGTGTTGTCATCAGGGAGTAGCCAGGGAGTGGCCGACGGGTTGTCTCGCCACAGATGCCGGGTGGACATTTCCTGGCAACAGTGTGGCCCTCCTGCTGGGAGGAGCGAGAGGGCCTTGCACTGGGCTTGCTCTGGGTTAGGCCCTGTCCCACAGAGCAGCACGGGGTCCCCAAGGTGACCTTCTGGGGCTGGCCCTCCAGGGCTTGAACGTTGACTTTGTTCTATGCACAGGAAGTTAACGCCCTGCAAGAAGCATACTTTGCTGGAGGCCTGGCACTGGTTAGCTCCACCAGGTCACAGCCAGGCTGCCCGAGTCCAGAGCCTACACAGTGCACATGGTCTTATAATTATTTTTAAATCCCTGTGTAAAACTCTGACTGTTTGACTTTAAGTCTTTACTGTGTGCCCTTGTCTATGCTTCTCTAATTACCATGTAGATAAGATAAGGGGAACATATTTTTTAAATTTAAAATTTTTTTTTTTTTTTTGGCTGCGTTGGGGCTTCATTGCTGTGCGCGGGCTTTCTCTAGTTGTGGCGAGCGGGGGCTACTCTTCCTTGTGGTGCGTGGGCTACTCTTCTTTGTGGTGCGTGGGCTTCTCATTGTGGTGGCTTCTCTTGTTGCGGCGCACGGGCTCTAGGTGCGTGGGCTTCAGTAGCTGTGTCTCGGGGGCTCAGTAGTTGTGACTCGCGAGCTCTAGAGCACAGGCTCAGTAGTTGTGGCTCACGGGCTTAGTAGCTCTGCAGCATGTGGGATCTTCCCAGACCAGGGATCGAACCCTTGTCCCCTGCATCAGCAGGTGTATTGTTAACCACTGCACCACCGGGGAAGCCCAGGGAATGTAATTTTAAAGCTGCTGTAGTACTATCTACATCTACAGCATTAACATTTGAATGTGTGGGTTTTGTGATATTTATTTTTAAATAGTAGTAGTTTTCCCTATTGGGCATTGCATCACTAACAGTGTATAGTTAATAAGCTTTAATGAAATAACTCCTAAATTTTTTAACTAAATGATTGAAGTGAATTTAACTAAAATTGAACTAAATTAAATTTGAATTAAATAACTCCTAAATAAACTTATACTGAATGAGAACTCTAATACACCATAATCTCTAACCTAGCTATAGTCTACAATTAAATGCCATGATCAATAGTCATATACTATAATCTAGTGTGTAAGAGTATTGTATATGCTGTACTACATACTAAAAATTAGTTTTTCACTTGCTCTCATTTCATCATGTTTTTCATTTCCAAAGTCCACTTATAAACACTTCCGGGGGTATAATGGAGTCATTTATTTGACAAATGCTTTGGGGTCCACATTTTACTAAAACTTAAACATGAGGGTGTGATCCTTCCAGGACCACTTTGGAAAGCTTAGCACTGATCATGAGAGGGCAGGCGCCTCAGGTCCTGTGCCCCTACTCCGGCTCGTCGTCCTCTGGGTACAGGCAGCGCCAGGAACCTGTAGAGAGCTGTGCAGTGTTTTGCTTTGTTTTTGTTTTCCATTTGCAGAAGGGATTTAAATGAATTTTTTCATTGTGTTTTTTTTTTTTTTAATATTTACTTTTCATTGCTGGAAGAAAGTATTTGTTGAATAGTATTTTATTAGATCATTAACATTTTGCATAACGAAGATTTTCTTGTGTGATGACTGATGTGGAAATTCTTTTCAGACATACCATGGGGTATCCAGCTGGCAGCCGTGTACGCTCTGTGTGACTTAAGTCCCAGCAACCCAGCGGAGATCTCCAAGATCCTGGAAGCCTGGCGCACAGAGACCTCTCACCGCGTCCCCTCCGCAGTGCTTAGCTCCCTAGAGGAGGTCAGCGCTCTGTGTACGGAGGATTGTGGCTGACTGCCCCGTGCTGTGCCCGGAGAAGTGCCTTCCCGTTGCTCGAGTGGAGATAGATCAGTCAGCTTCCAGGGTGCAAACCGAGGTTCCAGAGAGAGACGTCAGGGAGATAACAAGTGCTGGGGGCGGAGAAGGAAGCAGTGGCTGCTTTCCCTAAACCGCACACATTTCACTTATGGCTGCTGTGATCACATGACATGGATTGTAATTTGTTGTGTCTTGGTCAAACAACAAAAACTTGAACTTAGCCCTTTTTTGCTGCAGAAAGTGTCCTTTTAGTCGCTTTTAAAAATTGAGTGGCATTTTGTAATGAATTTAATGTAAAAACATTGATTTGGTTCCTGAGCCAATTTTGGACTTTGCGCCCAAATGACTGACTAGGAAAAGATGAGGAGGCTAAAACAGTGCTCCTCGAAGACTCTTCCACTGTCTTAGCTGGAGTTGGGCTACAGAGCTCCTCTCAAGTTATAGAGTGTAGCTGACCAGAGTAAATAAACAGGGAGAGCCTTTAGAACTTCCTTTAATGCATTTCTTCAGATCTCTAAAGTTCCTTGCAAATATTTAACTATGTATCAGGAAAAGGAGAGCTGAGGATAGAGGTCACCGCGGGTGTTTGTACCTCGTTGTGTACATACAGACGCAGCCAAGTGCGGGCAGGTCTCTGCATGTGCCGTGTATATATGGACAGCCTATAATGTGTCTCACATTTGATGATATTCCACTTTCGGAATTTTAGTATTTGTACATAGAAAATGGGTTTAATAACTCACCGTGGTCCTGATTTGTCTTATATTCATCATTTCTTAAAACTCTTGTATGTGTTTTTTATAATAAAAAATAAAAGTAAGCCATGCACACGATTGTCCTGATCAGTAAAAAGTGACACTTGGCCTTACTTCTGCTCCAACCAGCGATGAACCAAATAGTCAGTGCCAACCAAAGACAGAGGAGAGTGGCCTGCCAGAGGGACCTCCCTCCTGGACGGAGGCGTGGTGGATTGCCCGGATGTAATCGGGTTTGGGTGCTCTCCCAGGTGCTCTTAGTGAGAGCAGATACCAGATAAGTGCTGGTTGGATGTCTTCGTTTAGCTACAGTTGCTACCCTTTAAAAATCACATTTGACAAGTATTTTGTTACTTCTTCCTCCTGTTTTTTAAGTAATTATAACAAACTGAGATTTGTAAACAACTCTGCCTTGCCCTTTGGATGCTTTTTGTTGGTGTGTTCCCTCTTTCTACCTCTGTCTCTTGGGCCTGTGCTCTGTGCCAGGGCCTTGCTGGGAGGAGCTGGTGAAGAAAGTCACGGCCAGGTTCTCAAAGGCCTGTGAACTGTTGGTAGAACCCTACACAGTCACCCCAATAAATCAGCAGTCCAAATTTGGGGTTTAAGTGTGGTGAGGGAGATGTAGCGATCTGCAGAAGAATAGCAGGGAGACTCCTCTGTTAGTCAAGGAGGGTCCCTCCAAGGAAGTAACGACACGTGAGCTCGGACCCGAGAGAAGGGAGCCCACCTTGAAAGGAGGGGACCGTGGAATGCGTCCCTCCCAGACAGGTGCGCCGGCTCTGAGAGGGGAAGAGCCTGCCGTGTGTGGGCAGGAGGCCGGTATGGCCAGAACATACTGTGTAAGTGGGCGAGCGTCCTTTGTTCAGTGACACAGGTAACTGCCAGTCACTGGGACCTGGGCGGCCCTGGGCTCGGTCACGTTCCTGGGGAGATTGGAGCAGGTGTCATGGTTCACGGTGCTGTGCTGTGACGCAGGGCAGGAGAAGGGTGGGGCGGGAAGCAGACGTGTCAGGAGGCTGGGGGTTGACGCTGGTGGCCGTGCAGACCATCGGGGTGGATGGATGCCACACGGGTCATGGAGATGGGATCAATGCTGAGTTCGTGAACTGGGGGTGATGGGGAGATAGGAATCAGGGTTCCCACGGCACCTGGGCTTGGGGACAGGAGCTCCGGGATTGGTGGTAGGAGTTACACGTCCTAGGCGTGTGTCTGGGACGTGAGACATCCAAGTGGAGGTGGCAGGGATCCTTTACAGGCGGAAGTCGAGTTTGGGCAAGGTGGGGACACAAGCTAGGAAGCTGATTGAGTTTGCAGGTTATTTAAAGCGCATGGTCACCTGGGGAGGAAGATAGCCTCCCGCACTTGGCAGGTCGGGTAATTTGAAGATGCGTGGGGGAGGGGGGAGGGAGAAACGCCAGGCAGGGCAGGAGGTGGTGGCCAAGCACCTCGGCTCGTGCTACCTTGCCCGAGTCAGGGAGGCAGGAAGGCAGGCAGCTGGCCCCTGAGCTGCTTGAGGCTGCGAGGTCGGTGAGCAAGGGGGTGGCCAGTGGTTGGATTCTGCTTCCTGTGGGTGGCAGTGAGACTGGTGAGCGTTTCCCACAAACGATGGGCTCGGGGAGGGTTGCGGAGTGAAAGGGGGTAGGGGAGAGAGAGCATGTCTGCAGATGCAGTTTGGGGGGTATATTTGCCTAGTGAATAGATTTGTCACAGGATTCAAAACGTTTTTTAACCTCAACAGTTTGAGGTGTTCTTAATTGGTGGAGGGTAGGTGGCACCTGACATTGGCTGCCGGCTGCCGTTCCTTGCCCACGAGGATGCATGGAGCTTACATGTCAGCATCCGGTCCTGAATTTAATACACAGGCCTGAGCTTGCCTGTTGTGCTGCGTCACTCTCAGAGGGTGAAACAATTTTAAGCTGTGGTTAAATTTAGTTTTTGGTCCCCGGGCAGAACATGGTTGTAGAGTTTTATCAAAAACACACACACACGGGCTTCCCTGGTGGCGCAGTGGTTGAGAGTCTGCCTGCCGATGCAGGGGACACGGGTTTGTGCCCCGGTCCGGGATGATCCCACATGCCGCGGAGCAGCTGGGCCCGTGAGCCATGGCCGCTGAGCCTGCGCGTCCGGAGCCCGTGCTCTGCAACGGGAGAGGCCACAACAGTGAGAGGCCTGCGTACCACACACACAAAAAAACAAAACACACACACACACACACACACACGCACAAAGGTAGGTAAACATTTGAACCTGTAGTTGGGTGGGGCTTTAGGCTGGCGTCAGTCTGTGCACCCAGGAGGCACAGGGGTCCTGGCAACCTGGCTGGGTCCCGCACGCGGCAGGCAGCCTGGCCCGGGCCTGGCCCTCTGTTCCTGCAGCCGCTCACGTGACTCGGGGGCCCGAGGAGCGGGCGGTGCGGAGGGCGTAGAGAAGCGTGGCTAGTGACCTTAACGGTCATCTTGTCCCCATGCACCTCCTAGGGAGGCCCCAGCTTTTTCTTCCGAGCACAAATCAGCCTGGAGGTGACACTTCAGGCTGTAATCCCCCACCCCACCCCCCTGAGAATACTTGGTCACATTGCTTACTTTGTTTTTATAAGAGAGGATGTGACGGCGTAACTCACAAATTTACGGTATTGATGGAGACCTGAAGGGGTTTGTACCTGGAGTGGAATGAGCAGCGTGGCGCCGTGAGAGGGCGCTGTGGTCCCACCGTGAGCAACAAGATCCAGGACGCAAAGGCCCTCCTGTCTGCAGTCGGCACTCAGGAGGACAGCTCTCCATTCATGCTGTGGGCTTTGAACAGAGTTAGTTTTACTGCCCAGGCCCCTTATCTCCAGAAGTAAGTGGGAGAAGATGTGTGGAAAGGGTGACTTGTAAAGCTGATGGAATTCAAGAGCACAATAATACCCCACCCCCCCAAAATAGAAGCAAATACTTTTCCAGTTTGGTCAGATTCTTTCCTGGATATTTTCTGACGATCCTAAAACAAAACGCTTTGACCAAAAATAAATAAATGAATAAACAAGTGGCAGGTGGGTGATAGTGATAGTGGGTGAGAGGTTCTGTGACACGGGCCTGATTAAGTCACCTGCCCACCTGGAACCTGCTCAGTTCTTTACAAATAGCATTCCTAGAACCATAGTACAGAGAATCATGAATGGGAGTCTAATCAACCTGCCTGACCAGGGCCAACGATGCCACAGAGGTCTCCCTGAAGAGTGTTCTAGGAATTTAGGGGACTTTGGGAAGTAAGACAGAGCCATTAACCTAAACACTTCCCTCTCTTTTTTCCTTAATTTGCCTGACACTTTCTCAGAGAAATTCAGTGTGCTTGTTGTGATTGTGAAACAAACATGAGGTTCCTTTTCTTGCTTCTACAGAGAATTTTAAGGAAGACCTCCTTTTATAGTGTGACATTTCTGTCTTCGTATGCTCGGATGATTTTTATGAATTAAAGAGCCGTCACTGTATTGCAATCAGTTTGCTCAGCACAGCTGAACAGTTCTAACGATGTAGACAAAGAATTGTGAGTGAAGAGTGGTGGTGAGAGATGGTTGATTCAGTTTTATAAAAATGGAAGCAGCTGCTTGCTTTTACGAGGGACTTTGGGCGTTTGTGAAGGGCTTTAGGATCAGGGCTTCCTGCCTCAGGGGCCTCTGCTGTCCTGCTGGGAAAGGTGATGCTGCCTTGCACCTGTCTGGGGCTGTGCCCTGGGTGACAGGGAGAGGGGATGCCTGGCGGGCTGATCCCCAGACCAGTGGTTCTCAAAGGGCACGGCCTCACCCTGGACCCACTGGGTGCCAACCTGGGTTGTCGGGTGTGTACCAGCCTCTAGGGAGGGGCGTGCTCCCTGCAGCCAGGGAGCCTGCCCTGCCCTGGGTGCCTGCCACCTCTGCTCTCCCAGCTGCACTGCCTTCAGGTCAGATGTCCGCTCTGCAGGCAGCCTCCCCCATTGTCCCCCTCCTGGTCGATTTCAGTGGAGATTTAGGAAGAAGAGAAGGTGAGCATGTTAACTTCCTTCCACCATCTGGAACTGAATCTAGTCCCCACCATTTTTTCTTTTTCATTTTTTATGTCATCTTTAAGAATATTATTTTTTTCCTAACAAATAGCCATTGATTGCTGCTCTGAGATAATCTCACCCTAAACTGTGAGTGTTCAACTGACAAAACTCAAAAGAGGAGGAGAATGGGGGCAAAAGAAGTGAACCTCAACCCCACCCCGCCCTTTGCATTCACAGAAGGCCCGCTCTTGATTGCCATGTTTTTATATGTAAATTTGTACTATTAAGTATCCACTTTAATAGCTTAAATTGTAATCCAGTATGTTTATTTTATTTAATGTTTTCATGCTAGTTTTGTATGCATGTAGTAAATTAAACATTAAAACAGTCCACACACTGGAATGTCCGTCCCCCTCTGCGCCATCCCGCAGGCCCTGCTTCCCCAGACAGCTCTGTGACCAGGCTCTGGGCTTCCTTCCAGAGACCCCGGGCCCAGCTCTGGCTGGAGGAGCAGGAACGTCATGGGCCACACCTGCTCTGCCCCCTTTTTTTTTTTTTTAATTAATATATTTTTGACTGTGTTGGGTCTTCGTTGCTGCGTGCGGGCTCTCTCTAGTTGTGGGGAGCAGGGGCTACTCTTCGTTGTGGTGCGCGGGCTTCTCATTGCAGTGGCTTCTCTTGTTGCGGAGCATGGGCTCTAGGTGCGCGGGCTTCAGTAGTTGTGGCTCGCAGGCTCAGTAGCTGTGGCTCACGGGCTCTAGAGCTCAGACTCAGTAGTTGTGGCTCGCAGGCTCTAGAGCTCAGGCTCAGTAGCTGTGGCTCATGGGCTTAGTTGCTCTGCGGCATGTGGCATCTCCCTGGGCCAGGGCTCAAACCCGTGTCCCCTGCACTGGCAGGCGGATTCTCAACCACTGCGCCACCAGGGAAGCCCCTGCTCTGCTCCTTCTGATGGCCCCCGAGGTTAACAACAAACTCAGGCGCTTGCCTTGTCTCCTGAGTGCATTTCCACTCGGGAAGTTGTCCCCAAGTGTGGAAGGCATGGGGAAGGGAGAGCTTCGGGGCTGCTGTCCTCTTGTCACCCAGCAGGAGGAGAACCCCGCGTGCCCTCCGCTCGGCTCTGCTCTCCATTGCCTTTCCTGAGCCTGCAGCTCCGGGGAAAGGGTTGTCAGGCAGTGCTGTCGGGTCTCCACCCAGCTGTCACCCCAGGCAGCCTGAACACCTCAGCTCCTAACTCCGTGGGTGTTTGTTTCATGAACAAAGTCCAAGCCAGCAGCATCAGTTAGATTCTTAAAACTGTCCTTAATAAAAACGCAGCAAAACCTGAAAGGAGGTAACCATACAGATTTTTAAGTAACGGTCACATTTAAAGTTTTGTGACAGTTCTTGAAGAAAAAAACACCTTGTGATGTTTCAGGGATTGGGGTTTAGGGCAATCAGTGCGTTCATGGTAAGGTACCCTCGTGTCACCAGGGATGCTGGTCTGTCCTTTACTGCTCTGCTCCTGCTGTATTGAAGGCACCTTGGTCACATGGACTCAGGAGGGCCCTGGGGGTGGGAGGCAACTGACAAGATAAGGCCCTAAACCCGAGTGCCAGGTACTCTGCCCTGCCCAGGGCACCTTGCCCAACGAGTCTCTCAGCAGCCGGGAACGTGCCCCACGTGCGCTGGGCAAAGCCCCACATAGGCTGCCCGTCAGCCACCAGCGGGTAATCAGGACTTTTTCATAGAAGACAACAGTCACATTTGCAAGTGCTTGGGCAACCCACGCGTGACTCCAGAAACATGCTTCATAGGAAGACTGGGGGTTAGTGTCGGTGTCCTTCTGCAGGAGAAAGGTCTCCTGGCCTGTATCCCTATATGTTTTCCAACCATTGCTTCACCTTTGGGGAAAAAAATAAGTTCCCAGAGAAAGAGGATAGAGTTTTCACAAAGAGGCATTTAGCTTGCAGGGTTATTTTTTGCTTAAGTGGAGCCCCCTGCCAGCCCACATCCCTGCAGGCAGAGGAAGGTCAAGGGGCCTCTGATCCTGAGCTGCCATCATTTTGGGACGCTCCCATCAATGATCCAAAGGCTGGCAGGACTTGTCTCAAGTTTCTGCTTTCCCATCACCCTGGGAATATTGAGGAGAACCTGCCAGGGTAGGGTGCTTGCTTCCTCCGGAGACTTGTTAGTGTGGAAGCATCTAGAAAAGCAGACTTGGGTTCTGTTGTGGTGACAGCCATTCTCCAGACTCATGATATCTGCTCTGAAGCCGTGTCATCGGCCGAGGAAGAGCCCAAGAAAACCAAACACAACCCCTATCCCGCCTTAAAGTGCTGAAGAATTGCTTTATGAAATGTGAGTAGCGCCTCCTGCAGGTCAGTTTATAGCTGCTCTTCCTGCCTGAGACTCAAGGAACCTGAGTTGAACTGGAGAGCCGCCTTCAGGGAAGGAGGAAAAGGGCAACTCAGGGTCTAACCTCTCGGAATGTCTGTAACTGAGGACCAGCCCTTATTTGCATATTGAAAATCTGTCTGTTAAATCAGCAGTGGAGCAGAAAATACAATTTTAAAAGCATTCACTCTTGACCTTTCCTATTTGTATTTTTAAAGGGACTGAAATTTATCTCCTATCACCTTGGCAATCATCCGGAATAATATTTTTAATGTGTCTTTCTGTTTATAAACCTATTTGTTTAGTCATGGGGAAGTGAGTTTTCTGGATTTTGATGCAGTTTTGCAATGCATAACTTTAATTTCTAAATAGAAATACTGGCATTGGAAAAACTAAAGTAAGGTAAATACAATTTCAGAAAGTGTAAGTTCACGTTCTTTTTTTCTGGCTTTCTTTAGCTGTGCATCCCATTTTTAATGCACCTTAGAAAAAGGAAATGTTACCATGAACAATTTGTTTTAATTCACAGGTTGAGCTTTGCATTTTGTCCTTCCCTGGCATTCCTTTCCACTCAAATTCCACAATCTGACCAAGTGGAGAGAAAGGAGAGGGAGAAAGAAATCTTAAAAGAAGAAAACCCTTGTGCTGGCTCCTCAAGTTGATTTTTATTTTTATTTTTTTCTCTTTAATCTCATGCAAGTGTTTTCAATGGAAAACTCATTGATCTTATCAGTTCCCTTGCTCCCCTCCAAGCTGGGGACGGACAGCTGCCTGACCTTCCTGGCAGGGGGCTTTTGGTCGTGAGCACAGGACCCTCTCCACCCATCCCAAGGACCTCCTCCGCCCAGACACAGAAACACGGGTTTAGGAGATAAAAGAAACAGAAGGACATCAAGGTAGATTTCACAGGAACCCAAATGTGCTCTTGGTGTCTTGTAAGGAGGAAACTTCCACGGAGGCAAAGGCTGCATCCGCTGGTGGTGGCAATGCTTCTGAGGGACCTAGGAAGGGGCCTCCAGCACAGAAGTTTTGAGAAAGCAATGAGAAATTGCACCCTTCCCTTTTAACCTGACCACAGTGCAACTCACCCGGGATTACTGGCGTGGATTCTCAGATGGAGGCTGAGTCTGGAATATCTGTATTCTTTTGTGACTTCAGTTGGCTTTTGCACCCCTGGGACTTGTCTTTTGTCTCAGTGTAGCAGAAACAAGCCAGGTATACCGTAAATGATATTTTTATGAGTCACCCAAGAAATTTTGCGGGGCTCAAAACTTTTTTCTATAGAAAATACAGACAATGCCCCTAAAACTGCCCACGCAGATAATGAGAATCTGAGCTCAGGAGACATTCAGCCTTGGAGACATCTGTTTCAGTCAGTAATTCCAGTAGGATCCTGATGGTTTTTTAGTTGACGCCATTGGAATGATATTATTTTGACAGCTTGCATTTGCCTTTATTGTTTTCTTGTTGTTGTTGTATCTGGGTGATTTTTTGGGGGGGTGGGGAGTGAGAATTTGCTTTAAATGTTCAAGTTCACACACGGATATCACAATATTCTTTGTTAACGATTGAAGCAATTATGTGCCACTAATTTTATTTGATTAACTTTTTAAAAGTTTTACTTGGTAGTTTGTCAAGACAAACTACCGTTTTTTAAAACAGAGGAATACTGTATCTCTGACTTCCTGGGGGCCTGCTTGAAAGTCAGGCACTGCCATCTCCATAGGCTCAGGCAGGCATGGTGACCTCAGCATCTGTGGATGTGGGCTTGCAAAGAGCACTAAGTAGAACTGTAGGAACCTGAGGCTGCTTCTAGCATCCTGTGAGGTCTCCAGTGTCCGGGGATGAAGCATGTTTCCTGCATCCCAGATCATGTGTTTCACCATGTTAGACTGAGCAGACGTGACAAAGGTGACAGAAAGGTCAGACTTGGTTTAAGGCCACTTCGTTGTCTCTTTGATCTTGGGTGGCCTTGGCCTGCAGCAGCTTGAAGCAGGATTTCAGTTCCCCAGCCAGAGATTGAAGTTAGGCCGCAGCAGTGAGAGCACTGAATCCTAGCCACTAGGCCACTAGGGACAGTGGCCAGTGACAAGCCCCTGGCCCGTCAGCTGTGTAGAAATGAATTTCCACAAAGAGATGGAAAGTAGTGAAACAAGTGAAGTGTTTATTAGGAGGAAAAGAGTACCTGTGAATAGACTCACACGGGTGGGCTCAGAGAGTCGTGCCCTCGTGGTAGTTTGAATCACATTTATGGGACATTTCTTCTGGGTTTACTGTGGCCAATCATCTTGCTTTGCCTGGTTCTGAGTCCGTATGTGGTTTATCTCAGGGTCCTCCCCTGTGTGCGTGTGCTCCCTTAGCCAAGATGGATTCCAGCACAGAGACCTATGGGAAGGCTGACATCACCTACTATGGGGTGGTGCCCCTTCCCTTTTGACCTTCAAGGAGTCTTTCTGCACATGTGTGGTCAGAAAGGTCCCCTTGACTTCGAGAATGAGGAATATGTGGTCTTTATCTTTTATCTGGGCAGGGCTCAGCTGCTCCTATTATCCTCCTGCTGTTATGTTCATCTTGGAGTATCTGTCCCCAGGGGACAAACTCTAGCGGCTCAGCCTGGGGCCCATGTATCTCCTGTCTCATCTTGGCATCTCCTGGAAGAAGAAAGATGCTGGTGTACCCTGGCTGGTAGAGCAGGACAGTTAGCTGACCGGCAGCAAGATCACTATCAGCCTCCCCTGCTCCCCAGCCCAGGACACAGGCATCGTCCCCACAGAGGTCTCTGCAGTGACTTCGCCACCACCCATCTCACCCGATCCATGGTGCCAGGGCCCTGGCGGGACAGAGCTGGCAGCAGCAGAGGTAGGATGCAAACCAGGTCTCTGGCTTTAGCCT
Organism: Pseudorca crassidens; assembly: GCF_039906515.1. Taxonomy (NCBI): domain Eukaryota; kingdom Metazoa; phylum Chordata; class Mammalia; order Artiodactyla; family Delphinidae; genus Pseudorca; species Pseudorca crassidens. The sequence continues at coordinate 4,812,117 of NC_090298.1, forward strand.
AGAACCCACCTGGTTTTCAACATCCATGCCACTGGCTCACTGCCCCATTGTGTGTATCCACATGTGAGGTTTCTTCTCTGCAGAAAGGGAAAACAGCACATTTTAAGACTTCACAGTTACTTCTACTTTATCAGATAGATTTTACCCCAGACTATCTCACAACATTTCTGTGTAATTACAGCTTTGATTATGCACTCCCCTTCTAAATTATTAAGCTTGCACAGACTTATTCAACCTTTTACTCACAGAAGTCTGTGAGAGGAATTAACACCAGACAATGTCTAGTCATTATTTAAAAGTATATATTTCTGCCAAACAATTAACTTAAAATTAGAAATAAGTGTTAAGCACTGTTCTTTAAATCATAAGGGCTTGTATGAGATTTAAAACAGTAAAAGTAAGGTTGTAGTAACGATACATTTACTTTTCAACTTAGCAATATCTACATTCATGTCAACATTTACAGTTACCAAAATAAAGACTAATATGAGAATCACTTTCACATGATATTTTTAAAGTCAGAATGGGCCAGTGGCTTGAGGAAGGAGCAGGCTTTCCCTTTTGGAAGGGCTGCATGGTGGATATCCAGATGAGCATGTAACTACCTTATCCGAGAAGGACACACATCTCCCCACACTTATCCAAATCCTGAAGTGTGCTTTCAAAATATGGCTCCTGAGGGCCCCTGGAAACTGCAGACAGATCCATTCATTGTCAGGAGAGCAGGGCCGAAGTAGCAGATAAAGAGGGAATCCTGCAGAGTTGCAGACAAATAGTACAACTAAAAATGTTGAATCAAATATTTAAAATATAATGCCCATATGAGCCAGCAGAAAATAAGGGAATCTCCTGAAGTTCATAAAGGACAGGGAAGAAATCCATGGGGGTTGGGATCACTGGGGCACCAGCCTGGATGGCACCTGGTGGGAGGAAACCAGTCTCGGATGGTAAATGAGATTGAGGTTTATGGGCCATGAGGAAGGTCAAAGGAGACAACCTGGGGCCAGAAGAATGTGGTCACATCACTGACAATCCCACCCCATAAACGCAGGAAGCTTCGGGTCAAGCCAAGGAAAAATCCACAGGAGAAGGTAGGAATTGAAACCCACCCCCCCCACCATCCTAGCTATGGGAGGAACAGGAAGAACCCCCCCCCCCCACACACACACACACATACACAATCTTGCATGAGAATTTCTATCCAAAGGCCTGTACTCATGGGAACTTGGGCAGGAATGTGGCCTCAATCCCTCCAAATTAGTTGACAGTGCTTCCAATTCAGTAGTACTAAAGCACCTGGAAAAGGCAAATGTGTATCCTTATTAGAGAAAAGTTCTTTTTAAACCCCATTTTTGAAGACTCCCCACAGATAAAGTTCCAAGGAGCATGAATTCATACTCATGCCGACAAAATTATTAAACAGATGAGAAAAAAAAAAAAAAAAACACTCCACGAGTGAGAATTTCCAGAAACCACAAACTCTGTTTGAAGTCAGATTTATGGAGTTTGTATATATTTTATTTATCAGGTTTAGAATACATAAAATTATTGTCTTTAATATGTTTAAAGAAATAAGAGGGCAATATAAAAGTATAGCAAAAGAAAAAGAGATTATGAAAATTTATGAGGCAGCAGATTTGATGAAGAATAAAATAGAACTTCTAAAAACAAAAAGATACAAATACGTACACACATGCATTCCAAGTACAAAGCCAAAGGACAGGATAAAAGCAGATTAGTTACAAATGATGAGATATTGGTATAAGATTGCTCTGAATAAAATTACCCAGAAAACAACTCAGAGAGATGAAATGAGAGAAAACAGAAGGTAAGACATGTGGAAGATGTCTCTTTGGTTAGAAGGTAGAAAATGACAAGAGACTGTTGTTCTCATTAACCCAGACAAGATGTATAAGCCACAGAGTCACCGTCTTTCTAAACCAGTCAGAGAGCTGAGGATGCAGCTACAAAAGGAGAGGAGAACTGAGATAAGTCAGCCAAAGGCATCCTGGATTTTCAGCTGCCAAGGTCTGGGCATAAGCAAGAGACCTGAGAGAATCCTCCACTCTCCAAAACACTTCAGGTTTTCCACTGATAATAGCTACAAGTGGGACAGGAAAGATGAAAGGAATCCCTCCAAGGCATTCCAGGCAGAACAGAGTCTTCACAAGTTCCAAAAGCCTGTGGCTGGACCAGAAAGTAAAGGGAACTCTCCAACAATGTACAAAGCTGTCAGTAGGGTTGTAAATCAGAGAGAGATCCATCATGGTGTGGAAAGCTGGTGGAAAACATGAATAAATTTGGGGAGTCTTGGTAGCGTTCACACCTAGAGCATTGCAGAAGGGAAAATTCTGAGCTGACTCTCAAAATATCTGTAGCTAGTAGTGAACTGAAACAAACTAAACTTGCCCAAAAGCTCAGACCCAGTTTAACTATAGAACAAATTTAACTCCGTCACTCCAAACCAGTGACCTGACACAAGAAAAAACTCTTTTCTAAAGGGAAATATTATTTACTTTAGACTTTATTGTTCTAACATCTCATGATGAAGAAAGAAAACAGATAATAGAAGTAGAACTGTAGGTGGCCGAGATGTTGGAATTATTTGACAGGATCTTTAAAATAACTAGAAATATGCTAAATGATCTATTAGAAAAAGTGTGCAGTATGGATAAGGAGATGGTGAATTTCAGCAGACACAAAGAAACTACAAAAATGAATCAAGTAGAAATTCTAGAAATGAGAGAGTATCAGAAATAAATATTTGATTGGTTTTAATAACAGAATGACTCAGCAGAGGAAATAATGAGTGAACTTGAGGACAGGTGAATTGAGGTTTAAAAAGTAAACCAAAAATAAGAAAGCAAACAAACAAACAAACAAAAAACAGAAAACAGAATAGATAAGAGTGTCTTAATTTATGGGACAATATCAAATGGTCCAACATGTCTGTAATTGGAGCCCAAGAAGGAAAAAAGAGAACAGAAGCAATATTTAATTAGATATTTGCTGAGAATGGTCTAAAATTGATGGAAGACATCAACACACAAATCCAAAAAGCTCAGGAAACACTGATCTGGAAAAATACAAAGGACACACACACACTAACACACACACACACACACATATCCCACTCATACACAAACAAATGTTAACCTAGAATTCCATATCTTACCTAGAATTCCATATCTTACCAATTCCATATCTTACCATATCTTACCAAAAAAAAATAAAGATAAAGCAATCTCAAACTGTTCCATCCAATAATTTCATTCTTGAAGTGGCAAAATTATAAACTGGGGAGACAGAATAGTGGTTACCAAGGGTCACTGATGGAGGCAGAGAGGAGAGAGAAGTTACTAAAAAGAGCAACATGAGAGATCCTAATAGTGACGGAATAGTCTGTATTTGATTGCATTAGTGCTGATATCTTGGTTATAATATTTTACTGTAGTTTTGTAAGATATTATCATTAGAGGAAACTGAGTAAAGGATGTATGAAATCTCTCTCTATTTCTTACCATTGCATGTGAATCTACTATTTTCCGAAAAAGAAAAGATTAATTTAAAAAATTGGAGGCAAAATAAATAGATTTTTAGAGATGAAAGTTAAGAGAATTTCTCCCCATCGGAACTTCTCTACAAGAAATACCAAAATATTTTTTTCAGACTAAATAAAAATTATATCAGATTCAACCCCAAATCTGTAGGAAGCAATGAAGAGCACCAAAAATGTACAAATTTGTATAAATTTAAAAGACCTTATCAATGTGAATGTGTATTCTTGGAATTGTACATATGTACAATTGAATAGTGAATATTGTACATAGTGAATATTGTACATAGTGAATATGTACAATATGAATAGTAAATTTCATAATTTAAAAAAGTAGAGAGAGAAAAAAATCAAGGGAGGTAATACCATCTGGAGACTGTCACACATGCTATGCTACACACAGGAGGAGTGAAAAGAAGTGCTCTTTTGACAGCAGGAGTCTGACAGTGATAAATAAATATGGTTGGTAAGTCAGAGGGGTCCCATGCAGAGAAGCTTAAAAATGCAAGAAGAGGAGTTGGCTCTTTTGAGGTCACCTAATGTTCCCAGGTGTATTAAAGCCACTTGTCAAAACTTGTGTTAATAGCCAAATTGGGGAAAGATTTTATTGTTGCTAATATTAACACCTTGTAAATCAGTGTCTGAAATGTACTTGTGTGAGGTCCAACAGAACAAACACAAAACCAAAAAAACAACATCAGTCACTAATTCACTCCAAACAAAAACCTATTTGAGACAAATTACAGACCTAAATGTAAAGCCTAAAACAAAACAAAACAAAAAACATAGAAGAATATATTTGTGACCTTGAGGTAAGAAAACATTTCTTGTGAGACAAAAGGTGTGATCATAAAATCAAAAATGATAAATTAGACTTCATCAAATACACAAAAATTCTTCATCATAAAACCTTATCAATAAAATAAGAAAGCAAGTCACAGACTGTGAGAATATGTTCATAAAACAAAGTAGTTGTATCCAGAATATATAAAGAACTCCTGAAATTCAATAACAAGGAGACAGCCCAATTTTAAGAGGCGAAGGCACACAGGCACTTCACAAAAGAAGGTATATAAGTGGTCAATAAGCACATGAAAAACTATTCAACTTCATTAATCACCAAGAAAATGTACATTAAAAACCCAATGAGGTGTTACCACATGCTCCATTAGAATGTGTAAAATGCACAAGGTTGACCACAGCAAATCTGGAACAGCTCTAGGGCAGCCAGACCCTGCACATGTTGGCGGGACTGTGAAACATACAGCCATTTTGGCGAAGTTTCAGTTTCTCGAAGTGTTAAATCTACTTCTATGACCTAGTAATTCCACTCCTGGTGTGTGTGCAAAATAAATGTGTATGTATGTCCATGCAAAACCTCTTATAAGACTTCTATAACCGTCAAACCTGGACGGTTGATCAACAGAATGGATAAGCTCTGCTTGTTCATACAGTTAATTAGTACTCAGTGAAAATTTTTTAAAAAGGAATAGATGACTGATAAGCATGTAACAGGTGTAATTCTCAGAATAATAGGATGACTGGAATAAGCCAAACAGAAAAGCACATACTGTATAATTCAATAGGTATAAATGTCTAGAATAAGCAAGAGACCCATGGTTTCTGGGTGGGAGGGAGGGACTGGGAAGGTGAGGCAGCAGATGTGTGCTGGTGAAAGTGCTCTGTGCCTTCGTAGTATTCATAGAACCTCATGGAATACTCTACTTGATATCTGAGCATGTCAATGTGTGTAAATTATATTCAAAAATTATCTTCCTTGTGTGAATTTGGATCATTTTGCCACCCTCTGTCTGAGAGAGCAGACCTGAAACCTGAAGTTGCCTTCACAAGGAAATTTCTAGAGGGAAAGAAAGAAACCATGCTCCTCCCTCTGTGATCTCCTACCACCACGGATCTCTCTGGTCCATGGACAGCGAGGTAGCTGACCCAGCAGCATGGTTGCTCTCTGGGAAAAGATGACTATTCATCCTGATGGAGTTCCAGAAAGAAGGGAATAGACACCAGCTGGGGTTGTTACTTTAGGTGTCAGCTTGGCTAGGTTGTGCTGTTTCTTTGGTCAAACACCGGTATACCTCTTGCTGTGAAGGTACTTTCTAGATGTGATTAACATCTACAGTTAATTGACTTTAAATAAAGGAGATTACCCTTAATAGTGTGGGTGGGCCTCATCCAATCAGTTGAAGCCCCAAGAGCAAAGACTGAAGTTTCCCAAAGAAGAAGCTAGACTGAAGTTTCCCAAAGAAGCAGCTATTCTGCCTCAAGATGGCAACACAGAAACCCTGCCTTACATTCCAGCCTGCAGCCCTGGGGAATTCAGACTTGAGACTGCCATGGCAAATCTTACCTGAACTCCCAGCCTGATCCATGGTCTTCAGACTTTCTGGCCCCCAGAATCATGTGAGACAATTCCTTAAAATAAATTCCTCTCTCTGTCTCTACATACCTATAGCTAGAAGTATAGATTATATATAGATATATGTAAATATATAGATAATTTATATAGATATCTCTACATATATCTATATATCCAGAGATATGTATAGAGAGACTATAATCACACTTATCTGTCTATCTGTCCATCCATTCATCATATCACGGTCCTCCAGAAACACTGAGCCACATTCCCTGACATATATGTCCTATTCTCTGTGTCTCCGGAGAACCCAGACTAACACACCAGCTGTATTTCCCTCCGCCCCAGCCCAGCATCCTGAGTCAGAGGAAGCAGGTGGCCCAACGTGAAAGGTCATTTATTTGGAAGGAAGCATTCGTGAAGTGATTGATGAGGGTGTCTTCCAGCTGGCATGTTTGTGGACAGGGGCATTCATATTTATGAATCCAGAATCCCTGGAATGGGGTGTTGTACTGCTCACCACATAATTCATCCTGATGTACCTGTTCATTATTTCCCCCATGAAAAATAGTGGTCAGATGCAAAATTGTTAAACCACAATCTTTTCTCCTGGTGTTTTTGGGCTTTTAAATCACAATGTACCTCTTTCTGCTGAGGGCCATTGCATTGTTGAGTACTATAGCATGAACTCAGCAGGTGGGTGAAGGTCAACATCTCATAGTTATCGTAGGAGTAGCTGCTTGAGTGTGACGGGAAACCCAGAATGAAGGGGGTAAGGGGACAGGGGGCTTTGTCCATCCCACCTGGACCACACCCACACAACCACACAGTGCAGGCAGGGGGCAGCCCCGCCCCACCCTGCCCCTCAGGATATATTAAGCCCTTTGCTTCTGTGTCCCCAGAAGGTCCTTTCTGTGGTCACATGTTTGCCTCTGAAAGCCATGGCATCCTCCATCTAGTACGTGGTGCGCAATACAGACCCTAAGATCCCACGATGAATCCCAGCTGCAGCCTGAGATCCTCAGTGTATGAGAGGGTGTGGGGTTGTAATGCGCACACAGTTCAAAAGACAGTTGCATCCAAACTGGGATAGGCCACAGGCTCCAGAGCAGGAGTGTAAGGCGGTGGCTTGCGGAGGAAGCCAGGAGGAGCTGCCCTCACCAGGACCTTCCGTTATTCCACCGTAGACCCTGATGCTTCCCCACACCGACCGCCGACCACCAGACAGAGGTACCCGTGCTCCTGCCCCTCTACCCGCTCCGCCTCTTCTCCTTTCTTCCTTCCTCATCAAAGGCACAGACAGACGGGACCCGGGTGGGGCCTGACACCCCCACCTTAGAGTTGAGGCACAGGGAGCCTTGGGTCCTTTCTCGTTCATCATTAGTGTGTTTACTTCACTGCCTCTACAATCACCTGCTCAGTTTTACTTGTCGCTGTGGTTGACTGTCTGGGGGGTCCAGGGGAAGACTACCGTCACTTACCCATTGTTTCTCCAGTCTCGTCCCCTCCCGCTCCTACCCCGACTCATCTGCACTGAACACGCTGCTGGGTGTGCTCCGTCCGCCTGGCTTTGTTCCCCATATTCCACATCCAGGGATTCCCTTCCCGTCAGTATCTTGGACAAGGACCAATCTTCCCAACACAGCCAAAGCTCGCCCTCTTTGCAGCTTTCCTCTTGCCCTGCCCTGAAGAGGCTGCCTCCTGCCCACCCCCCTCCACTGCCCCCCACCCCCAGGCCCTGCACTTGGCCCCTCAGCTCTGGCCTGAAGGCCCATCACCTGCTTCTCTCCTGTAGCATCAGTTGGATTGTGTGCACCAGCCGTGTGCCTAAGAACTGCCCAGGAACCACGTAGAGTATCAATTTCTCCAATAATGGTTCCAAATTATCTGCAAGTGGCCCACCATGGCTGGCTTCCTATGAGCAATAATAATGTCCTCTAAGGTCGAAAGGGAAGCAGTTGGTGGACAGGACACCGTGCATGGCCCTCCTGCTGTGAGTGAACCTTATGGAGAACCAAGGTGAGGGGCTCCAAACTCAAGTACGACTCAATCCCCACAGCCAACTTTTAATTTATCTGTTTTTATGGGATCAGAAAGTTGCTTGTAAAGTCAAAAAGAACCCAATATAATAAAATTGAATAACTTTTTGGTAATATAATACAAATCAAAATGCTGCAAGTAGTTTCAGAAACAACCACCAGCTTCCAAGAATAAATAGCAGGATGGGTGCTTACTCATTTTAAGGATCTTGCAGAATAATTTAATGGTGTATGTTCTACAGTCCATTCATTTTGTTGTTTCTGAACCTCAATTCCCAATGCGGTCCAAGTGATTATAGGGATGTTGCAGGAATGATTCTCCCCACAGCTAGAAACACACATTTGGGGATTACCACATGTCACAAAACTATCTTGAAATAAAGACAGCCAATGTTCCATAATAATTGTAGAGACAGATGGAGGGAAAGGGAAACTCTTGTCTGTGAACCCCTTCCACATGTTGGCCTGTCCTCCTGGACAGATTACAGATCATGCAGGTGGTGGGTAAGGAGATGCCATCCCTGTGCCAGACCTCTGGGTACAAAGTTCTGTGCAGCCCCTGACCTCACCACAATTTGACCTTGGCCATACCTCTTCGAATCCTTCACTCTCCACATCTGGGAAACAGGTGACAATAGGATGACCCCTATAGGTTGTCTGAGAGATTGTGATTGTGAAAGTCTTAGCAGAGCCTGGGGAAAGGATTACATGCTGGTGCTGTACTGGGGCATGAGACACCAGGGCTGCCATTTTCATTTGCTCCATAACAAATGCAGACTGGCCGGCTTAAAAAACAGACCTTTATTTCTCACAGTTCTGGAGATCAAGGTGTCTGCAGATTTGGCAAGGGCCACGTCCTTCCTGGTTTGCAGATGGTGGTCTTCTCGCTGTGTCCTAATGTGACAGAGACAGAGAGAGAGAGAGAGAGAGAGGAAGTAAGTTCTGGTGTCTCCTCTTTTAAGGACACTAATCCCATCACAGGACCCCACCCACATGACCTCATGAAAACCTAATTACCTCCAAAAGACTCCATCTCCAAATACCATCTCACATATGAATTTGGGGGGCTGGGGTCACATTCAGTCCACAGCAGCAGGGAAGCAGTGCCAGGGAGAGCCACAGCCAGGTAGGTGCTCAGCAGGTGAACCTGCTCTGCTGTGCAGGATGGCTCCAGGCAAAGCAGCCCCCAGGCAGAAGGAAAAAGGGGGAGTGTGTGCTCCTGTGTCCTGGGTCATGTTGACCAAATTTTTCCCCAAGTTAACGGGACTGCACTTTACTGGGACAGCTGCTCGGGAGCCAGGTCCCAAGCCTTTGACATTTTAACAGGTTCAAGAAGTGGTACCAGTACCAGAGACAAGGGCAGGGAGCCGCTCAGCCTCAGGCCAGCGCTGATGGTGCTGGAGCAGGGCTTCCTCTGGGCAGGCAGCTGGGGTCCCCAGAGGCTCAGGAGATGCCTCGTGGCTCAGGCAAAGCCAGGGCTGAGGGTCCTGGGCAGAGAGAGGCTCTGAGGAAGGCATCCTACGGATGCGATGGGTGCACAGGAGCTTGGTCCACAGTGAACGCCTCACCTGAACCAACTTCAGGAGGCTGGGCTGTACCCTCTGTGGGACCAGACCTTCATGCTCAGCCTCACGGCAATATGAGGAACGTGCACTCTGCATGAGCCTTGCCCAGTGTAGACGCCACAGGATCTGAGCAAGGGGAGCCCAGCCCTTCCACCACGGGGCCCTGCAGGCACCCTTCTGATAAGAGCCACTGGTGTCCTCCCCTTCTCCGGTCTGTCCAGGTCCAGAAGGACTGACTCCAGCCACTCTTGACCCAGGCCTGACCTGCCTCTGTTCCCAGGGAGATACTTTTCACTATTTTGCAACATATGGGAGAAATGGATCCAGAATAGTCTTCAAATAAGTACAAAGGGTGCTTCTCTGGTGGTGCAGTGGTTAAGAATCCACCTACCAACGCAGGGAACATGGGCTCGAGCCCTGGCCCGGGAAGATCCCACATGCCGCGCGGAGCAACTAAGCCCATGCGCCACAACTACTGAGCCAGCATGCTGCAACTACTGAAGCCTGCGCACCCTTGTTCTGCAACAAGAGGAGCCACGACAATGAGAAACCTGCACACTGCAACGAAGAGTAGTCCCCGCTCACCGCAACTAGAGAAAGCCTGAGCGCAGCAACAAAGACCCAACGCAGCCAAAAATAAAAAACAAACAAATAAATAAATTTATTAAAAATAAATAAGTACAAAGTATTCACCCAACAAGCAGATTGCCCTGTATATATACAAAGGTCTCTACGAGGAGTACAAATATGTTAATCAAAGTTCTATTTCCACACGTTTGGGAAAGGTCACAGCGTTACCACCTGATGCACAGAAAGCCACAAAGGCCCAGCCGGCGGGGTTTAGAACTGGCCGGCTCATCCTGCTGCCTGTCACTGAGCTGTTGGCCCCTTGCACTTGGTGGGGACTTTCTGAAAGGTCCTCAAGAAAACCCTGAACGTCTCATTTTGACAAACGTCAAGCTTCTCAGCAACTGTCTTGGAGCCTGGCACGTGGACTTTGCCTGTTTGGGAGAGAATTTCACCCCAAATCATGCGGCACGGTTGTATGCCATTTTGTTTTGGGGTCAAATTCCACTGTAAGAAACAGCTCTTCTAATCTGTTTTCTGACTTTGCTGTAGTTTATAGCTCACACAACCATTACATCTCCTTGTCCAGCAGAACCAGCTAGAATTCTGAAGCTTGAAACCACGCGAGATAGAATAGAGCCTCTACTCTAATCTGTGCTTTGGACAGTTGAGATAAAGTACCTTTAAGCACTTTGTTGAGGTATGATTGACATAGAAACAGCTGTACATAGTTAACAGACATGACTTGATAAATTTGGAGATAAACACCCATGGAACCATCATCACCACCTAAGTGTAATAGGTGACATCCATCACCTCCCAAGGTTTCCTCTTTTCTTCCCCTTCTCTTTCTCCTCCTCTTCCTCTTCCTCCTCCTACTTCCTAATATTTTTGTGTGTGTGATAAGAACACTTAACGTAAGATCTACCCTCCTGGCAGATTTCTATGTATGCAATACAGTACCACTAACTGTAGCCGTTATGCTGTACAGTGGATCTCTAGGACTTATTCATCTTATAACTGGAACTTTGTACCCTTTGATCAATGTCTCCCCATTCCCCGCTCCCCTCCAGCCCTCAGCAACCACCTTTCTCCTCTCTGCTTCTATGGCTTTGACTTTATGAGGTTCTCAATATCGATGATGTCATATAGTTTGTTTTCCTGTGTCTGGCTTATTTCACTTAATATCTTCCGGGTCCATCTGTATCGTCGCAAACGGCATCTCTTTAGTTTGTCTTCTACTATGTGGGATCCATCACTGGACACGATGTTCCAGGTTTGGTTTCTGCGTGTGAAATGGAATAAGATAGAGAGATCCATAAGCGCAGACGTAGCTCATCTTATTGGGATTTTACAGGATGAGAAGAGACGACAACTCTGGTTCTCCCAAAGCTCCCGTGAGGTGGCTACTCTTAGGTCAGGAAACCGAGGCACAGGAAGGCTAAGTAGCCTGCCCAAGGCCACATCACACTAGAACCGTGGGTCATTGTCCAGGACACCAGGGCTTGGGGGCCCAAGCTTGGTCACTTGTCTTGTTGACATGTATGAAGTTCCCCTGACTCCCACCTCGGGCCCTGTGCTAGCACCAGGCTTCACAGGCATCGTGTGGGACATGGGTCACTGCTCCAGCCTGGGCAGGGCTTTTAGTATCCCAGTTCTGTGGATAATGTGGCTACTTACATGCTATTCCTCTGAGCACCGTGTCATAATACTCTGACCTGCAGAACTGTAGATTCCCACCAGTGATGCTGACAGATGCTGTGGGCGGGGCCTGGCCAGGGTCCGTTCTCATTGGTGATGTCAGCATCCTACGGTCACCAAGCATGTCACATCTCTCATTGTGAAGGTAACCTGGTTACCAACATCATGCACAGCTGGTCCTTAGTATTTGCGGATTCCATATTTGTGCATTCACCTACTTGCTAACATTTATCTGTAACCCCAAATCAATACTCTTGGTGTTTTTATGGTCATTGGCAGATGTGCCCAGAGCAGTGGGAAATTTGAGTTCCTGACACACACGGTCCCAGCTGAGGGGGAACCAAGGAACTCTGCCTCCTGGTCTCGGCTCTCACCCTGTAAACTAGCGTCCTTTTCACAGTCTATTTAGTGACACAGTTTTCTCATTCTTGTGCTTCTCGTTGATGACTTTACTGTTTAAAATTGCCCTCGAGCATCATGCTGAAATGCTGCCCAGGGTCCTAAGGACAAGAAGGCTGTGATGTGCCTTTTGGGGAAAATACATGTGTTAGATGAGCTTTACTCAATCATGAGCTACAGAGATGCTGGCATGAGTTCAATGTTAATAACTCAACTATACATTAAACAAGTGTCTTCAAACAGAAACACACATAAAACCAGGTTCTGTATTGATCGGTTCACAAAAATGTGTGGCCAGAGACGTGCAGGAGCCTGGCTCCATGTTTCCACAGGAGCCATGACTCAGCACTAACTCAGGGTTCAAGGAGGTTTCATAAAACAAACTATCAATGATATCGTTGCCTAGACCAGGGCTCAGTGAACTAGGCCCTTGGGCCAAACTGGGTCCACCTGCTGCTTTTGTTTTGCTGGAACTCAGCCACCAGGCTGTTTGTTTACTATTCTCTGTGGCTGTCAGCAGACTTGAGTCCTGTGATAGAGACCAAACAGCCGTAAAGCCTAAATATCTGGTCCCTTACAGAAAATTTCTCCACCTGTGTACAAACATGATGTGGCTTCCTGGTGAAAGAGAACCAGGCTCTGCTTCCAACATGCCCCTGACCCCTGACCCCCAATTTCAACTCCCAGCTCTGCTGCTCAGCAGCTTAGCGCAGGCTGCTCAACCTTCTTGACCCGCAGTTTCCCAATTCCACGCTAAAAATCAGATACTTCAGGGTTGTCTCTTAAATTCCTTGATATTATAATCTTGTTGAAAGTGGGAAAAAGCGTGTGTGCTTGTTTTTTTAAAATTTTTATTGGGGTACAGCTGATATACAATGTTGTGTTAGTTTCAGGTGTACAGCAAAGTGGTTCAGTCATACATATACATATGTCCACTCTTTTTTAGGTTCTTTTCCCATATAGGTCATTACAGAGTATTGCATAGAGTTCCCTGTGCTGCACAGTAGGTCCTTATTAGTTATCTATTTTATATATAGTAGTGTGTATATATCAGTCCGAATCTCCCAATTTATCCCTCCCCTCCCTCCTTTCTCCCCGGTAACTGTAAGTTTATTTTCTACATCTGTGACTCTATTTCTGTTTTGTAGATAAGTTCATTTGTACCCTTTTTTTAGATTCCACATATAAGCGATATCATATATTTGTCTGACTTATCTTTGAAACCCTATTCACAATAGCCAAGACATGGAAGCAACCTAAATGTCCCTCAACAGATGAATGGATAGGAAGAGGTGGTACACATATACAATGGAGTATTACTCAGCCATGAAAAGAACAAAATATTGCCAGTTGCAGCAACATGGATGGACCTAGAGATTGTCATACTGAGTAAAAAGGAATTATTTACTTGAACTTTTTACTTCAGCATTGCGTATAGTCACCAAAATGGTAGATGCTGCTGGTGGCCCCTCACCTGATATATATATATATATATATATATTTTCTTCCCTTCCAACTGTGGTAGGCAGAAAAATTACTCCCCCCAAAAAAGGATGTCCATATCTTAATTCCCGGAACTTGTGGGTACATTACCTTAAATGGCAGAGGGAAATTAATGTTTTTGATTCCTTCCTGATCTTGAGATGGGAGATGATACTAAATGATCAAGATGGAACCAAAGTAATCTCAGGGTCCTTATCAGTGGAAAAGGGAGGCAGAAGAAGGAGAACCAGACAGATAAAAACTCAGAAGAGACTTGACTGGGTTTTGCTGGCTTTCAAGATAGAAGGAAGCCACAGACCCAGGAATGCAAGCAGCCTCTGTGAGCTGGGAAAGGCAAGGAAACCTTCTCCCCTAGACTTCCAGGAGGATTGCAGCCCTGCCCGCACCTTGTCTGTAGCCCATTAAGACACGGCAGATTTCTGACCTCTAGAACAGAAAGAGAATGAATGGATATTGTTTTGAGCCAACAAGTTTGTGTTAACTTTTTCTACAGTAGCAATAGGAAACTGATACACCCATAGGATTCTCATTTTGGAGCAGCAATGAACTCAATTAAGGAAGTATATTTTCTAGCCTCCTTTGAACATGGGGTGGCCATGTTACTGAACCTGGACTTGGGTCCACTTGCCCACACAGTAAAGCCAGTCTACTGACACTGGCTTGTGGTGAAGGAAAGTGCAGCTTTTACTGTAGGGCATCAGGCAAGGAGAATGGGCAGCTCACGTTCAAAAGACCCAAACTCCCTGATGGCTTTCAGGGAGAGGTTTTTAAAGGCAGTGTGAGGGAGGGGGCTGCCAGGTGTGTGGTCAGCTTGTGCACAGTTCTCTGATTTGTTGGTATCAAGGTTGAGTTTTGAGCATCACCAATCTTCTGATTTCAGCCGGTCTGGGGTCTCTGTGCTTGCAGCAGCAGTTTCCATCGGGTGGGTCTGCTCCCTGTAAAAACAACTTAGGAAGATGTGTCAGGCCCTTATCTCTATCTTTCAGGGAACTGGGAGTTCAGTGACTCTGTGATGTGGCTGGTCTATAGTCTAAATTGTTACCTGTCTCCTGGCCCAAAAGCTAGTCTGTGTTTCTACACCTTCACATTTCCTGATCATTAACTCTTGAGCCAGCCTTTTGAGACTCAGGGGAGACCTGAGAGACTAAAGCCTTTTACTACAAAGGACAGGTACACAGGGGCTTCTGTGTGATTTTAATTCCCCCTTCACTTTGATACTCCTCAATCTTGAGGGGAACAAGTTTGGGACAAGAAAGGGAACAAAATTTTTGCTAGAGAGGTTAATCTTAAACTCGGCAGAGGAACTCGGTTTTAGGGGAACTTGGTTTCAGCCGTGTGATTTTATTCTGACAAATGAGATGCCCTTGGGTGGGCTTTCTGGGAAAGCTTTAAAAGGCAGAAGGCTCAGCTGGCACTTACCACTTTCCCTTTCCCTTTCTGCTCATTCTTCTTGCTGCCTAGAATTTAGATGTGATGGCTGGAACTGCAACAGCCATCTTGTAACCACAAGGAAAGCCAAGAAAATAGCAGACACTGTGTTCCTGATATCACTGAGCCACTGAACCAAGGCCAGCAACAACCTGCCTCTGGAATTCTCATTAGGTGAGAAAACAAAACTGCCAGTTTTTAAAAATGACTAAATTCAACATAGGAGCTAGTTGGTTACGACCCA
The DNA here is from genome assembly GCF_039906515.1 of Pseudorca crassidens. NCBI lineage: Eukaryota > Metazoa > Chordata > Mammalia > Artiodactyla > Delphinidae > Pseudorca > Pseudorca crassidens. The sequence goes on from NC_090298.1 coordinate 4,827,493, forward strand.
TGAAAGAGGATGGGGTAGGTCCCCTTGTACTGAGGTCCTATGAGAGTGGAGTTAAACATGTGTGGTCATTCCCTCCAGTATCAAAGTGATCATGGGCGCCAGAGGCTCACTGTACTTGGAACTGACCAGGACTGTGGCTGTCTGGGTCAGCTGGTTCCCTTTCTGGTTCTCCCTGCTCCTGGTCAGGGTAATTCACCATCGTGTCATAATCAAGAAGGATCTTCTCATAACCCTTTCATCTTACAGAGGAGGAAATGGGCTCTTACACAAGGGCAGTGCAGACACTGGCCTATAATATGGCCCCCGGGGCAGGGCTCTGCCACCTGTAGGAATATGACCATCAAGAAATCGGGCCTCGGGCCACTGAATCAACCTCTGTGCACAAATTGCCCATCGGCAAAACCAGGACAATGAGGATTGTTAGATCCTTCTAAGTGAATCCACATACATACAGGGCTGAACAACAGTGGCTGGAGCACAGTGGTAAGCATTAAACAGTAAGATAGTTATTACCTGTGGAGGACGATGCCAGTATTTTACCAAATCCCCTCAGATCCCTCCCTGCCTTTGCGTCCACCTTCCCACTGGAGCTGTAGCTCTTCCTTGAGGCACTGACCTTGACCCATCCTCCACGTGCACAGACAGGAAATGCCCAGAGTTTAGGTCCTGCCACCCCACCCGAGTGGCTGGTGACCCAGTCCCGGGTGTGGGAGTGTGACCGCAGCATCCTTGTTCCGGGCTGGAACTGCACTGAGGCATAACTCACACCCCGCGGCCCCTCCAGGGTCAGGCTGGGGCTGTATCCCGCTTGACTTTTCCTCCTGGTCCAGCCTCGACTTCACACCATTTCCCGCCTGCACGTCCTCCTCATCACACACACTCTATTCCTTGTCTCAGGTCTGCTTCTCGGGAACCTGACCATGAACATCACCAAAGGCTGCCAGCTCCCAGACGAGGACCCTCTGATTGAACCTGCTCTGCCGCGCTGTCCTGTGTCCTGCCGGCCCTTGGGCACAGCACAGAATCCCTCGCCGAGGTGGGAGGTGAGGTAGGCACGGGTTGGAGGTCTGAAGGTCCAGGTGTGGTGGGGTCTGAGGGCCCAGGTGGGGTGGGGTCTGAGGGCCCAGGTGTGGTGAGTTCTGAGGGCCCAGGTGGGGTGGGGGTCTGAGGGCCCAGGTGCAGTAGGAGAACATTGGTTTGAAATTGCACCAAATGGCAGTTGTATAATTTCTCTCCTCAGCATTGAGCTCCCCACATGTGGGCAAGCAGTTGGATTTATTTAGGACCAGTTTTTGAAAAAAATGGAGACACTAACAGCTTTTTGTCAGAATTGTTGTGCTAATGACATGGGATAATACAAGGAAATCACCTTTGCATATCATAGGCCAGTGTACCAATATAAGTGGTCACACCTGACATGTAAATATCGCTGATACTATAAGCTAGTGTTTAGTTTGCCTATTTCCCAGCTAAGCAGAAAATAAAATATGAATTTGCTTGTATATGTGAAATGTATATGCCAAGCACTTGAGTGTGGTCTGGGGAAAGAGGTGTTTCTTTCTGCAAGTCCAGTAGCCTGCAGTGTCCTGAATTACAAAGGTCCTTGATGCTAGCCCAGAACAGAGCTTAAACAAAAATGATTATTTTATCTGTCATTCTCTTCTTGTTTAGAAGACTTAATTGTGGTTTATCTCATATTGCTCTTGGAAAACTGGGGAGCTGACAATATCAGTTGCAATTGTGGGAAGCATTTTTAAGCAGATATTTATTTACATAATGTGCTGCTTCCAAAAACAAGCTCACCCAGACCAGATGTTTTTATCGTAAGCCCTTGGTATCTGTGGAAAAAAAAAAGAAACAGCACAGTGAGCTGACCATTAAACAGTGGGATTTCAAGGAGCACACTCTTTGGTCCGCGGCATGTGGGATCTTCCCGGACTGGGGCACGAACCTGTGTCCCCTACATCAGCAGGCAGACTCTCAACCACTGCGCCACCAGGGAAGCCCAAGGAGCACAGTCTTGAAAAGGATGTTTTGAATATTCTTATACATTTCTTAGTTCAAGGAACTACATTTACCTGAGAGAAGATGAATTGTTAGTTGTTTCGGAAAATAACAGTAAGGGTATTTGAATCTGTTTGGCCAAATTCACTCCCATTCCAAATATTTTTTTGTAATTTTTTTTTCCCTAATGCTATTTATCTAAAGCTTGTGCTCTATCCTCCTGCTACTCTCTGAGGAAACTCTGGGAATGATAAACAAGGTATTCATTCTATCATAGTGACACCACTGATCAAGATTATTTTTTTTCTCATTCTCTTAATGACTCTGGGTCTGGGTCTCTCCAATACCTTGGTCTGATTCTCGGACACAGCTGTCCGGAAAACCCCATGGAGAACAACCCCTCATGAGCTTTTTTTTTTTTTTTAATAAAATTATTTATTTTATTTCTTTATTTTTGGCTGCTTGGGTTCTTTGTTGCTGTGTGCAGCTTTCTCTAGTTGCAGCGAGTGGGGGCTACTCACTGTGGTGGCTTCTTTTGTTGCAGAGCACAGGCTCTAGGTGCACAGGCTTCAGTAGTTGCAGCACACGGGCTCAGTAGTTGTGGTTCACGGGCTCTAGAGCACAGGCTCAGTGGTTGTGGCGCACAGGTTTCATTGCTCCGCGGCATGTGGGATCTTCCCGGACCAGGGCTCGACCCCGTGTTCCCTGCATTGGCAGGCGGATTCGTAACCACTGCGCCACTGGGGAAGTCCCCCCCCGCCACGCCGCCACCCCCGCCATGAGCTTTGATGGAGCCACAGAGCCCTACTCAATACAGTGACCCATGCAGCTGCCTGGAATTAATCTCTCTTTTTGGTTCTCTCTCTCTTTATGTATCTGGCCTTGCCATGATCTGAGGGTCTCTTCTGCTACCTTCTTCCATCTCTTTTTTGTTCTGTCTTTCTCTCTCTCTCCCACTTAGACTTGACAATCATTCCTTTTGCTTTCTCTCTCTTCTTCTAAATCATATTCCGTCTGTTTTTGTATCTCATGCTTTAATGTGCTTATGATTCTAGCTGCCCGTGTCATTCCACCTCTACATGCATTTGTGAGATAAACAAAACTGTGAATTTTATGCTTCAAATTAGTACTTTTCTGAATTATAAAACTTAATTTAGCCGGAGAGGGCACAGAGGCACAGGTACGCTCATAGATTATTGGTGTCACTCTAAATTGTTATAACTCTGAAAATAAATTTGCCAATATGCCTCCAGAGCCTAAAGTCATTAACCCTCTTTAACCTGGTAATTGAACTTCTGAAAATGTACCCTTTAAAACTAATCTGAAACTCAAGCATAAAATCACATACAAAGATATTTATGATGGCATCATCCTTAATTACCCCAAGTGGAAAAGAATGGAAACATCCCGTGATAGTAAAATAGTTTTAAAAATGGAAGTAAATACAACAAAATATTATTGTACAATGAGAAGAATGTTAGTGTAAAGCTGGGTGAGTGTTAAGATGGAAAATTTGCATAAGGCCTGGCAGAGAATTTGAGGTCAGGATAGAAATAGATTGAGAGGTGGGACTCAGGACAAGTTTGAGTGACATGGGCATATGTAATTGTGGGCGTTCTGGTTGAGTTCTGCGTAAAAAATGACCCCAAGCTTCGTGGGGTAAGACAGCAATCATTTTATTATGTTCACAAATCCTGTCGGTCAGGAAATTCTATAGAGCACAGGAGGGAGGTCCGAGGTCTCATTTGGAAAGACTTGAATGACTGGGCAGACCAGAGGCTGGGGACTGGAACCATCTGGATGCTTCCTCACTCAGACATCTGTTGCCTGGGCTGGGATGGCTTGAAGGCCAGGCTCACCTGGGACTGTTGAATGGGGCACCCACACGTGGCCTCTCCCCACCAGCTTGGGCTTCTCACTGCATGGGGCTGGGTTCAGGAGACCACGTGGAGGCAGCACAGCTTTTATGACCTTGCTTCAGAAGACACAGGGTCACTTCCACCATTCTGCTTGACTGAAGCAATCACAAGCCTGCTCTCACTTAAGGGAAGGGGACACAGACTCAGCCCCTTAACTGGAGGAGTGTCAAAGAAGTTGTGATCTTTCTTCTTTTGCCTACAAGGACCTAAGCACCAAGGCATAAGTGGATGGAGGAGATGTCACTGCTAAGAGTGTCCATGGTCAGAGACTTTAGAAATTGATAATGCAACTAAAGACCTTCCCTCTGCCTACAGCAGACCTGTTCAGCCTCCAGAGAAGCCAAAACACTTGATGCAGAGGGGCTTTCGGATCTTGTTTCCAGGAGAGCTAAGTAATAAGAGGGGTAGTAGTCCATGCTGGATAGTATAAAAACATTTCTATTTAAAGGTGGCAGGAATTACAACAAATTCTTGATTTCTGTGTTCACTTGTAGAAACTCTATTTTCTCTTTTATTAACCTTTGAAAATTTGTAAGCAGAAATTAAAATCCATGCCACGAGTCCTGAGATAAATTGGTTTATTATCAGATGCTCATTATACACAATTCTAGAAAGTTTCCAGGAAATAGATGTGAGTACATTATAGACTGGGTTTGTTCATACCCACCTGAGGAGTCCAGGAAAAAGAACACATAGGATCAGGGTCAATCTATAAGGTTGAAAGAAATACTCCTCTCTTTCTCTCCCTCTCTCTTTTTTGCTTTCTTAAATTTGACAGTAAATTTTATATAGTTATAAAAATGTAATTCATTCAATAATCATGCTGAATGGTTATATCCAAATCTCCTGACTCAATGATCTCCCATTCTGTTTTCTTGTGTCTCTCCAATGGCAAGTACTCTCATATCCTGTCTTGGATTATAGTTACTTATACATTAATCTAACCCATACTAGATTATATTCTAGTATGTTTTATGCATTTAGCACGTGGCCCAAATATATATTTTTAATTTAGTTAAATGGCTGTTTTCCTGCCTTATTTTTAGGTATGCACAAAAATTAGCAGTGAAAGTTTTCAACCTCTTTTGTATTTCCTTATACGTTTGGGGCATCAACTACAGTTGACCTTTGAAAAACGAAGGGGTTAGGGGCATTGACCCCCAGTGCAATAGAAAATTCATGTGTAACTGTGCAGTTGGCCCTTTGCATATGCAGTTCTGCACCTGCAGGTTCAACCAACCACGGATCGTTTAGTACTATAGAATGTGTTTACTGAAAAAAAATCCGTGTATAAATTCACATACGTGTTGTTCTATACTTATTTATTCCATTTGCAATATAAAAAGTCTAAATTCATGATCATTCATAGCTTTTATCTTTTAATTATGTTTTTAAAAATTTTTAACATGAATGGACAGAATAGTTTACTGTTCTTTAGGGAGTATTTATTGTGTTCTCTGAGAGCAACGCTATGAATATTACTGCATCGTCCACGTTTTTACCTGATGCCCTGGTCACCGGGTGCTGACTGTCTTCCTAGCAGCTATGGGAAAATTGAATAGGAACAGAAGCTCAGTAGGAAGCTGTGGATTATGTGGTCAAATCTTGTTACATTCTAAAATGCTGTTTTCTTACCTGAAAAATGGGATTTATGATACCTGTCTTACCTACATCATGAGGTTGTTTAAGAACAAGTGAATAAATAATGAACGTATAGGATAATTGTCATTGTACACATACGTCAATGAGACAAGTGGCAAATACACAACACTGGCACTGCTGCTCTCCCCACCCCAAGCCTCAGGTTGGTACCACTCATTGTAGTAGGACCCTTTGTCATTGACCTGGATTCAGCATCAGGATCTTTCTCAACACAGTGCTGACAGATTAAATTTGGCACCTGAGATAAATTTGTGTTAGGGAGTGTGGTTTCTGAGTGAGCAGAAATACTCACTGGGCACAGGGCTTGCAGCTTTTCCATGTCTGTGAGCACACCTCTGCTCATTCCTACAGAGGTGGCTCCCCACCCCACTTCTTCACCTCTTTGCCCTCCCTCGCAGGCTGCTTGATGGGGTCCTAAGAGTGACCAGGCGTGGGGCTGTGTACTGGTCAACCCTGAGCACCTCCTCCATTCAAACGCATCACTGACCCTCACTCTCCAGGCTGGATCTCAAGAGGAAATATATAATAAATCTCCCATTTCTTTCCACTGAAGACTGAGTCGCTTGATTACATTTCCCTGCTCTGTCATCTGGCTTTCTTAAAGTTTTTTTTTGTTTGTTTGTTTGTTTTTTTTCTGAGAACACATTATTAAGTTTAAGGTTAGGTTGTACATGTTCCAAATACCTTATTCTGCCCCAACCACTACTTGAAACTTATAAGTAAATAACCTGGGATGCTTTAATGAGAGGTGGACAATATCTAAGGACACAATATGATGAATCCTGAGAGAGATTTCCCAGTTTCATAAAAATTAACTCTTTAGGCCCTTCCTGAAACCAAAGGAGGCAGGAAAAGAAAAAAAGAAAAAAGAAAACTTTGTTGAGGAGATGACTTTAAAGAATGTAATGCATGCCCTGCACCATTTGACTTCATATCTGTGGGTACTGCCCAGTGAAAGGTGTCTTTCTAGGCATCTGCCCTGCTGATGGGCTACGGAGGATATAAAAGAACCCATGTGAAATGCTTTAAACAGTTAAGAAGAGACTTGCATTTCTAGTATTGGAAGATGAGATAATGCAGACCAAATTTTCCACCAAGAGTAACAGGAAAAACTGAACACACTGTATGAGAAAATGCCCATCTGTGTATAGACATTGCAGAGCTCCTGAGATAGCAAGAATTTGAGGTCCAGGATGCCGGATGGAAGGAGAGGCACTGAAGAAACCCTGAGGGAGGTGTCACTTTCCCCTCAAGGCCTGTGTACCGGCTAAAAGTCTGAGTATCTGCAGAGCTTTCAGCAAAAATTGGATCTCAGAGCCCAACACAAAGGAGAAGGCCTTCAGCTGGGAATCCTGCAGGGTCACACTTAAGAATAAGGGTGAAACAGAAATAGATGAAGTCTCACAAAGAATGAAGCCTAGAGCCCCCTCGCCCCCCGACTGCCTGTCTCAAGGGAGAATAAGCCTTCCCTGAAGAATGATAGCACAAACCAGTGCCTCACAGGAGCTCTAATTTCTCATGCCTAAAGTTCTAAATGCAGATTAAAACAACAGGGGTGAAAACAAATAAGGACAGACCAAAGACAAATAGAAAAAACTAGGAACCAAACCACAGAAGATGCAGATATTGGAATGATCAGACACAGACTTTAAAATAACTGTGATTAATATGTTCAATAATTAAAAGCCAAGTTAGGAATTTCACCAAAGAACTAAGGAACAGTTGAAAGAAAACATCTAGATTGAATCATAGAAAGAATAAATGATGAAAAACATGGCAAAGAAAGAAGAGACTGAGTGACATTTCTAGAATTGGTGAGAAAACAAGAATGAACCAGGGGCAATCCTGAAAGAGATAATCGCTGAGAATTTTCCAAACACAATGGAAGATGTCAATTCACAGATATAAGAAACTCATTGGTAATTATCACTTTGTGATATTCATCAAACCATACATGTCTGAATTCTGATTTTCCTGTGTTTAGGACATACCTTAATTAAATTTAAAACACTTGGAAAAACAAAGAACTAATGCTGAATAATAAAAACAGTGCAATTCAAAATGGCATTAATGGCATAATGGCACAGAAAACTCAGAGAAGACATAGGTATGTATAATGTTAAATTCTGTATTAAGTACTGAGTGAATACGGTGGTGGAAAGATCAATGTTTTTCAAGTTAGCTAGACCTGGATTTCAATCCCAAATCATCGCCTCACTAGCTCAGTGATCTTGGGCAAGTTACTCAATTCCTTTTCTTAAAGAAGGAGTTACACTTCACAGGGTGGTGTCACTAACACAGTAGCTGCCTTGCTCCTTTATTTCTGCATCTTATGCGCTTGGTGACACCGTAGTCCCCCTTCACCTGGGCAGAAGATTGAGTTTGGACAAAAACACAATTGCCCAAACGCTTCTACCCTTAAACCCATGAGCACTGACCTCTAGTGGCTCTGAAAGCTGCCTGGCCTTCATACTATGCTCCCTGATCACCATTTATACCTTCTCCTGTCTCTTGAATACACACCACCTCTTCCTCCATCCTCGACATTAACTGATGTCTTTGTTTCTTTAGTTTCATGGAGAAAACAGGGATGATCAGAAAAGAACTGCTCCAAGCTCCAGCTGTCTCTTCAACTGCCTTCTGCCAGCTGTGCCCATGTCTCTGTCTCCCGCCTGTGTTCGGCATGAACATATGCCCTAAATCCAATCTCGTCTCAGCCCCTTTCTCCTTCATGATCAGTGTCTCCCCAGCTGGGTCCTTCCACCAGCAAGTGAATGTGCTATTCTTTCCAACAGTTAAGAAACGACCTTCCTTTTAGTCCACTGGTCCCTCCAGGAGCTGCCCCAGTGTTTTCTCTTCAAATGACTCAATCAGGCTTTTGTCCCCACCTCTCCAGTGGTCTCTGGTCAAGGTCACAGGTGACGACCCCAGGGCTACGTGCAGGGGTTAATTCTGGGCATCCCTCTTACCTGGCCCTCATGCTGCAGGTGCTCCCAGCTGACCACAGCCTCCTTCCGCAAGGCTGCCTTCACTCAGCTTCTGGAACACACAGCTGGCTCTCCTCCTGAATCCAGGAAGTGGACTTTGCAGAACTTACTTTTTCTTCTGATCTCTAAGACTTGGTATGCCTCAGGTTCTATCCTCGACTTCTTCCCTCTCTAGCTAAACTTGTGTCTATTGGTGGTAAATATACATTCACTCTTGGTTCCCAATTTATATCTCCAGCCACGACCAATATCCTGAACTGCAGACTTTCATATCTAACTAACTATGCAGTGTCTTGTGAGTCTTTTGCCCTCCCAGGAAAGACAAGGAGCCCACAGATGAGGGGAGGAGACAGACAGAAGGGCAAATATTTAGAGCTGACTGTGCAGGGTGTGCTGGGTTCTGGAGGCCCAGAGGCAGCTGCCCTGCCAGCCTGGTTTGGGGTGGGGTGGAGGGGAGAGAGGCCTTCCTGCAGATTGGCCTTGAACTTGGTCTTGACTGGTGACAATTAACAAGGAAAGAAAGCAGAAAAGAATGCTAGTGTCCTACCCCCAGCGCAAAGGGAAGAAAAAAAGAAAAGCAAATGTCCCAAATGAAACATGCCACTCTGGGCCATGGTCTCCAAGCTGTCCTGCTTTGCTGACATAAATTTTGGGTGTCGAGCAAGACAGGGGAGAGGGCCAGCAGGAAGGGCCCAGGTTTGGGAGAACTGTACAAACCAGGTTCAGAGGCTCGGGCTTTCTGCCGTGTCTGTTGAGTCAGTGGAGGCCGAGCAGGAAGGCAGTGAGTAGATCTCTGTCTGGAGAGATCCCTCTGGTGGAGACGCAGAGATAAATGATGGACCAGAAAGAGAGGAGGCCAGGGACCCAGAACCTGTGAAAGAGAGAGCGAGGTCCAGAACTAGGTACAGGATCGGCCCTAATGCATTGCCTGATGAGGAGAGAGAGGCAGGGACAGAGAGGCACACTGGAGGACTCCATGTGGTGACAGGAAGAGGTCACCAGGATGCAGCTGCATGCCAAGGAATGCCAGGCACGGGTCGGCAACCCCAGAAGCTAGGGGGAGGAATCGCATTCTTCCCTGGAGCCTCTGGGGACCTGCTGACTCTTTGGTTTCAGACTTCTGGCCTCCAGAGCTGTGAGAGAAGAGAATTCTGTTCATTAAGCCACCGAGTTTGTGACGCTGTTACTGCAGCCCTAGGGAACTGGCACACCACGCTCTGAAGAGGCAAAGGAGACACGTACAAGATAGAAGGGGCGGGGCGCAGAACAGGGAAGACTTACGTACAGTGAGAGGAGCCTTGGTGCAGCTCAGGCAGAGCAGGAAGGGCCAGGAGAGGGAGGGGATGCAGCGAAGGGGAGGGATGGCCGGGGCAGCCTGAAACGCCAGGCAGAAATTCCGCATTCTCAGCTAAAAACCTTTGACTATCTATTGAAAGACATCCCAGGCCTTTGAAATGCAGGTTAGATGATAAAAGAGAGTTTTCTCTAAGCCTGATCAAGACTAAAATGAATACATCCCACTCAAAGGATGAACAGAACTCACGGAAGGAAACGGTGTCTGTCAGTTAGTGGGGTAAACTGAGGCCAGCACTGTTTAATCTACTTCAGGAATTTCTGCCCTTCACAATTTCAGAGGACACTTGAGTGTGATGCCAATTCCGACCCCTGAACTCCAGCACACAGCCTTGGGACCCCAAGTCTGTACTGTTGTTTCTTTTGATTGTTCCTCCCTTGTCCCAGAATCCCCTCCCTTCTCTAATTAGCAATTGTTTGGACCTGCCCTTTGGAACTCAAGGAAGGTCATGGAGGCTGGATGAAGCTTATTTCCTGTAATCAAGAAATGGGAGGACACAGAAAGACTTTTGTGCCCAGGAGCCCCACAGGGTCCTGCTTGGTTTAAAATGCTCAGCATTTATGGATTCCTGGCAAGGTTCTGGGTCTGTGGGCTCCATTCTCCAGACTAAGGGACCTGGTCTTCGATTCCCAGGACTGCTGCAACAAAGCACCACAAACTGGATGGTTTAGAACAACAGAGATTTATTCGCTCACAGCTGTGGGAGCCGGAAGTCTGAGATCAAGGTGTCAGCAGGGCCTCCCTCCCTCCCTCTGAAGACTCCAGGGAAGGACACTTCTTTGCCTCTTCCTCTTGTGGCGGTTGTCATGGGTCCATGGCAGTCCTTGGCTTGCAGACACATCACTCCAGTCTCTGGCCCTGTCGTCACATGGCCTTCGTCCGGGTGTGTCTCTATTTTCTTTTTATTGGGACAACAGTCATTGGGTTAGAACCCAGCCTAATCCACAGTGACTTCATTAACTAATTACATCTGCAGAGGCCCTTTTTTTCATATAAAGTCACATTAAGAGATTCAAGGTAGACTCGAGTCTTGGGGAGACACTTTCCTAGCCAGTCCAGACCTTGTCAATACTTTTCTTCTCAATCTCAGGTCCCAAGCTCTAATGCCCCTCAGCTGTGTTCATCTCACTTGACTGACTCATTATTTTTATAATGAAGACTTCCTTACGCTATTAATGGGTTTTATGGTACGAGTCATTTGAGAATAGTAGAACAACTAAAGAGAGGGCAAAGTTATGTCTGCCCTCATACAAACCAGTTTTTTAAAAAATAAAGAGTAACTTGGAAAGATGATTTTTTTCCCTCATCTAGTTGGCTGAAAAAATCATATTAGAAATCCAGAGGTAATGTATGTTTTCTACACATTGTCTTCTATAGTCATGAGACCCAAATAATTTAAGAAGTCAAATGTTTTTCCTTAGCAACATCACCATATAAGTCATCTCTCTCCACTGCTTGGTATGAAAAATCATGCTGCTCCTGTCTGCTCTAGCCTGGGAAGGAGTTATTCCCTGGATATTTGCCTTCTCAGCTTTCTCCCTGGGCAAGCATAGAGGTTGCTGTGTTTCTGATTGTTTTTTAAGCATCATTATCCAGTTGTTTCAACTCTCCATTGTTGCTGTGTGGAAGATAGTGCCAGGTGGCATGCAACTTCTCCTTTAATTGTGGGTGTGAAGTCTTTTCAGACATTAAGTAAATCTACACTTACAGCCTCCTCAGACACATTGGGCTCTGCTATTCTATGCAACATTTTGTGTCCTTACATTTTATTCATTGTCTTGACTTCTCATGTTTATGTTATAAAATCAAATTTGCCTCTTAGCAGCCTAAGACTCGGTGGTCTTGAACTCAGTACTACTCCAGCATCGCCACCTTCCAGGGGCTTATGTTGTGTGATAGTTTCTGAGTCACAGTGGACTTACGCTTTTTATTTTTTTTTTCCTGATTCAGAAAGACCGACCTATTGAAGTGTTTTATTGTGAAATTAAGAACATACAGATTGCTTTTCAAGAGAGTTATTTTTTCAAAGGAATGTAAGTTTAAGGTACACACATCTGCCATCTGTAAAAGGCCTTGAGGTTACATCTTTTCAATAAAGAGATTGTCTTTTTTTTGCTTTGATTAAAAACAGCAGCATTCCCTGCTGCCAAATAAGTCACCTGGGTTTCATCTCACTATAAATAAGTGGAACAGGCAAGCATCACAATGAGCTTCACTCAAAACAGCAAGGCAAAAGCGTCTCAAAAATGCTCCCTGAGGCCACGAGTCATTGCACTTTCAAGGTCACAGGCAGCCAGTTTCTTAATATCTTTATTTTCAGCCATCTGGTCACACCATCTCCTGGGACTGGAGTCCTCCTGCTCTGTGTCCACTGAACTCATAGACATGCATCCTGGCTTGTCTGTGGTGTATCTGGCTCACGCAGTGCTCAGTTGGATGTTGACATGTATCCCTGCCATTTTCATATGGTCAGGGGGAGAGAACACACCATTTTACCAGTGCCTTTGTGATGGGCACAGTTAGGTACATTTAGATCCACAGGTCTGGAGTGGAGCATTCAGGAGTGTGGGAGGTGGGATAAAAAGAAGACAGAAGCAGTCTACTAGCTCCAGAATGATGTTGATGATGGTGATGGTGTTGATGGTGATGACAGCAGTGACAATGATAGTGATGATGATGGTGGGATTGATGATGATGGTGTTGGTGGTGGTGATGACAATAATGGGGATGATGATGGTGATGATGATGATGACAATAATGATGATGGTGGTGATGATGGTGCTGATGGTGATGAGGACAATAATAATAGTGGTGATACCTATCATTTATAGAGGACACTCTATTTCAATCACCTACCTCTAATTTAATCTAACTTAAGCCTAAAGCCCTGGGATGTAGTTCCTATTATTAGTCTGATTTGGTCAACTTGGAAACTCTCCTTAATGGAGTCTTACTTCTCTTGTTTGGGGTAATTCTTTTGGAAAAGCTATGCTATGGATTCTCAGAAGGGTCTTCCCATGAACCTATCCTCACATGTGTGATATTGAAGTCAGGGTGTCATCCATCACATGACCCTGTGAGGTGTAGAGGTTGAGATTGAAGACAAAAATGTTTAGAGGAGGGTGCGAGCAGATGAAAAGGGCTTAATATACCAGCCTTTGCCAGGAATATCATAGTATTTTATGCCATCCAAGATTAGATGGGCTCTCTCAGAGTTAATGGTGAGGATGTGGACTGTTGTAGGAGTCATTGCTGATGATGATTTTAATGTTACCTGAACTGGACAGAGCTTCTCCTGACAGACCACAGAGAGACCACAAGCTCAAGGTACTGACTCTCCAGAAGATACCAGCAGAACCAGCTTTACATACTTGTTCTGAGAAACCTGGAGCTACAAGATGTACTGGGATTCCTTATGCTTTCTCTCTGAAGACCCCTCAATCACTCAAGATCTCAGAAATGCCTAGTCTGAGGCAACTTCCCAGGGAGAGTTTGACCCACCTGATTCTTTACCAGATCTTTGTTTTCTGTGGTTCATTCGCTCCCAACCCCAGTGGGAGTTATGACTATACAATCATCTACATTTTATTTAAAATCTATATGAAAAAGGCCATGGAATTGTAATGTTTCATGCTTACTTTACAGAATAATAAGATAATCTATATTTTATCTTCTAGATCTTCTTTGCTAAAATGCCACAAAAATGACCTAGTTTAATGGCTGCATTGAGTCTAAACTGTAGGTGTTTTGATTTCAAATTCCATGTACTTTTGTCTCACATATATCCATATCATAGTTCAAGATGACCTTTCTGTGGCAGAGGTCAAGAGAAAGAGTTCAACTTTATGAGAGACCTGGGATCCTCTTACCAGGCTCTGGTCTCTGGGCCAAAAGACACACCTGCTCTGCAGTCTACAAGGTTCTGAAGCCAAATCTGACCTCTGTACCTCGACACTGAATTAAATCTCAGAGACAGAGTTTTGGGTTAAGCAGAAAAGAATAGCTTTGTTGATTTGCCAGGCAAAGGGGGCCACAGTGGGCTAATGCTCCCAAGACTGTGTGTCCTGACCTGGAGGGGTTAGTGAGGAGTTTTATAGTCATGGTTCAAACAGAGCGTGATCAGCTCATGGACATTCTTCTGATTGGTTGGTGGTGAGGTAATTGGGAGTCAGTATCATCAACCTTCTGGTTCCAACCCGTTTGTGGTCTCCATGCTTGTGGGCAGCAGACAGTTAACTTCTCCCACCTGGTAAGGTTTCAGTACTTGCAGAACAGCTCAAAGATATTGTTGTGTGTATCCCTTGAGGGGGAACCAGGACCCTGCCCCAAGGCTACACTATTGTTTCTTTTGACTGTTCCTCCCTTGTCTCTGCATCCCCTCCTTTCTCTGATTAGCAACTGTTTGTTTGTTTTTTTATAACATCTTTATTGGGGTATAATTGCTTTACAATGGTGTGTTAGTTTCTGCTTTATATCAAAGTGAATCAGTTATACATATACATATGTTCCCATATCTCTTCCCTCTTGTGACTCCCTCCCTCCCACCCTCTCTATCCCACCCCTCCAGGTGGTCACAAAGCACTGAGCTGATCTCCCTGTGCTATGCGCTGCTTCCCACTAGCTATCTATCTTAGTTTGGTAGTGTGTATATGTCCATGCCTCAGGGAAGGTCAAGGAGGCTAAAGGAAGCCCATTTCCTATAATCAAGAAATGGCGGGACACAGAAAGACTTTTGTGACCAAGAGCCCCATAAGGTCCTGCTCCGTATCAGTCCTTAGGGGATGACTTAATAAAGGACTTGTTTTTTCAGAGTGGATCTGCCCTCTACTCCCAAAGAATAGCTATATTCTTTTTTTGTTGTTAAATGTTCAAAGTTCCATTTGTTTATTTATTCCATAAACTTTTGTGTCTTTTAGAGTACCAAATACTGGTACTGTAAACAGAAACTATTTTGAATTACATATCAAAATCTGGTCAAAAGGGTAAGTTAGAGGCTCCCAAGGAACTTATTTCCAACGTCAGCTAACAAATTTTAAAGTTCTTGTGCTTTCAAGCTTGACATTTGAAAGCACACATTTTCTCTTTTTAAATAAAATATAGCATATGTCCATAAAATGTACAAATCATAAATGTACAACCAACAAATTGTTACCAGTTGAATACCCCTGTGTACTAATGTCTAGGTCAAGACATAGGATAGGACATCACCAGGCACACAAAAGTGCCATTCATGCTGCCTCCCAGTCACAACTAACCACCATGTGACTTTAACATCTTAGATCAGTTTTGCCTGGCTTTGAGTTTATCTGCGTGGGATCATACACAATAGTATAATTATTTTGTTATTGTTTGTTTTTCATTCAACTTATATTTGTGAGATTCAGCCATGTTGTCATATGTGGCTGTAGTTTGTTCAGTTTTGTTGCTTTGTGTTGTTTCATCAGTATGAGTATTCTAACATTTATTTATACATTCGCTATTGATGGATATTAGAGTTGCTTCCAGTTTGGGACTATTATGAACAAGGCTGCCACAAGTATTCTCATACATGTCTTTGGGTACAAACCAAAGAGTACCATGGTTGCGACGTAGGGCAGGCATTTGTTCAAAAGATGCCAAACATTTCCAGGCAACATGGTTGTTTGTTACTGTCAATCCATGACACATCTAGTTTGGAGGGTGTGTCATGGTGTTCCATTGTAGTCTTAATATGTATTTCTGTAAATGACTAATAATATTAGATGCATTTTCATGTGTTTATGAACCATTTAGATATGTTCTTTTGTGAAATTGCCTGTTTAAATCTCTTGCCTGTTTTTTTTTTTTTTTTTTCCCATAGGATTGTCTGTCTTTTTCTTGTTATTCTCTAGGGGTGTTGGATGCAAGGTCTTCAGCAGTTAGATAGGATGTAAATAACATAACTAATATAATACACTAATAAGCTCATACAATAATATTACTTCCTTAGTCATGTCTCTTTGATGAATACACTTAAGTTTAACGTATGTCATTTTATCACTCTTTTCATTTTTATCTTCTCCTACTTCTCAGTCAGGAAGATATTCTTTGATGTTATTTTCCAGAATCTTTATTGTTTTGTATTTCACAGGTGTATCTATAACAACCTGGAATTAATTTTATTGTATTGTGAGAAGTAGGGGTTAAAATTCACCTTTTCCATATGGCTGATCCAATGGGCTCATTTATTGAAAAGCCCATCGTGTCTCCCTTGCTCTCAGTGCCACTTTGTTATGCAACAAGTGACTCTATTATCTGCCAATGCAAAACGGTTTTCCAAAGATGTTATTCTCTGGAAGAGAAGATTTTCTTTCTTGTTTTTCTTAAGATTGCCTTTCTTATTTTCCTTTTTACAAATATTTATTTATTTATTTGGCTGTGTTTGGTTTTAGCTGTGGCATGCGGGAATCTTTCATTGTAGCACTCATTAGTTGCCCCTCGGCATGTGGGATTTTAGTTCCCCGACCAGGGATCCAACCCTCATTCCCTGCATTGGAAGCTGGATTCTTAACCACTGGACCACCAGGGAAGTCCCAAGATTGCCCTTTTTATTGGACTAGTTAAGTTTTTATTAATCAATTACATTCCCCACCCATATTAGCTTCATAGGAGAGTACTCTTTTTAAACCGGTGATTACCCTTGGGAATGCCACAGGCAGCCTTGATTTACAAAGTCTAATAGAAATCAATCTTTTTACTTATTTCCATCCAATCCAGGAAATTTAGGATGCCTTCACTCTACTAGCGTCCTCCTACCACATGTGTTACTGTTGCCCTTGATTTGAATTCTACATTATTATTATTTTGTACAGATGATTCTGCCTAGATTTATTCACATGTTTAAGTTTGCACTCTTGTTTCTTCTTTCAGTTTTCATCTGGAGTCTTTTGTCTTCTACTTGAAGAACTGCCCTTAGCATTTCTATTAGTGTGGTTCTCATGTTGAAAATTCTCTCCTTTTTGGTCTCAAGATGTTTTCATTTCACTTTCATTTTTGAGACACATTTTTCTAGGATTAACATGAATTTAAATTCTTGTTTTTGTTATTTGAAGATATAATTTTATTTTCTCCAGGATTCCATCACTTCTAGCAAACAGTCAGCTTTAAATCTTATGATAACACTTTGAAAGTAATGTGTCTTTTTTCTCTGCCTGCCTTCTCTTTTGTTTTTAATATTTTTTCTATGTTGGGTCTAGGTGTAGTGTTTCTGCATTTATCCTGTTTGGTATTTGTAAAGCTTACTGAATATATTGCTTTGTGTATTTCATTAGTTTTGGAAAATTACCATTATTACCATGGTAAAGTTACCATATTGACATTATTTCTTCTGCCTCTTTATATTTTTCTTGTGTTTCTGGGACTTCAATTGTAGGTAGTTTAGACTATTTCACCACATCCCTGTATCTCTTATGTTCTTTCTATTTTTTATATTACATTGTCTGGACAATTCTTTCTGACTTACCTTTCAGTTTACTAATTTCATCTTCAGCTTTTTATAATTTGTGTTAAATACATTAACATGGTGTCATTGTAGCTTTTCAGCTCTAGAATGCCCAGTTGGGTTTTAAAAACAGTTTCTGGTTCTCTATAAAATTCTGTACCAAAATATTTTCCAGCTCTTTACAAAAATTCTCTGTCTACCCTTTATTTCCTTAAACATATTAAGACATTTTAAAGCCTGTGTCTGAATCCTTTATGAGTCGACTGTTTCTCTTTGTTTTAAATAATGTTTTCTTGACTCCCTATAAATGGTAATTTTTCACTGGATGCAGGTGTTGTATTTGAAAAGTCATAGTGATAATTTGAGGTGCTGAATGACCTCTCTTCCTACACTGGGAGTTTGTCTACTTCTGGAAGGTAACTAGACCAGGGGAGTTAGAAAGCTGAGATTACCTTGTCTCTCTCAGGGATGAGCATAGTTCAGAGCTTGACTGCAGTTTGTTTCCAAGGTTCCATCTACTTCTGGTTCACCCTTATTCCTAGGTTTACCTCCTTTGACATCCCAACTCAATGCTGAGGTATTTAGCAGAGCTGCCCTCCATGCTGGGGATGTCCTGAATTCTAGATCCTGTCCCTACCCTGGGCATCTGTCAAAGGCTCTGCCTATCTCTACAAGTTCTGCAGCTCATTTCAGCTTGAAGAAAAGCATCTAGGGTAATATGGTCCCAAATGCCATGCTCACTTTTTGATTTTTCTCTCAAACCTTGGTTCTGTAAAATTTTTATTGCTGTATTAGTTTTCTGGCATCTTTAAATACATTTCAACAATATTTTCTCAGATCTTCTGGTTGTTTTCTTTGGGAAGGATTCATCTGGTATCAGTGGAGCTGGAACTCATCTGTATAGCAATATCTTCACCATATATTAGAGAAATCTGTTTCACAGGAATTTTGCACATAACATGTGAGAAAGTAATTAAATCTACCCACCAAGCTGAGGTCCTTTCTCACCAATCTCTTCTGCACCACTGTGGTCATGTTCAGAATGACAGCTTTTACTCAGTGCTGCAATCCCTTTGCTCTAAAATGTTCATGGCACTTGGATGTCCTGCCAACTTAATTGTGTTTTCTGTTAATGGTCTGTGAAGTTAGCATGGAGATGGTCACCCCCTTAAACATTGTGTGGGACCACCTGGCTGCTCCTCCTATGTCCCTAGCTGCCCTAGAAACTCTGCAGAGTCTTGGGCCCCCTTGGGTGTGCAAGAAGGGCACACCCCCTTCTTGCTTGAAGCTCAGATATGACTGTTACAACCACTTGATACCACTGCTGTAGTGGGTAAGCAGCATAGACAATATATAAACACAGGTGAGTAGCTGTGTTCCAATAAAACTTTATTTACAAAAACAGGAGGTGGGGACTTCAAGTTGGTCCAGTGGTTAGGGTTCTCTGCCTCCACTGTGGGGATGCAGGCTCAGTCCCTGGTCGGGAAACTAGGATCCTGCATGCCACGTGGTGAGGCCATAAGTAAGTAAGTAAGTAAGTAAATAAATAGGTTAATAACACAAGCCCCCCCCAAAAAATATTTAAAAATCAAATCAGGGCTTCCCTGGTGGCACAGTGGTTGAGAGTCCGCCTGCCGATGCGGGGGACACGGGCTCGTGCCCCGGTCCGAGAAGATCCCACATGCCACGGAGCGGCTGGACCCGTGAGCCATGGCCGCTGGGCCTGTGCATCCGGAGCCTGTGTTCCACAACGGGAGAGGCCACAACAGTGAGAGGCCCATGTACCACAAAACAAAACAAAACAAAACAAACAAACAAAAAAATCAAATCAAATCAAATCAAAAAGAAGAGGTGGGATGGGTTTGGTTCATGGGCCATGGTTTGCTGAGCCCTGATCTATCACCTTATCCTTGAAGATGGTCAACATTAGCTGGTATGCTTTCATCTCCTGACTGTATGAACACACATCATATACACCTGAATGCAGGGTAAACTCCAGCACATGGATAGATAGATAGTATCCAGCCAGCAGGGTGCTTAGACTTGAGAACATGAGGCTTTTATTCACTTAAGCCTTCCTTTGAACAAACAGTTTTTTCCTTTAGTAGATGCATCGTTCAGCCTTGCATATTTGACTCCTAGAACATGAAGTAACCTCAGTACAGTTCTACGTGTTTTTATTTGCAAGGTGATTTGTCTTTCCGATGCTCAGCATAAATTGTCCAGGCTCAGTTCTCACTCAGTATTGCAGGAGGCTGGGGGCTGAGCGCTGTCTCTTTCGGCAACCACTGCAGCTGTCACCAGGAGAAGGAGATGCCTGACTTTGAGTTACAGAAAGTACAGCAAAACAAGACAGGCCACCCAGGGAACATGAGTGACGGGGACGGAAGGGACGTTGGGATGACCACACAGACAAGAAAATATACTGGAGCCTGGTCAGCTCCTCTTCAGAATGTATACTTCAAGGTTCAGCGCCAGGCCATCAGACTATGAAATACAGGCTTCATGCACCCCCATTAGGTGGCTTTTAAACAACTACAGTCAAAGTATTTACTCTGGTTCTACTGCTGTTGGTCTCTGGAATCAATAAAAAAAGAGATTAATAGAAGAAAGATGTTATTTTACTTTTTGGGTGTGAGAAAACCAGCAAGCATCTAAATTCACATTTTCCCCAATTCTGATATGCCTAGCCTGAGTCTCCTGTTGGGCCCTTTCAGCAAGAAAAGATTGGTCACTCCTGGTAGTGAGCTCAGGTGCTTGCATTGTTCTCAGTGACAAAAAGAGGCTCAGAATGGAAGTGTGGGCACCGCTGTGTGGAACAGAGGAGCCGTCTTTGAAGGCAATCAACATGCATCAGAGGAAGAATGCACACAACCTTCGCTCTGGCTGGGAACCACATTTCCAGCTGTCTTCATGGTCTGATTTTGTCTGACTTTGTTCTCTACAGCTGGGGTTCTCTGATGTGAGGGGCAGACTTGTGTCTATAGCAGAACTGACAGTGATACATCCTTCCGATTCACAAGCCACTCATTTGAGAGGTTTGCAAGCACATTGTAGATCAGGGGGAATGTCTGTCTACCCTTCACAGGCTCCAATTTGAAGGAGGAATCTGTCTGTTGTTAGGAGATCTTTGGGAGCTTTCTGTTGAAGGGTAACATCAGAAACAAAACTGTAAATTGTGTTGGGTACTGCAAGGACTTGGTGATGCACACAGCTCTGGACTGGACTCAAGGCTTGTGTCTGTCAGGGTCTCAGCAGAAGATAGAATCGGTCTCAGATGGTTCAAGAGCACTTAAGGAAAGGCCTGGTCTCAGAAGTGCAGCCTTGTTTGAAGGAAACAGCAAAGGAATGTTACTGTTCCTCTCCCAGATCCAGAGGGCCAAGGTGGCAGAGTGTCTCTCTTTGACTAATTCTACTTAGGGTTCTCAGAGCCCTCTTCCCAACTGCATCCTGTCCTTTGGACTTTTGTGTCCACCTTCACATCACCCAATTTTAGTAACAATCCTGCTAGGTTGGTTTATCCAGAATCCCTTACCCTCTGTGTCTGAACATGGTATCTATCTGATTAGGGTCCTCACCCTCTCCATCCCCAAGGTGATGGGGGATCCCCCAGCCTGCCTTCCTCAGGAATACTGTTAGCTCAGTTTAGCCAGAATCCCTCCTTGGCTGTAACTTCCTACTTTTCCTCACCATATTCAGAGTTGAGCCCAAGCTCTCTCCCTGCTACTGCAAAACCCTGCTGCGTAGTTTCTACAGCTATTGCCATAGTCCCTCTGAGTGAATCTGCCTCGCCATCTCTAACAAGTGTCATGAAGATTTTTTTTCTTTAATAAAAGGGAGGAAAGGGTTTTATCCGAGCTGAGCGGGAGCTGTGAGGAAGGGACCGCAGTCACCGCTGGAAAATGGGGCCTAGGACAGGAAGTGGAGGAGAGAGAGCCTGTCCTCCCTCCTTCCCTCCAATCCCCTGCTGGTGCCTCCTGCTGGCCACACCCAGAAGGAAGCCAGCACACAAGTGAGCCCTGTCCAAACAGCCCATAGGGCCTTGTGATGGGGGAGCAAAGGGAGAACAACCAGCATAGGCGTGGCCGTTAGATTCCAACGGGCTGGAGGTTTTTGTGTGCTTCCTCTCTGCAACCCACGAATCTGTTCTCTTTGCAAGGTCCCTGGAAGGGGGTGGGCTGTATGTGTCAATTCCTGCATAGAAAGAAATATCTGCAGCCTTGAAAGCAGCAAAGCTTGCAGGATGCCTGTGGCCGTGCTCACTGCAGGACAAGATTGTTGGAAATTCGTTGCTCCCGCTCTGCCAGCTCAGGACTACTGGACCTGGGAGACGGAGGAGAGTGGAGGATTGGGGCCCTCAGGCTGCCTCTCCTTCCTCTCTGCTGTCCAGGGTTTTACACAGTAACTGACACATGGTGAGTGTATTAGAGCTTTCTGAATGTGTAATGGAATGAATGAATTCCATTCAATGCATAAATTGCATTAGATGAAGAAATCAAGGCACAAAGTTGGAAAGTGCTTCTGTTTACATTAATTAATGGTAGAGTTGGGGTGTGTGTCCGGGACCTCTGATGCCAGAGATTGTCTCTCCTAACCCCTGTCTCCATGGAGTCAAAGAATTAGTGGGGTTTCAGAAACCCCTTGATGGGTGGTTGGATCGGTGGGCAGTTTTACTCACAGACAGAGGACAATGAAGAAGAAAGCCAGGAGTTAGCTGTGTATTCTGGATTAATCCAGGTTTGTCATTCCCTGTGACATTTGTACTTGTCACCACATGGCACAGGGACCCGCACAGGGCCCAGAAGGTGTGTGTGCCCGTAGTGGAAATTGATATTTGCTTTTCAGAAAGAAATCAGACAGGATGTGGGCTGAGTATGTCTGAGTACGTGTTGCACTCACATATGTGTTTATAGTCAGGAGCTGAATTACATTCCTTCCAAATTCATATGTTGTGGTTCTAACCTCCAGAACTCAGAATGTGCCCTTATGTGCAAATAGGGACCTTGCAGATGTATTTAGTTAAGAGAAGGTCACCCTGGAGCAGGTGTGCCCCTAATCCATTAGGATTGGTGTCCTTATTTGAACACAGACATGCACACAAGGAGAAGTCCATGTGAAGATGAAGGCGGAGATCAGGGTGATGCTTCTAGAAACCAGGGAAGAGCAACGATTGCCAGCAAACACCCAGAAGCCAGGGGAGAGGTCGGGGGCAGATCCTTCTTCACAGCCTCAGCCCCGCTGACACCTTGGTCTTGGACTTCTAGCCTCCAGACTGTGGGAGAACATGTTTCTGTTGTTTAAGCCGCCCAGCGTGTGGTGCTCTGTATGACAGACCTCGCTGACTGCTACGGGCACGCTGTGTATTTTATATATTCAACTTTGTGTTTGCATGTATATAGATATGTGCACACACGCGTACCACACACACAGGCACACATATCGAGTGAGTCTTCCCATGTGTAAATGTCCCACAATGTCCCCCCGCACCCCAAGTCCTTGCAGGCCTCCTGTCTCCCTCTCTGAAGACCGAGGAGCAGCCTGGGATCCGTAAGCAACCTTGGCCTCCACATCACCCCCTCCCTCTCTCTTCCCGTGTGTGCCCGGCATGCGTCCTCCCATCAGATCCGAGTGAGATGAGAGCCCTGGTGGGGCGTGACTGTGCCCCCACAGCCCCGCTAGGGCCTGCTTGTGGGCACTGACATGGTCCCATCCTCAACCTGGGAGAACTCCTTTGACCCCAGCTCTACCAGGAAAGAATTGAATGTTCGCACTCTTCACAATACCAGGATATGGAAGCAACTTAAATGTCCAGAGGAATGGATAAAGAAGATGTGGTGTATATATACAATGGAATACTACTCAGCCATGAAAAAGAATGAAATAATGCCACTTGCAGCAACATGGATGGACCTAGATATTATCACACTAAGTGAAGTAAGCCAGACGGAGAAAGACAAGTATCATATGATATCATTTATATGTGGAACCTAAAAAAAAATGCTACAAACGGACTTACATACAAAACAGAAAAAGACCCACAGACGTAGAAAACAAACTTATGGTTACCAAAGGGGAAAGAGGGAGGGATAAATTAGGAGAATGGGCTTAACAGATATGTACTACTATATATAAAATAGACAACCAACAAGGACCTACTGTATGACACAGGTAAATCTACTCAATATTCTGTAATAACCTATATGGAAAAAGAATCTGAAAAAGTATGGGTATACGTATATGTATAACTGAATCACTTTGCTGTACACCTGAAACAAAACATTGTTAATCAACTATACCCCAATATAAAATAACAATTAAAAAAAAAGCTAATAGATCAGGTTCCTAAGGAGGAAATAACAAGACATGGGGAGGGATTTCCCATGGACAAGTGGGTGTGAACAGACAGTGGAGGGTGTGTGTAAGGTGAGTGCCCACCGTTGTGTTCTCTCAAGCACAGAGGCCCAGGCATTTAATAAAACAAAGGCCTTTGGCTTTGTTTATGTGATAGTGTGATCAACGAACAGTGCAGAGGAGTGGGTGGCCCTCCATATCCCCTCCATGTGTGTCCAGACAAGCATGGGGTGCATACCTTGGGTGCCTAGAAAGAAATTTACAGTTTCCAGAACTTTATATATTAGTCGGTTTGGTTTTCTTTTCAGTTTCATTAAAGCCTCCTGCTGTTGTTTGAACATTGAAAACAAAACCCACTTTAATATCTAAAACAGTCTTAAAAGGGAAATTGTTTTCTTCTGCATGGTTAGAAAGCTTCAAATTGGCCATGGTGATTTTTAAACACTGCTCTAAATCATGGAAGAAAATACCCAAGTCAGCTGTTAAAAACAAGACAACAGGCCCCAAATGGAGTTGCTTATGCTAAGCCCCCAACCAAGACAATTTAATTACAGTACTGTCTCTCCCTGAAAACGTATCTTAAACCAGTCAATCGGAATCTCTTGATCAGAGCCAGTTAGGGCTCTGCCTGATGGACCCTGCCATCCCCTCAAGGAAAGTAACCTGGCAATAACCAGACTGCTTTTTTTTTGCCTAGAATAACTTCCTTGTCCCCATTCCTTCTGCCTATAAAGGTGTTTCGTTTTGTACAGCTCCTCTGAGCTCCTTTCTTTCTTCTGGATTGGAGGCTGCCTGATTCAAATCCTTTTTTGCTCAAACTCTCACATTTTTTTAGATGCTTCAGTTTATCTTTTAACACTGCCAAACGCCAAGAATATATCTGCATGCAATTAAGGGATAGAAATGAACAGGAGCAACTGGGTCCAAAGTCTGACTGTCTGGACACGCCTGCCCTCCTTTGCAGAGAACACCTTGGGTGGGATGTTTCCATCTCTGCTGTGACTCTGACCCTATGAATTTGATCATGGGATTGACACGCAGCTGGAACATTCTGGAAGCCTCAAGTCTGCCTTCCTGATGGCATTGGAAAAGAAAGGAGGTGTTGGAGTGCTTGCGCAAAGGTCAAGGGCCAACCACAGGAGGATGGGGCTGAGGTCAGGGTGGAGCCTGTGCACAGGTGGAACCAATGAAGCCGATGGTCAGAGCTCCACCACCCCTCATCGGAAATGCTTCCTAGCCCACCCCTATCTTCTTTTGTTTAAAACCACCTACTTTAGAATGGTTGTGTCTTTTCCTTCTTGTCCTCAGTCTGTGCAAGGCCTCAGGGCTCCCCAGCTTGACCTCAGCCTTTGTAGGAAGCACACTGTGGTTTGGGTAACTCAGCTGCTGGTCACTCGTCCCAGATCTTGTTCACTTTGCTAAGTGTCATGCAGACTTAACAGATGACATCTCATGACACTCTGTCTCCTCCCTGAGACCATCTAAAGACAAGGTTTTGTCTCTAGGGTTGGGGACCCATAGATGCCAGTGGTGGAGATATGCTTTGGGAGGAAGAGCTCAGAGCCCTGATGGGCAGGCAGCCTGTGCCAAAGGCTGGCATTGACCTTGATGACGCCCAAGTCTCTCTGAGTCACAATGAAATGAAGCTGCATAGAACAATTAAGCATGGGAATGGCAGAACAATACACCTGACTAATGAGCAGGGCACGACTTATGTTCAATGTCGTGTATTCATTTACCCTGTCCTAGAATCGTGCAGCCCAGCGCCAAGGGGAATGAGCTATTTAATTTACCATCCACAAACACCTGGTGCATTGATAATTTTTGCTGTTTGTTTGGCTTTATTTTTCGTAAGTCAATAGATCCTGCATGGTTTTTCATACCTAACTTCCTTTCCATTCAATGGAACTCATTGCATCAGATTTCCACAGAGAAGTTCCCAAAAACTTTTTTTTTTGAAATTGTGATAAAATTCATATAATATGATATTCACAATTTAAACAACTTGAAAGTATACATTTTAGTGGCTTTTAGTACCTTCACAATGTTGTGCAATCATCACCTCTATCCAGTTCCAGAACATTTGCATCACCTCAGTGGAGACCCTGTACCCCTGGCAATCACTAACATATTTCTTTCTCAATATATTGGCTTATTCTGGACATCTTGTATAAGTGAAATTATATAACATGTGACCTTTTGTGTCTGGTTTCTTTAACTTAGGATAATATTTTCAAAACTCATCCATGTTGTAGCATATTTTAGGACTTCATTCCTTTTATGGCCAAATTATATGGATTTACTGAGTTTGTTTATCCATCCATCAGTTATTTGATGAATACTTGGGTTGTTTCCACCTTTTGGCTATTGCGATAGGCAGGTTTTTTTTTTCTTTCTTTTTCTTTTTTTTTGCGGTATGTGAGCCCAGGCTCCGGACGCGCAGCCTCAGCGGTCATGGCCCACGGGCCCAGCCACTCCGCGGCATGTGGGATCCTCCCGGACCGGGGCACGAACCCGTGTCCCCTGCATCGGCAGGCGGACTCTCAACCACTGCGCCACCAGGGAAGCCCAGGGGACACTTTTTAACCAAGTGGCTGATTACAGACTCAGGGATCATTACACCCAAATTGCCTGCCTGTCACTGCTCATTAAAAGAGCTTCCATTTGAAATCTGTTTCTGTTTTTTGCCCTCTTTGAAGAGATAGTGAATGAGGTCACAAGGATTAATGGCTACTAAAAGCTACCCTCTTCTGATGTTTCTCCAAGGAAAATGAATCACCATGTCTTGTGAATGCAAACCCCTATAATAAAAATACTAGAAGTAGCTGGTCATGGCCAATCAGATAGTTCTATATGGAAGTCCTTGGATTAACTTTCATGTCCTTGGCTCAAAATGTTCTTGGAGAATAAATGTCAAATAGGTAAATAAGACACACCAGCAAACTCTTTTAACACAAAATATTAAAAAGTTTCATCAAAGTCCTGGACGTGTGAGTCACCTCTGCCTTGGTTTCCCTCTGGTGGTGCTCTCCGTGCTGAAACAGCACTGTTCTCCCCTGTAAAGCAATGTGTTCCATGTGTTCCGTTAGAAATTTCCCCAACACCGGTCGTGTTCGCAGGGTTCCTCCTGAACTTTGGCTTCTGTGTCTTCAACCAGCTTACTCTAAACTGTTTCCCTCCACCGGCTGTCATTTTCCTAACATCCACAGAGCCGTGTCATTAACTTACAGAATGAAGACCTGTTCCTGTCCCAACTTGTCTTTTTTCCCTCTGTTCAGAGATTCTTCCCAATTTGTTTCCTTCCTTTGTGTCCTTGTTTAAACATTGCCTCTGTCCCAAGCCGTTCTACCTATTCCCTTTTGCCCTGCTTCCAGTTTGGGTGATTTCTTGTACTTTTGTCTTTTTAGCTGATGAGCCAACAGGAGTCAGAGACCTGCCACTAATGAGCTCTGTGACCTTGTTCAGACCACAGGGTGGGTCTCTCCTCATTGCTTCACCTGACAAGGAGGGCTGATGCTACCTGCCCCTGAGGCATTGATGCAGGAGTGTGAGACGAGTTTTAAAGTGCTTTGTGAGGTGAAAGTACAAATGGAAAGTTGTGTCCCTATTTCTCTGTACCTACCTTGTTTCCTGAGCTCATCACAGACCACTTCTCCTATTACTCTGTCCAGCACATTTTCATGATCTTACTTGCTTCTAGCATCTTTTAAATGTCTGCTTATTTCCAGTTTCTCAGCTGTTTTGTGTGATATTCTTTAAAGTGCACGGAAATAAATGTACACTCCAGAACCTCTGCACTCTGAAATGTCCCTGGTACTG
The DNA here is from genome assembly GCF_039906515.1 of Pseudorca crassidens. Lineage (NCBI taxonomy): Eukaryota > Metazoa > Chordata > Mammalia > Artiodactyla > Delphinidae > Pseudorca > Pseudorca crassidens. Next base: position 4,855,048 of record NC_090298.1, read on the forward strand.
AATGACACCCCTGGTACCCTGGTACCGGTGGCTTGAACAAATGCCCCTCAAGTGAAAGTGCCCATGGGACTCAAATGGATGGTTCTTCTTCTGGATGGAAAGTTTCCCTTCAGATATACCTACTGAGCGTATCCCCGCCTGGACATCCAGCAGGATAATCTTGACAAGAAGGTATACTAAGATATCCAGCTCTGCCGTCATCTTCTTCTCTCTCATTCTCGTGTATTCCTTTGTAGGAAATGGATATGAGGTGAGAGGGACAAGGACAAGGAGAAAAGGAGAGATTCAATCCTGTGTGACTGGGAGAGGGCAACATCTAGCCCTGACATGGCCAACTGGATTCTTCTCATGTGTCCACTCAGAATGGTGGCTCTGGCTTCCTGGAGTGCTGTGGAGAAGGACTGGTTCACTCAGAAGGTGCTCACTTATTGATTGGTGATGTCTGTGCAGGTGTTGGGCTGGGGAGTGGTGGCAGCCTTGCTAGTGTAGGATAGGTGAGTCAGGATAAGGTAATTATTACTAGGCAAGAGGCTTCTGAATCACTGATCCCATTAGACCATCCCTCACAAAGAAGACCATCTCCTGAGAAGATTAAGTAGGATGATAGGTTAGAGTCGGTGCTGTGGGTGAGCAGGTGGGGGATCCCACAGCCCTTTGGGGGGACCATGAGCCCGTTTTCTGATGCTTCTATGCTTTTGTCTGCCTCTCCTTTCCACTCTGGCCATTCCTGCATCACTGCATTCCCCCCGACCCACGTCCTGCGGGATGCCTGTGCGCAGCATCTAGGGTCAGGCAGCGTCCTTTACAAACAGTGGGCCATAAGAAGGGATGTGATTCTGTGTTGTCCTCTATTGCTCTTGGTACTCCTCGATATTGATCGGAATATGGAAAATAATCCTCAGCAAAGTCTTCAGCATAAGAGTCATCACTCCAAATACAAAGACCAAGACTTAAATTCCCAAACTCGTGTGATCATGTGATTCCATGTGATGATTAAAGACTGAATCAGGGCTTCCCTGGTGGCGCCGTGGTTGAGAGTCCGCTTGCCGATGCAGGGGACATGGGTTTGTGCCCCGGTCTGGGAAGATCCCGCATGCCGTGGAGCGGCTGGGCCTGTGAGCCATGGCCGCTGAGCCTGCGCGTCCGGAGCCTGGGCTCGCGTACCGCAAAAAAAAAAAAAAAAAAAAAAAAAAAAAAAAAAAAAGACTGAATCAGAATCTTTCATGTGAGGGCCTTGGATTCTGAATTTAAAAACTTTCCCAGGAGATTTTCATGATCAGACAAGTCTAGGAAAAGTTTGCTTAAATGAATCATGTAACTAGTGAGCTGTTTTAGAACCTTAGAAGTTGTTGCTTCCAGAGGAATCCTGCAGTGGGTATAGAGGCTATTGAAACATCTTCATCTTCTGTCTCATCTTTCCTTCCTTCCTGGGACCCCCTGGACTAAAGATATGGGCTCTAGCCATGCCTCTTGTGGACTCTGCCGCACCCCAAAGAAGTGGAGAAGCTGGAAGAACTCAAAACATCATTTGCTGTGATCTCTTCCTTGCTGAAGGAACGGCATCAGAAAGAGTGTCCTCTGGGTGTCATTTCCTTGACACAGACATGGGCAAACGTGCCCACTTGAGACCTCCACCCTGATAAGCTTGCTGATTCCTCTTCCGCTTACTGGGCCTGATGGAAGCCTATCCCTCCGCAAGTCCTCTTTCCTGGGCAGAGAGAGACAGAGGTCTGAGAAATCAGGCTGGCAGCACTTTTTGTGACTCCACATGTAGGATGGACAGATGATATGGGACACTCAGAAAGGAAGGCTGCAGCTCAGGTGTGGATAAGGCATTTTAAAGCCATTTGTACCAGGGTCCCTGGAATTTGTAGAGTTGAACCCAGTATCGTTAAAAAAAAAAAAAAAAGTAAAAGAAAAAAAAGCTGGCGACAGGATGACAAGTGGAGATGATGGGGCCACTTATTATATCCTAGCATCATGGCAGTTGACCACGACAGGAGGAAATGTAGTGCGATCCATTAAGAGGTGAAATTTCTTCACACACTGCGGATGCTGCCAAGACTTATTTGGTTTCACTGTCTCAGGGGTCAGAACTCCGCCAGCAGCCAGGTGTCACTTTCTGGTCATCTGTGTTTTTATTGGAATGTATGTGTTGGTTTGGTCTTAGTTCAGTGAAAGTGAGGTTGGTCTGCCTGTCCATGAGTCCCTGGAGACATCCGGCCCGAGGATGTGCTCCAGGACCCAGGGCTGAGGGGAGGAGTGGGTTCCTGTAAAGGGGTCCCACTTGAAGACACACGTGGCCTCAGCCCACCCACAAAACTTGGCCACTGCTGACTCGTCTGTGGAATGGGGACCTCCCCAAAGATAAGGGCATGGAGGAGACCCTCCACACCTGATTTCTCCCTGTCCATCCTCTGTCTTTGGAGGTGAGTCACTAAGTGCAGCCCACACTCAAGAAGGGCAGTTAGGGCGGGGCTAAGCCCCACTCACGGAGGGGGAGTATTTACAGATATAATATTGGGAACCAACTTTGGCTTTGTTGATTTTCTCCGTGATATACAAATCTTTTAAAAATTAACCTTTTTTTTTTGGTGGTCAAGAATTCTTTCTACTCAGAGAAAAGAAAAATCACCAATTAAGAACATACTTTTAAAATTTTCCTGAACTCTGAGGCACTCAGTACAAAGGACCCTTTCCTCTTTCCGGAAACTTTATTTTCCCTTGTGTCGTTGACCCTGGCAGCGCTTCTCTGCGGAGATCTGCACCCTTAACCTCTGTGACCCCGTCTCCAGCATGCAGCCCCCGACCCCGATATGGTTTCCTTCCTAAGCTGTAGAGACGCGCCCTGAACTCCATCCTGGCCAGTCCACCTCAGATGCCCCTCTTTTGTCGAGAAGCCCACATGCTTAATACCCAGCTTACGATCTTTTCCCCAAATAAATCCCCACCCTGAACTTCCCTGGCTTTATACATGGAGTGTTTATTCAAACTTAAGACATTTTTCTTTTGTTTTTTCTCTTTTCTTTTGCCTCCTATGTTAATCCATCAGCAAGCTGTATGGATTTATGTGTTTTGTTTTGTTTTTAATTTCTAATACCTCACTATGAAGTAATGGATAGGACATGGTCTTTGGAGTCAGGCCCAAGCACAAATCCTGGTGTGTCACCTGTGCTTTTCCTGGCAAATTACTTGAGCTTTATACTCATCTGCGTCCTCGTCTCTGTATGGGAGTCCAGCCCACACTTGTGGAGTTACCATGAGGCGGTGGTAAATGCTACGTGTGAAGGGTGTGCTGCCGTGGTCCCAGCCCCTGTGCGAACCGGCCCCCTTGTGTTCCTCACATCTCAGCACCCGCCTCCTGGTCCACACCCTGTAAAGGTGATGCAGACAAGGGCATCTTACATAGGAAATACAGCTCCCATCAGGCAGTGCCCTGGCTCCATGGCCTCAGAGAGTCCAGAACCTTCAGGGGCCTCCAGAGCCCTCCCCACCTGCCTCCATGAATGCTTCCGGTCATATCCCACGTTTATCCATAACAGTCTGGATCAGAAGTTCTCTGTCTTCAATCACTTTCTGCCTGTTCCGTGCACTCAGCCTTTTATTACCCAGATCTGCCTCTGGAAGGCCTTCTCACCTTCCATCCATGCACACGGCCAAACCCCACACCCCTAAAACCCACCCCAAGTCTTTCCTCTGCCAGAGGCCTCGTGGCCCCTACTGCCAACCAGCGCTGCTGCTGCTCCTGCGGTCTCACCACGTCTCCATGAGCTCCCAGGGGCCCTGCAGGGCAGGAAGCATGAATGAAGGATTGTAAATGTAAAGGGAGATGGAGGTGGAGCTGGGCTGCTGCTTTCTGTCAGGATTCTGGCTCTGTGGGAGCATCAAACTCTCCTCTAAAAGGACCTTTCTCTTTCCTAACCCTCGAAGTTGGGCTCTGAGAGAAAAAAAATCACCCCCTTGCACCATACAAAACACCGGGGTCCCCTCAGGCACCTGAACAGGAGTTCCGGAGGGATTGTCCTTCTGACAGAACTACAGGAAAATGTCCATTCCGTGTGGAACCTGGCTGCTTTACAAACCACACAGGACATGGTGGGGGACTTACTGGACGTGGGCAGGACAGACCAGCACTCAGGGCCCTGGGCAGTGCTGAGGAGCGCCCTTTGCCCAGGCCGGATGTCAGTGAAGATTCTAACTCCCCCGGGCAGCTGTGTCTTTCCAGGGACCTGGATGGAAGGCTGGTCTGAATACAGGATTCTCAGATGCTCCAGGATGGGGAGAACGGCTCTAGGCCCGCAGCCTGGTTCTGAGCCCACCTCGGTCCTCACAGCCCCTGGGGCCTTGCTCATGCCCGGGGCAACCTAGATCAGGGTCTGTGCTCCATCCGTCCATCCCTTCCTGCATCCCCTGCCGGGGCTTCACACTGGGCGCTGAGCTGGACTGGGGACACAGAGCTAGGAGAATGCCTGGGAGAAAGGGACGTGGGGTCGTTTGGGAGAGGAACTCTGGGCTCTGGGCTCTGCAGGATGTTCTAGAAGGATGTGCACAGGCTTCCGGTGGGTCCACCCCTTGGCCCCATGGCCTCCTCATTCTGCTAAGAGTAGGTGGCCATAGGAGGCCCTCGTGGAGCCCCCCGAGTACAGGGCCTGGAGAACTTGTCCTCCTGCTGCTAAAGCCAGCCAGCCCGATCTGGAGACAACACAGGGAGAAACACCAGGAAAACGGGAGGACCCCAGGAACCCCCACCATATGGGAGAGGAAAGAGCCCCTTTCTACTGAGAAACGTCCCTGCTTCCCCCAATAAAGACACACTGGTCAGTGTCTCAGCTAAAGACAAAGAACTGCAGTGCAGCGTCCATGCCCAGGACCTGTGCTGCAGAGGTGTGTGCGAGGATGCTGACCGGGGCTGCATGGGCAGCTGCTGCTCCAGCCCTTCCCTGTGGCCATGGTGTCCTGCCTGCCCACTCCCGCCACCCTGCCTGGTGCTTCGAGGGGAACCTACAGCTTAGACTGGGCCGCATGCCAGATCCTGGACTCTCTGACACCGGGTCAGGGGGCTGGAATCACTAGGAGCCAACAAGGATGTGACTGAGTGTCCCTCCAGGGCAGGGTGGATGCCCATTGCTCTGCCCTGGGCACACTCGGGGGACCAGGGAGGTGGTGGCAATGCAGCCAGTGGTGAGACACCTACTTTCTTGTCTTGTGTGTGGGTTGTGATGCTTGAGCTGCCTCTGAGCCATGTCTGTCCGGGTCCGTGTGGTTCAAAAGAGCAATCTCGCTGCTGTGACAAGGGGGGACGGGTGGCTAAGAGCCTGGATGGAGTCAGGGTCCAGGGCCAAATCCTAGCCCTGAGACCTAGGAAAGTTCCTGGGAAACCCTCAGAGCCCCCCTAAATGCAGATGCTCAGAACAGCACCTGTGGCATGAGGCAGGCTTGCAGACTCCGTACGCTGACACTCAGAAAGCCCAGGATCCTGGACCGGGATGTGGGAACGGTTTTATCACTGGTGGGGTCACAGGTGGGGTCAATGGGTGACAAAGCCCTCTGGGAGCTGAGGCTCCTCGTCTGGCCCCAGAGAACATTCATGGTTCTTACATCCCAAGGTCACGAGGAAGATTGAAGTTCACACACGTGATACACAGGGTTATTCGACTTGCTTTTGACCAGCTTGTAGGAGAAAAATTCAACGCACGCAGTCTGTCCAGGACACAGAAATACACACTCAGCTCCTGGACAGGAGCTGCACCAAGTCCTTCTGTGTCTTGGATGAGACCTGTTTTGCCTGTGTCCATCAGCAACCCTGACTTTTGTCAGGTGGATGAAACGGCTGCATGGACTGCTTTTTACAGCAGAGTTCTAATATCAAAGATGACTTGATCCCACGATTTTCCTCATCGCTCTGTCAACCCCTCCCTTGCCCACCTCCATTTTCATCCTCTTCTTGAATATCACCTCCACCTGGATTTTCCCTGGAGCATCTGCTTGGGACCCCCCAGCCATTGTAAAGTCCCCAGAGTCACATATCCTTTTTCCCTCCCGATGGGCATCAGTCATGTAGCATCACACCAACTGAGGTTTGTCTGGGGTGGAACAGGGGGCTCAGGAACAAGCCAAGCTAACCCGTTTGAACCCACAGCCTTGCTTCTTAAGAACACTTACTCCTTGATATTAACTAATTACAGAACAATACAGGGAAAAGTATGGAGCAAAGAGGTGACCTCTAAGCAAAAAGATGGCTCTGTGTAAGGTTAGCGGGTGTTTGGATCCCTGAAACTGACATGCACCTCAACCTTTGACAGTCTTTTTCTGAGAAAATTTTGGAAATGCTGGTCAGAATCCCAGAACGTGCCCAGCCCTCCCTGCCGCGAGCACATAAACTGACAGCAGCAGACACTGACTGCTCCTGAAATGGATTTGTTCTCAGCCTCCTCGTTTCTTGGCCAAATGTGCTTTGGTCCAGTTTAGCTAAGTAGGGAAAAATTGCTTCCCTGGCTGGAATTCTGAAAGGTGATTCATTTTGGTGGAAGTGCTTATAATTAAAAACAGTCACAACAAAAATGAGGAGTTAGAACATATGAGTCCGGGACTGTCGCCGAGCCCAGGAGGCCCCGCTGTAATGACAACAGATGTGAGAGCAAATTAAATTTACAGCTCGCCTGTGCCCCTTTCCAGGGACGAGCTCTCAAAATCGGTCGGTTTATGCAAGTGATTAAAAAGTGTGGAATGCCTTTCTTGGAAACGATTATGCATATTTAAGAGTCATTAGGATGTCAGGAATACATAGGTGTGAATATCAGGATGAAGTGATGCTTGCTTCAGGTGAATGTGCTGCAAACAGACTCCCCTGATGTAGAAGGAACAGGGACGCGGAGAGGGTTGGTGATGTGCAGATGGTGCCGTGTCAAGGTTAACTCAATGCGGGGAAGTCAGAGCAGCATCACAGTGGCACTGAGTGATTAAGGGAACTCATTTCTGTGCTTCACAGCCCACACTGTCCTCCAGCTGAGGTGGGGAGACATCATGGGTGGTGTAGCACTGTCTGGGCTAAGACAGCAGAAAGAGGGGATGTCTGTACCCTGGAGTAGGGTTAAAAGGTTTCCATCCCTTTCTCCAAGCTCAAGGCACAGCAGCTCAATGGCCCCATGGGGGCTCCATGCCAGCACCTTGTGGTATCAACACAATCGCCCTGAGGTTGCAAATGTGAACTATGGACATTTCCTATGCATTCAAAAATAACCCTCTTTTGAAATACTTTCATTGGTTTAGTGCAATGGGAGGTGGGGCCTGGGAAGTTTCCACTCTGGTGAGTTCCAGGGTAGAAATATTTCCCGAGAGGATGTCTGAGCAGTGAGATTTGGAAACAGGAAAGTGAAGGCCAAAGGCAGAAGCATGCCTTCCTCTTGGCTGTGAGCCGTGGTGGGCCGGGTGGCGGGAGGGTTGGCTGCACAGGGCCGTCTGGGGACAGCTCCCTGCTGGGACAGTCTACATCAGCTCCTTCTCTCCCTCACACTCTTGCTCTCCATCTCAAGATGCTTCAACCCGACTCTCAACATGGAATTTATGGAGGATACAGTCCTGAGGGTCTCCTCTTGCCAATGAACTGGTTCTGGAATAAAGACAAGACAGCTTTGGAGTTGGGTGCTGCACCATCGTGGAGAAAGAGGGGAGTGGCCTGAAGGCTTGGCCTGGGGTCCAGCGGCAACTCTGCTGGGTGGTCTGATGGGATGGGGAGGTGTTGCTGTTGCTCTCACCCCTGACGGCAGACACTCCCAACCTGCTCCTTGTGGCTGCGAGGTTCCATGGTGGGGACAGGTGGCCAGACGGCCGTGCTCACCTCTGGCCTTTGCAGACGCAATGCCCCACCTCACGCTTTGGAGGCTCCAAGGGGCAGGTGCACTGAGATCCTAGCTGCTGCATCACCTGGGCGCTTGAACTTCCCAAAGGGGGTGGAGCTGCCAGGTCTTCACTGAGCAGAGCTGAGATGAGGCTTGAGCTCTGCCAGACAGAAGGCAGTCTCAGGCACTCGTTGGCACTGCAGCTGCAGGAAGGGTGAGCATCAGTACTGATGATGCCAGCGACCAAGGGACCCACCCCCACCAGCTCTGTGTCCATACTGACCTGCATCCTGGACCAGCATGTTCCCTCGTCCTGGGTTTCAATCCTCAGTCTCCATGGAGGGAGGTGGGGCAAGGATGCGAGGCACGGTTCTCATCCCCAGATTCCTGTTGTCTCCTGTCTCTGAGCTCTCACTGCACTTTCTGGCTAAACCTGCAGGGTGGCAGCTTGTTCTGCAGGGACTCTTCAGGACACATTCACAAGTCAGCCCCATGCTCTAGTGACACAGCAAACACATGGAAGGACTGCTTCCTGTCTCCTCGTGGAAGCCAGCACCGGGTGCAAGAGGACAGGAGAAGCCAGGTTTAGGCATTTAGGGATCTCAGGAAGGTCTGGAGCAGCTGTAACAAAGCACCAGAGAAAGAGCAGCTTAAACAGCACAACTCTATTGTCTCACAGTTCTGGAGGCTGAAAGTCCGCAACCAAGGTGTCCTCAGGGCTGGTTCCTTCTGAGGCTGTGCGGGAGAACCTGATCCAGGCTTCTCCCGTCAATTCTAGTGGTTTATTGGCAACCTTTGGAGTTTCTTGGCTTGTAGAAACTTGGCCTGATCTCTGCCTTCATGTTCACATGGTGCTCGCCTTGTGTGCATGTCTCCATGTCCCAAATTCCCCTTTTTATAAGGACATCAGTTATATTGGATTAGGACCCCACCGTACTCTACTGCAACCTCATCTAAATTTAACTAACCCATCTACAAGGACCCCATTCCCATGTGAGGCTCTGGGCGTGAAGACCTCAGTGAATTTTGTAGGGATGTGACTCAACCCATAACAGGCCAAGGGCAGATTTTAGGGCTGGGAGTTTCCTACTCTCAAGTGCACCAGTTGGAATGGCCTCGGTAGAGAGAGAAATGACATCACTTTTAATTCCCATAAGAGTAGAAGTGAGGTCCAAGGTAGATGAGCTTCCTGGAAGTGAAATAACTTCAGTTTTTAAGGAGCTGATTGGAGGATTCTGGGACCTTACACTGTTCTCCAAATAGAGTAGCAAATTACTCTGGAAATACTTAAGTATGTCAGCAACTTCCTCATTCAGATTAAAGAGAAGACCAGTCTTGAGAATTGGAGTTCCCTTGCAGAATTCCTTGAGAAATGCAGTTTTAACTTTTCAGCCTGTACACAGTCCAGCCCCACAGGACAGAGGCCCTGGGTGTGCAGATGGTGTTGGACCAAGAAGGAAGGAACAAGGGCTTGTAACGGTTCTGTCAAAGGCAAATGTTAAGAACTGATTGAGGAAATGATATTTTCAGTCACTTTGGGTAATATGTTAATTTTTAATAATTTGATAAGTGCTTTCCTCATAGAAAGTGGAAAATGTCAAAATACTGGACTCTCGAACTTCACTTTTCAAGAGCTTTAGTTGTATTTTTACTGTAAGTCATACAGATTCTAGGATGGAAAGAAAGTTGTGAGGCCTTGCAGGGAATGGGACAGAGGGTTATTTCATAAGGAAGTTTGCTGGCCGTGAACTGGAGCTCAAGATTCTCCTGGAAGCATCCTGCACCTTTGCTGTGAAACAGCCATTGGTTCCTTGTCCCCTTTCTCTCCTCTGTCCGACACCAGGTAGTCAAGAGAGCCTCACTCATTTTAGTTAACATTGCACATTGAATCTGTAGCTTACTTGGTTTTCTTTCCTTAAATCTCTACAGAAGATATCGTATATATGCTTCTAAATCAGATTCTATAGACATGCATGAGCACCCACTATGCAGTAGGCAGCCTTCTGGAGTGTGAGGATGTGGGCATGAATGTGATGGATGTAGATTTACTGGGGAGAGTATAGCAGCGTGGTTTGTAAGCAGGTCAGTAGGACATAGGGGAGAAAAGAATAATGCCCGTGGGTGAGGAGGGAGCTTGGCAGAGTCAGGAAGAGTGGATGATGGCTGAGTTGGGTTTTGGAAGTGAGTAAAAGGAGGGAGAGCATCCTGGGGGCTCACCAGGGTGGCCTGGACCAGAGAAGAGGGTGTGAGTGCTCTGACATTTATCCAGTGAGTGCAGGTTAACTCAACCCCCAAGAATGCTCCTGGTTGAGCAAGATATTAACAGATCAGGCTCCAACACACCCATCTGGGGTGAGAAGCAGGGCATGAGGAATCATCCTGTTTAGCTTTGATCACGTACCCTTGATAGAGGGGTATGTCAACGAATCACCTTTCTGTTTCTCTTTGGAAATGTTGCTCCATCTTACAAGCTCTGAACATTGTCATTAATTTCCATTCAAGCCACACATGGAACCTTTTATCCAAGCATCATGAGACACTAGACAGCCACTGAGCATCCCCACCTGTGGGATGGGGTCTGCACTTTCTGCTGGTGGCAAAGGTGACAATGCCCATGCTTTTTTCTAAGAGCCCCCTCAACTGGGTGGCTTGGGAGAAGAGGTGAACACACATTCCCTTTGGGCACTTTGTGGCAATTACCTGATGGAAGTTTGAGTTCATCTTCTAGCAAGAGAGTGGGGGGCCCAGGGCTTCAAGCAGCTTCCTCTCCCCTGTGCAGAAGCCACACTCATGAGGGTGACTTTTCAGGCATCTTGCAGAGAAGATTAACTGCCAAGGTAATAGAGGCACTGTGTTTAGTCATTTTCCTAATTAATGCATTTATTGCTGCTTTTTGGACTGAACATAATGAGCAGGAAGGAAGTGAGTGTCACATGGATCCCCGGCATTTTCACCTAAAGGTTAATTAACCTGGATATTACCTGGGGGATGACGCCCGGCCTGCGCTGGCAAGGGCCGTCGCAAAGATGGTGCTAAGCACATGCCAAGCCTGCATGTAGAGCAAGGTCACAGGAAGTGAGAGCTTTGGATGATGGGCTGCTGCCTTTGAAAGAATGTTAATGTGGGTATTGATTTAATTCAGTGCTGAGCACATTATACTTGGAAGCTTCTCGTAAATGAGACATGAAAAAAAAATAGAGTTGCTGAGCAGAACTATAAATTGAAAAGGTGCTTCTATGCTGGAACTTGAATGAAAATAGACTTCGTGTTAATTTACATATTGGTCCGGATTCACATGCGTCATCAGCAACTGCCCTGGGGCAAGTAGCTCTTCAAATAAAGACACTGACAGACCTTGATGCTGAGCCCTTCCCACAAGCTGGTGGAGCTTCCTACGGTGCATTTGCAGGTGGCGCTGCTGATGGTCCAGGTTCAGATTTCAGGGGGTGCAACACCCCAGCCCCATAAAAGCCCCTCACGCTGTTTACCTGCAGCAGCGCTGAAGTTCCTGTGGTCCACCTGAGAAGCTCAAGAGGAGAAGGAGTCTTGAGTCTCTGGGAAGGGGCTCCCACTGGACTAAGAATGAGTTTATTGTGGTTCATAATAGGGTTAGGAAGAGCAGAAATAGGAGCATCTCCCCCCGCCCCAGCCAACAGAATTAAAGAACAGGATGGGGCACATGCACAGCCAAAGTCTTTAAAATAAGCAACTGCACTTATAAAAGCGTTATCGTAGAAAGATAATCGCAGACATGCATGAGTATTTGGCCATAAAGATACTCATTATAGGAATTATAGTAAAAAAATGGGGACAGCTATAGTTTTAGGATTTTTGTAAGAAAAACTGACAAATGTATAGGTTTTCCACACCAAGCAATTCTCCAGTCCTCTGTGGGTAGCAACCTACAATTTAGTTTGATTCTGACACTAACTACTGAGCGTTAGCACAGGTGAAGGGCCAGACCCACAAGGCTGCGCCCACTTCACATACAAATTGCAGGTCCCTGTTTGTCACCTGTATTCTGACCAACTGGCTATAAATCGGGGTTCCCCAACCCCTTCCTCAGGTTTGGCAATTTGCTATAAAGACTCACAGAACTCAGGGAAAGACTTTACTTATATTTATCAGTTTATTATAAAGGGTAGAATTGAAGGTATAATGAATTGCCAGATGAGGAGGTACCCTGGGCGAGGTCCAGGTCCCAAGTGTCTGAGCACAGGAGCTTCTGTTTCCGTGGAGTTGGGGTGCATCACCCTCCCTGCATGTGGACGCATTCACCAACCCACAAGCTCTCTGCACCTCATCCGTTAAGTGATTTTTCAATGGAGGTTTCATCAGGTAGGCACGATTGATTACTAACTCAATCTCCAGCCCCTCTGTCCTTCCTGGAGGGTGAGGAGGTGGGCGGTCAGGCTTCTAATCAAAGCTTGGTCTTTCTGGTGACCAGCCCACATCCTGGAGCTATACAGGGGCTCATGCAGAGTCACCGCATTAGAACAAAAAATGCTCCTACCACTCATGAAATGACAAAGGTTTTAGGAACTCTGTGCCAGGAATTGGAGGTAAAGACCAAACACATATCTCCTGTTATGTCACAGTATCACAACAGCCTAGTGCATACTATCTGTGTCACACTGGGCCAGTGGCCACCCTGTACCTCAGTTTCCCCACATGTAACTGGATAGTGCTGCTTTGAACTTTAAGTGAAATGATGCATGTGAAGTGCTGAGAACAATGCCTGCCCTGCAGGAAGTCTATTATTATTGCTGTTGATATGATTCGTTAGACAGAGGGTGACACAGTGACCGAGGACTGAGTTGTTAAAGTGATGCTGATCCTTTGCTGAATAAAAATAGCCTCACATTTTTAAGTGAAAAGAGTAATTTGATATGAAAGTAAATTTGATAATAAAGTAAAACATGATTCTATTTTCAGACAAAGACATGTCTGTGCATATATACATACTATAAAATATAGTTATATAAATTTATTTATACATATATGAATATATACTACATATATATAAAGAGAACCACTGCTAACATTTTATTGTTTCAACTTCATATATATATTGCATACTTTATATAATATATATATATATTATATATAAAGACTAAATCAGAACACTGTTAGCAGTGGTTCTTTTTAGATATGGGAAGTAAAAGTGATTTTAAATTTAGTCTGCATGTTTGCCACAGTTTCCAAATTTTCTATGGTGAAAATACATATTAATTTTCAATTAGAAAATGTTCTTAATGTAATATCTGTTTAATTTAACTCAACATCAGATTCTGGAGCTTAGGACTGAAGCTAAAATCAATTTATTGCGAGAGAATACTGCTCACATATTTATACATAAACATACAGCCTAAATTTTGTCTTCATTTGTGTCTAGTGATGTCACCAGGTTGAAGACAGGAGAGTGAGAGAGTTGACCTCTCGGAGAACTGGGGCAGGAGTTGGTCTGCATGCTCCTAACCTGCTCAATACTGAACACGTGTGTCCACGTCCCACCGTGGGGACTGCTGGCTCTCACGACTGAGTAGAAGTCTTACAGTCCCAGTGGTGCAGTGTGGTGCTTCTGGAGGTCAAAGGGATGTGGTCTGGGTGAGAAGGAGCGTGATGCTGCCTGATCCATGTAATGGGTATTTTTGGTCCCTTGACAGTAGCTTCTTAGTGGTTGAGAGAAGTCAAACGACATAGAAAGGCATGAATGAAGGAAAGTAAGGCACTTAGCATCACTTTTCAAGTTATGCATAAAGCACTGATTCATAAAGCACTAATAAAGTACCCTGTTAATATTTTTTTCTTAAAATTCAGTTTGCAGTGTTCAATGTGCTCAAGGCTATTTCTTTATTTAAAAACAAAAACAACATCTGAATGAGATCTAAAGTTTAGAAATACAAACGTTTTTTTCTCTAAGCTGATCACAGAGGACAGACTTGATTTAGCGGGATGGATGGCAGGGAGGGACAGCGAGTAGAACGAGATACAGGAAATAGGAGTGTAAACAGAAATTTAGCAAAATTAGCCTCCCTGTTGGTTTAATCCTCATTAGATACAGTTCTTAAATAAAGATAATAAAGTAAGAATAGATTTTCTCTGCTCTTCACTTATGCTAAATAATCACATCCTTAATTTAGGGTCACGTGAACAAGACGTAAAGTGAATCAGTGAGAAATAAATCAGTGAGTGTGTAAGCATCATTTTATAAAATCTTCTCTGCAAAAAACCCATCACCTTTGAGATCTTCCAAAGGATCTCATTTCTTAAAGGAAAGAATTGACAGATGTAGAACCCCAAAGCACTCATCCTTAGGGCATTGCTCTGGCCAAAGCAGGTTCTTGGTACAGAAATAGCTAATGCATCATGCTTTTATTTTTCTAGCCTCTCAAAATTAAGAGAGGTAGTCCATTAGTTTAAATATTTGAACTTATTTACTTCTCTCACATATTTCTTATGACTATACTCTTTATCCAAGTAACAAATGTTTCACAATTCTCTTTGGGCTCAGTCTGGCTTAATAGTGATGGTAGCCATAGGCCTCTCCTCAGCGCTCATTGGCTGCCACCTCTGTGTGGCCTTTGAGAAGTCAATCTCCTGTCTCATCCTTGGTTTCTGTACCATGAGCTCTTTGGGTTTTCCTTCCCCATCTCTACTGGTCCTTCTCAGGCTTGCTCCCTTCCTCTGTTCCCTATGATGGGGTCTTCTCCAGGACTCTATGCCTGAGCCTTTGGTCACCTCTCTGACATCTCACTTCATCCAATGCAGACAGCTCCCACCTGTGTGGATGGGTCTTAGTTCTTGATTTCTGGCCCCAGTCTTTCTCCCCAAATCCAGGCCTGCACTCATGTTACCTAGTCAATACCTCCACCTGGTTCTCACTAATAGCTTCAACCTCACCAACCAAAATGTAACCTATCCATTCTTCTCATCTCTGCTCTTCCTTATTTATTACCTGTTTATGTCAATGCAAACATCCTCTGATCCTCCAGTGTTACTAGTTACATTAGTAACTATGATGCTTTTACTGAATGCCTACTATGACACAGGCCTTGGGCCAAGTCCTCGGGTTATCTGCTTCTAAAGCTTGTGCTTGCTAAAACGTTATACATCTTCTTATTTATGTTTGAATAGGAGAGAATTCTTTGTATCAAATTTCTTTAAATCACTTTGTGATTTAAAGTCTCCACTTTTCACTATTGATGATTAAATTCTAAATACTTGGCTTCAGGTGTTAGCTACTTTGGCCCTTTCTCTCCCATCTCACTTTCTGCTTAATCTATGCTCTGGTCAAATTAAATAGTCTGTTACTCTGCACCTGCCATGTGAGATCCCATCTCTGAGATCTGATTCATTTTTTTGTTCTTTTTGCCTTTCCACCTGCATGTCTAAATACTTCTTGTTAATCAACGTACCTAAAAAGGCATTTCCAGAAACTGCTGTCTGATATTTGCAAATGAATCTCATGTCTCCTGTATGCCATGTCCTTGGAAGCATCAAGACCTCTCTTGTATCACTTGCCAACATCTCCTGGGTGTCAAGGAGATTTTCTTGTCTACTTAGACCTAAGTTACTCGAGAGTAGAGTCTGTGCCTAACTCATGTTTCCATTATTGAGGGAGAGCTGTCCTCACTCAAGGATTTCTTCAATGAGTAGCACTGAGAAATCATTAGGTTAATACTGTACTTAGGTCATCAGGCTTACCAGTTAAGTGTCTCAAGCCTCCCAAGATCAGACACTGAATTATACAGAAATATAAAAGTATAATGGACAGTTTAAATAAACATATTCTATTTGGGGAAGGTACTTTTCATTAAGGTGTGGGGTGTATGTTTGGGCTGTGAACTAACAAGGTCCACTGATGTGTTTTAATCATGCCTTTCTGTGTTTAAAATAAGAGAACAATTGGAAAACAATTGGAACTAGTGTTTTCTCTTTGAGAACCAGCCCTTTACCGCCTGTGTTAGGATTCTGAAGCTGGTCTCCATCTCTAACTTTCACATGTCTGACAATGCTCAATGTTGATCACAACCAGGACCTGGGACTGTCCCTTGGCTGGTACCTGATTTAACAAAGAAAATATGAAACTGCTGTTCTCACTATTGTCTGTTACCTAATAGCCCCTTTAATGATAAGAAGTGGGGGACTTGATGGGACTAAATTAGCATTTAAAAGAAGAAAATCTTGACATTGTGATTTAATGAGCTTAATGAAGCTATTACTCTGAGCATTGTTGTAAAAATGATGTGAAATGGAGTAGAAGTTTGCAGCAAATCTGAATATATTAAATTCATTAAACACTTGTTTAGCCACACACCTGGACCTGTATGTTTAGCCATAAGGACAAAACTATTGATGACACAGATGACAAGGTTAAGACCACAGCTGTGGAGTTCAGTGCATGAGACTGCTGCAGCTTCCTTATTTTGCTGTGTCTCAATTCTCTCATATGCAAAAAGGAACATTAGTGTTAACCTTGGCAGGTAGTCGTGATAATTCAACAAAATAGTAAATGGACAGTATGTAGCTCTGTGCCTGGCACATGGTAGGCACTGAAGGAATAAATGAAAGAATAATGAAAAGAAAATAATATAACGGTTGGGAGGGTCATAGGTAATATCATGTGAATATCAGGCTAAGGGGTTATACATTATCTGACAGACAATGAACAGTCATTTGTGGTTGCTCAGCAGGGGGTGACTTGTTCAAAACATGGTTGTATGATGACTAATTTTGTACTAGTATAAAAAAGTGAACTGGAGGGGAAAGAGGATGAAGACTGGACATAATTGCAAAAGTCGATGCATGAGTAATGAATGTGGCAGTGCAAAATGAAAACAAAATGCAGATAGAAGAGAATTTAACAGAAGAGATCCCAAAATTCCTTGGTGAAAATACGAAAGAGAATCACTAAGGAAACACTTTCAATTAGGAGACCGAAAAAGAGTGAAAAATGGAAGTATTTGGAGGTAGAGTTAACTGGGGAAATACTAAGTTCAACTTTCAGAGTGTATTGAGTTAGACATGATTATGCAACATCATTGGAGATGAACAGTAGAAAGTTTGGAGTGGGGACTAATGATTAGGAGAGATTCCAAGGAAGGATATTCAGAAGTAAATTTCAACACAACAGTTGAAGCCACATGAATAAATGGGAACTGTAAGAGGGAAGAGGACAGAGACAAGTAGAGGCTAAGAATTCCATGACAACAGTGAAGCTGAGGGGAACCCAGAGAGAGAGAATTGCTAGAAAGGAGGTGGCGCCCAGTACTGTCCAGGCTATGAAAAGAAGCTCAGAAGTGAAGACTAAGGACAGGCCACTGGGTTGGTCAAAGAAAGGATTGGGAGCTTCAGTGACACTCCCAGAAGGTGCTACGTTGAAGAGAGCGGCTGAGAGGCCAGGAACTGTCCCAGGTGCTGACCTTTTCTCCAACTGCTGAGGCTTATGGACATTGGTGCACCTTTTGTTGTAGTTGTGGTGGTTGGTTCTTTCCTACGGGTGAGCTCTGTGACTCTGAAGGGGATACCAAGTGATAAACTTGTCTTTAAAGCACCTATGGAAATATTCCCAGTGCTCTGCTGAATTTCCGAAGTAGGAAAATAGATTGGGCTCCATTACCCTTTTAGAAAACTGAGCTTGGAGCTAGTTTTCCCACCTGTGATACGCTTGGATGAACCTTTATAATTGGACTTTAAAAAAGAATACACTATGAGGTGTGAGGTGTTTTTTTTGTTTGTTTTGTTTTTTTTAGAACAGTAAGCCCACAAGAGAAAATTTTTAGAATTTAGTTTCAGTCATCAGATTAATGACTGTGCTATACTGGGACTTGGTTCCTATTTTTCTCTGAATGGTGATTCTATCTCTCCCCAGAGATGCTTCTCTCCCCTCCCAGATCCAGGAAACTCCCCAGGCCTTCACAGCAGCTGGGGCTCTGTTGGTTTCTGCAGGCTTCTCCCACCCTGTAGTTGTTCTGATGTATGAAGTGTTTCCGTCTTTGAAGACTGGTTAATAATCTGGATTCATAAAAGCACTGGCAGTGGGGAGTGGGCTATAATTCATTGATAACTTATTCTTTTGATACTTTATAGTAATACTCTCATACTCCTCCTATGTATGAAGAAGCTAAAAAGACATAAACACCAGAATGAATAACGATACTCATAATTATCTTCCCTCCAACAGAAGTGGGATCAAGTACAACTTAGTGGTTGAGGGCTTATGATGCACTTTCATTCCCCAGAAGGCTGAGTGGATTTGGGTGTGATCAGGAGGGCTGGAGCCCAGGGAGTACAAGTGTGGGGAGGTCAGAGAGTGCAGTTTTATTTAAAGTGCTCATTGTATGCAGCACAGTAACAAGCCTCCCACCTGATCTTGCATGGGAAGTGGTGCATCTGGCTTGCTGAAATTAGTGGAGGGGATTGTTGAAAAAATGAAACCCAAAACAAATATCTTATGTGGTATTGTGGGGTCTTGTTCATACACTAGGTGATCAGGAAAAATTTTCTACTTGACCAAAAATATCCAGATAAAAGAGAGAAGGATGAACTGGAAATAGCATCCATGTCATGCTGGGATAGTCGTATCACAGAAACCATTCATGCAAAAACAGAGGAGGAGACCAAGGAGTGAGCAAGTGGAATATGACATACACAAGGTATTTCATGTTCTGGGCTCTGCTGACCCTTTCACTTCATCTCCTATTAGTTTCCCAGAGGCATCCTGGGTTTCAAACATCCCAGAATTTGGGGTTCCTTACCATGGGTAGAGTTTGCTCCTACTAGTTAGATGGAAATGTCCTGTCTGTTTTATTGCATTGCCATCACAAGGGATAAATAGTTCACTGAGCTGTGCCTACATTTATTACATCATGCACTTCTTGCATCCTTCTAATGTGATTATTGTACAAAGACCCAGACAAATTACTGTGTCCTCCAAAATTCCTTGTGTTGTACTTGCCAACCATATGCTGAGAAGCAACACTTTCTCTCACAAGTGACATTACCCAGTGTCACATTTTGCCTTATCTCTGAAGACACAATGGTTGAGTAGCTGCTTCATTGTGGGCAAGATAGGAGCCAGGCCACCATGTTCTGTTACCATGCTTACTACATGATGCTTTTGGATGCATGAAGGGCCATACAGATGGCTGGAATTTCAGGACCAGCCAGGTGATGTCCAGGTGGTATGTAATGTCCATTGGCTGCATCTCAGACTTTTGGTACTAAGAGCAGAGTGATGCTGAGAGCAGGCAGGAAAAGCCATCTGTGTGAATTCTGCTGCTAGCTGCCTGCAAGACGGGGGCAACTAGGTATGATGGGGGCATGTGGACTTTCTCCATGGAGGTCTCTTCCTGTCAAAAGAAGTGAGATGGATATTTTGGTGGTAGGACTGTAAATAAGCAGATATTTTCATGGTTGGGGGAGAAGTATGTCTTGTGAACCTAGCTGGCTTCCTTCTCTATGGCCCCTCCCCTTCACTTGTCCCATGGGCTCCATACTTGTATGCTTCTTTCTGGTCATGACCCTGGTGAGCAAGTGGAACTGAGTGATACCAGTTGGGCAGCTCTTTGGGCACACAGACTTCTGTGCAGTTCTCTCCCGACCCCAGGCAGATTAGAGAGAATGATGACAAAAGCCTAGATTTTGGAAGGGTCATTCTCAGTTCTGTCCCTTCCTGGCCATCTCACCATGAGAAAATTACTTAACCTGTCAAGTTTTCTAGTTCCTCACCTGCCATTTGAGAAAAATTCTACCACTAACTTGGTGGTGGTATAGGGTTAAATAAGATGGTCAATTTAGAGATGCTTATCCACCATTTATCATTAAAGTAATGTTGTATACTTTAACTTTCCTCCATCTGTCACTCACTGTCCCATTGTCACTGTCCAATGGATTTTTTAACCTATGTAAATAAAGCGCTACTACCTGATTGTTTAACCTTACTAAACTCTCATCATCCTTGACAGCAGCTACTTCAAGATGCAAGACACCCCCTCCTCCAAATAATTAATCCCAAATGTCAATTCAGTGTTACCTTTGAAATACAAATACTACTTCTACCAGTTTGCAATTTTAATCTCATCAGTGATTTTTTTCTTTTTAATTAGAGAAGCTCAAAAAGAATAAATTTTCACCACAAAAAAAGAAATGTGAATTATGTGACACGATGGAAGTGTCAGCTAACACTATGGTGGTAATCATTTTGCAGTACGTAAGTGTATCAAATCAGCACATTGTGCACTTTATTTTTAAATTTTTATTCTTTTTTTTTTTAAATTTATTATTATTTTTCTTTTTGTGGTACGTGGGCCACTCACTGTTGTGGCCTCTCCCGTTGCAGAGCACAGACTCTGGACACGCAGGCTCAGCAGCCATGGCTCACGGGCGCAGCCGCTCCGTGGCATGTGGGATCTTCCTGGACTGGGGCACGAACCCGTGTCCCCTGCATCGGCAGGCGGACACTCAACCACTGCGCCACCAGGGAAGCCCCTATTCTTATTTTTTTAAATAATTTTTAAAATTTATTTTTGGCTGCATTGGGTCTTCGTTGCTGCGTGTGGGCTTTCTCTAGTTGTGGTGACAGGGGGCTACTCTTCGTTTTGGTGTGCGGGCTTCTTATTGCAGTGGCTTCTCTAGTTGCGGAGCACGGGCTGTAGGCACGTGGACTTCAGTAGTTGTGGCACGTGGGCTCTAGAGCACAGTCTCAGTAACTGTGGCACAGGGGCTTAGTTGCTCCACGGCATGTGGGATCTTCCTGGACCAGGGTTCGAACCTGTGTCCCCTGCATTGGCCGAGCGGATTCTTAACCACTGTGCCACCAGGGAAGTCCCTACTGTACACTTTAAATTTACACAGTGTTATATGTCACTTATATCTCAGTGAAGCTGGAAAAGATACATTTTCTGTCTGTTACTTGCAAGCCTTCTTTGAACTAAACTTAAAAAGATTCCCAACAGACTAGAGAAAGAACTCAGAGAATAGTGGGGTCTTAGAATAGAAAGGAATCCAGGAAGCATACCTGGCTCACTGTCCAGGAAAAGAAGGAATCCTCAAGGTCATAGGTCTTGATCTTGTCTGGATGTTAGAATCACCTGGGAACCTCTTAGAAATCTCAGTGCCCAGGCTATACCCCAGACCCATTAAATCAGAGCAACAGCCTTTAAAAGACTCAGATGGTCCCAGTGGGCAGCTGTCAATTCAGAGGCCTGGTAATTCAGAGATGTCTCAGCTGACGGTTACTCTATCCGTGATGCAGGATCCCAGTGGTGAGCAACTCAGCATCTTACGTGTTGGTTGATTACTTGGTTAGTGTCTTAGAAAGCTCGGCCTGCTATAACAAAACATCATAAACTGGGTGACTTATAAACAATAGATATTCATTTATCACGTTTCTGGAGGCAGAAAGTCAGGGATCAGAGTTCCAGCGTTGTCAGGTTCTGGTAAGAGCCCTCTTCCAGGTTGCAGATGGCTGCCATTCAACTGTGTCCTCACATGGTGGAAAGAAAGCTCACTCTCTCTCTGGCTTCGTCTTATAAGGGCACTAATCCCATTCCTTATAAGGGCACTAATCCCATACTCTTCCCAAAGAGTAAAACACTCATTACCAAAAAACCTACTGTGACCTGCCCTATCTTGCTCTGATCCCCCAGAGCCACCATGCACTAAGGAAACTGGAAGTTACCCATGATCATAGGAAAGGCAGATTTCTTCCATTTAGGCTGACCCTGGGAGTGGGCCTGCAGGTTGTGACTTGAGGTGGGAGTGGGAAGTAGGAGGGGACCCAGAAGACAGGAATTGACCAGCTGGTGTTTGAATTTCTTCAAACACGGGTCACTTCTTTTGACTTATCCACAGGGTGTCTCTGGCCTGAACTCTGAGAATGCCAATAATTCAGAACACTAATGCTTCCCAGGTAAAAAAAAAAAAAAAAAAAAATGAGGAGTAAGGTGGAGACAGAGCTGAGTGTTGGCTTCATCACAGGTGTGCAGGTGACAGGGCCAGGGAATGGCCACAGAGCTCAGGAGAGTGATTTCACCAGGAGAGTGGGAGAGCCCTAAGGCCAGTGTCCAAGGACCAAAGTGGGATGAAAAGACTGAGAGCTCATCTGGCATCAGAGAAAAGAGGAGGAGGTCCAAGGTGGGACACTTGGGAGAGGCTAAGGCCACATGGATAAGTGCCATTGGTTTGGCCATTCCTGTGGCATCTTAAACATTCAATACTTGAAGTCAAAAAGTTAATCCTATTATCTTTTTCTCAAAAAAAAGAATTTGATTCTTTTATTGAGAAAAGATTAAGTAGGAAATGGAAACAGTGATGATTTAAAATAAAAAAAAGTGGATGAAGGGAAAGGACATGAAAAAGGACATAGGTTGGGGAAATAGAAGGTCAAGGAGACACATTTCCTTCTCTACTTCTTTCCAATCCTAACCCAAGAATCTATTCTCACATCAGGTTAGACTGTGTCAATGACCACCAGGACAAAAGTCCCCACTAAAACAGCAATAACATCTTTAATTTGCTGTGTCTTGTTCAGGAAGAATTGTTGGTTAAAGAATGTTTTAAGAAAAGTGAAGAGGATAATTTGAACTAAAAATCAAAGAAGAAGAAGGGTGGGGAGGGGAGGGATAGTTAGGGAGTTTAAGATTGACATGTACACACTGCTCTATTTAAAATAGGTAACCAACAGGGACCTACTGTATAGCACAGGGAACTCTGCTCAATATTCTGTAATAACCTAAATGGGAAAAGAATTTGAAAAAGAATAGATACATGTATATGTATAACTGAATCACTTTGTGGCACACCTGAAACTAACACAACATTGTTAATCAACTGTATTCCAATATAAAATAAAAATTTAAAAAAATGAGTCCCTTTAAAAAAATAAAATAGATAACCAACAAGGACCTACTGTAAAAAAAAAAAAGTAGCTAATCTCATGATAAGAAATGTAGCAATAATCCAAATGGAATAGATTAGGCTCTTGAAATATACATTTGACAGGGGTCTTTCCACTTAAACAATATAAAAGAAGCAGCTCTTTGCTTGGACAGTTCGGTTGCCAGCCCTCACTGGGAAGTGTGAGTGGGAAGCTAATTTACTCAAATCACCCATTCAGAGTCTTCATCCCATATTTGTGCCTGAGTAGCCCCTACAAGTTTGAGAAGAATTGGATGCCATGCACAGTGACGTACCCTGGGGATAGTGGGCTTGAAGGGACTTCGGATCAATTCCAAAGGAGCCCTGGGTGTTTGGAACTCAGGACAGACGTTCAGGTGTGGAGAAGTTTTAGGGCAGCTTGATCTGTTGTCTCACACAGCTTCCTAAAGTGTCAGCTCCCGTGGGGAGGTGATTTATCTGTTGTGACAATCTGGCACCAGAGCTGTTTGTTGATCCTGCTGAGCAAGGTCGACAAGGATGCTCGCTGGTACATTTGAGATGAGAAGTTTTGTAGTCTGTGGCTAGGATTGAAATGGACTTTGCGTTGGAAGAGTTAGGAAAGATGCCTGGTATTTGTCATTGCTTTGAAAGTGAATGGGAAAAATAATGACCACATGGAGCTCAGACTGCCCGTGACAGCTCTGGTCCGATTCATTTTTTTGGATCTTTTTCTTTGATTAGGAGGACAGTGTGGTTGCTGCTTCTGGAGCCACTGTTGGGAGCTCAGGGCACCAGACAGCACGGTAGTCTGAGGGGCACCACCAAAGACACACTTACAACCAGCAGAGACTGAGAGTGATGTGTGAGTGGTGATCTAATAGTGAACCAACCAAGAGAGGTGGAGGAGCACATGCCTGATAGAACAAGCCCTTCATTATCTGACTGGTCTCCTCAGAAACTCATAAAAAAGAGGAATTAAAACACAATTTCCCACCACACTGGCTATCATCTAATAAAAAATATTGGCTAGGGCTTCCCTGGTGGCACAGTGGTTGAGAATCTGCCTACTAATGCAGGGGGCATGGGTCCAATCCCTGGTCTGGGAGGATCCCACATGCTGCGGAGCAACTAGGCCCATGAGCCACAACTACTGAGCCAGCGCTCTAGAGCCTGCAAGCCACAACTACTGAGCCTGCGCGTCTGGATCCCGTGCTCCACAACAAGAGAGGCCGTGATAGTGAGAGGCCTTCACACCGCGATGAAGAGTGGCCCCCACTTGCCACAACTAGAGAAAGCCCTTGCACAGAAACAAAGACCCAACACAGCAAAAATAAATAAATTAATTAATAAACTCCTACCCCCAACATCTTCTTTAAAAAAATAAAAATTGGCTAATGCTTTGTTTTGGTGCCTGCCCCCCTACAAATTATGTGCAAACCATGAATAAAGTATTGATTTAACTGCAATGGATCCTGTCAGTTGTCTTGGGATTTGTACATGTTAGATAGAGTCTGACACATTCACAATAAGGAAAAATTCTTCCAAGGAGTGCAGGATTCTGCAGGAAGACCTGGACAGGAAGCTGACAGCTGCTCCCTGGTGTGAAGGACTTGGAGAGGGCAGGCCAAAGTGTCCTTGTATAGGGGGCAGATCCGTTCCCTATTCCTGATGGCTTTTCAGAGATTGATGCAGCTGTAGGGACATCAGCAGTTGGTGTCAGGAGGGGGCAGTATCGCTCCCTTTCTGGTCGCCTCCTCTTGGCTCTCACTGGTGCATTGCATTGACCTTGTACCCATCCATCTCCTATCAGGCAGACTCTGAACAAGTCCATGTAAGATAAAATGGCCGATGAACGTGTGTTGAGCACAAGGTGACTAGCACAGCTCATTAACTCTCTCATCAGTTACAGCTCGAGCTGGGGAGCCACGTGGTCAGGAAATGGGCTCATGTGACTCAGACCCTCCACAGGCATAGCTCTGGGAGACTCTGGCTCAGGTATCTGACCTCATTGCTTCTCTGTTCTCCCATCTGTGAAGTGGGGAGAGCAGTAATTTTCCTGACTTGTTGAGAGGAGCGACGTGGGACATTGAACTGTAAAATGCCAAGCATGTGATTAGTTCACAATAAATGGGAGAGGCTGCTCTTGTGGTTTGCAGGTTAGAGAAGAGGGTGGTTTTGTGTAATGGAGTCCAGGGCAGTGAAGGTGGCCATCTGTGGACACTTTGTGAGCATCTAGGATGTGCCATGCACTGAGCTAAACTATGGGAAGATGCCCAAGAAGAAGGCTCGAGTGCTGATGTGAGGGAGCTGTGTGTTACCAGACGGCAAGAGGTACACTGTGGAGAGCACGATGCCTGGGATCCTAGGGCTGCCATAACAAAGGACTACACGCCGGGTGGCTGGAAACAAGGACGTTTATTCTCACGCAGTCCTGGGAGCCAGCAGTCCAAGATCAAGGTGTTGGCAGAGGGGCTCCTTCTGAGGGCCATGAGGGAGAATCAGCCCAGCTTCTGGTAAAGGCTCAGCATTCCCATTCCATGGCTTGTAGATGCATAAGTCCAATCTCTGCCTCTGTTGTCACATGGCCTTCCCCTCTCCATGCCTTCCTTTTCTGTCTTGTATAAGGACACTTGTCACAGTGGTCACCCCAATCCAGGATGGTCTCATCCCTATATCCTTACCTCAGCTACATCTGCAAAGACCCTTATTAGGGTAACGTTTGGAGTTCCAGGTGGGCATATCTTCTGTGTGGGCACCATTCATCTCACTGCATGTGGGTGCAATGGAAGCACCAAGGAAGTGCTGGTTTCTCAGAAAGGCAGCCTCTCAGCTATGGAAGTCCATGGGGGGGTTGACAGAGGTTGGAGAGGGGGTGAGCAGGGTGCTGTGAGCAAGGCATACAGAGCACGCAGAGGCCAGGAGGAGAGAGGATGTGGGAGTGAAACGCTCGCCTTAAAATAACTTCTCTCTCCAACACATCGCTGTGGGAAATCTTAGCACTGCCAGGAATCTTGGGAGATCTTATTTTCTACATCTTGGTATTAGATTTGTCTCACACTTTTCTGAATTTTGGATATCAGCCTGGGATGGTGGCTTTTGGAGACAGGGGAGCGAGTTTGCACCTAGGCCATTCCTGGGAGAAGTCTGTTGATCTTTCTGAATTGCAATGATATTCTCCTGCAAAAACAGGGATCCTTGTAAAACATTCAGTTTTGCTGGAATATTACATGATATAATGAAGGAAATGTTGCTTCATGTCACAATAACTCATTTCAAGGCTATTTCCTTCTCTCCTCTTGTATACTCTCATAGGTCAATTCTTAGGCAGCCCCTGATATTAAATTATACTTTAAATTAAAAAATTAAAATGTAGATATTTCCAGGAGAATGTTTCCTTGTGGATACAACCTGCTCTGTGCAACTTACTTTTATGATTTTTATTTTTTTTATTTTACTTTTATTTTATTTTATTTTTTTAATTTTTTTTTATTTTACTTTTATTTTTTCATCCCGTGAACTACTTTCTGAACCACTATTTAATGAGCAATAGACAAAAACAGTCACATAGCTGGCTGTGCCCCGTGGGCACAGGTGTGGGCTGTAGGGGGAAGGCATATTGCTGTGCTCACAGGGACTAACTCAGTGATAGATCTGTGCTTCTGGGGTAAGAATATCCTCACTGTTCATCGTAAACACAGGCCTTCCTCTTTCCTTCTGTAGAAAGGATGGTTCTGCCTCTTACCCATTTCCAGGTCTCATTTTCTTCCCTTATGATAATGTCAACCATGTCTCTTGTACCTGTTTTAGGGAAGAGTCCAGGAATGTTCCTTGTTGTCCACAAGGCATCTGATTTGTGCTGAAAATGGGAGAAGGTGACCCCAAATTTCCTGGAGGGATAGGACCTTTCTTTGTGGACAGTCCTTATTCAGGTTTGGCCTTAAATGACCAATCATGCATACTCCTCCTCACCTAGTCCTAGACTGTGGCCCTGCAGCATTTGCTTTGCTCTCCCAGGAGCAGAGGGTCTGTCTGCGGTCACACAGCAGTGCACTGTGACACAGAACCTACCTGATAAGGGCTCTTGGAGACTCTACTACCCAGTTCCATACCCACTGCTTGTTTATGTGGCCCAGATGGTATTTCCCCTGCTAACTGGTGAATATTAAACACTGGACAGAGTCTAAAATCTTTGAACTTCAAGATAAATGTTATCTTGGCTGGAGCTGCACTACAATGAAGTATTTTCTTCCAGAGTTTCTCAGATGGCCTTGGAAATGTTTAAAAGAACATTGAGAGCAATGCTTTAAAATTGCCCATAACATGGCATTGTCCTCATGCTCCTGATGATGACTTGTGTCGGCGGATTTTGTCCTGTTATGAGTTCTGTGCATCATCTGATGTGAGTTGTTCTAAGTTCCGTTGACCCTTTAGAAAATTCTGAAGTTGCTTTGTATTTTTCAAGCTCTTTGAAAATTAATTTTTTGACAATCAGTAATCCTGTCATTTTCTGAATATAGAAACTTTATTTATTTTTATTTTATTTTTTTTTACGGTATGCGGGCCTCTCACTGTTGTGGCCTCTCCCGTTGCGGAGCATAGTCTCCGGACGCGCAGGCTCAGTGGCCATGGCTCACGAGCCCAGCCGCTCCATGGCATGTGGGATCTTCCCGGACCGGGGCACGAACTCGTGTCCCCTGCATTGGCAGGTGGACTCTCAACCACTTCACCACCAGGGAAGCCCTAGAAACATTTTTGATATTACAGAAAACACATTCTCTGACTCTGTGACAAATATAAAAATTCAAAATCAATAAATAATAACCTGATAAAAGACCTATGCATTAGAAATAACTATTTAAAAAGTTTTATATATCTCACTGATCAGAAAAGGAAATGAAACTTAAGAAATTTGGAACCAAACTATAATGGAAATGTATATACTGCAACTTTTAAGGTACAGTTTAAGAAGTTTCTGTAGGGAACTTGATTGACTCAAATCTGTATATCATAAAAAAAGAAAGATGGAAAATTAAAAAGCCACGTATTGAGCTTAAATTAGGAGAAAACAATTAGTGGAATAAATTGACGGAAAAAATAATAAAACAAAGGTAAGAAATTAATGAAATATACAATAAATAACATTACAGAAGGTCAACAACAACCATAAAAATCTGGTGCTTTACAAAGAACGTTTAAACATCAACTAATCTTGGGCAAAATCAATCAAGACAAAGAGAGTTGTAAATTAATATTAAGAGTAAAATGGGGACATAATACAGACAGAGCAGAGTTTAAAAATTATAAGCCAATATCAAGAGAAAATTTTATGGCATTGACCAAAAACCCCACAAAACCCAAAAACTAAAACCCCAAATTGACACAAGAAGATATAAAAAACCTATATAGGCCCTGAATTAATTCTCAGGGCTACCCACAAAAATGTATCAGGGACAGTTGACTTTACTGGCAATTTTACAAAACCTTCATGAATTAGGTAACTCCTGTCATGTACAAACTGTTCCAGAATACTAAAAGAGCAGGAAAATGTCTCAACAACTTTTCTAAATCTAGGATAGCCTTGTTTCTAAATGAAACACGAGAGTATAGACAAAGAAAAGAGTCACCAAAGATCATAGATGTAAGCATTTAAATAAAACATTAGAAAACCAAATTCAGTAATGAATAAATAAAAAATGATAAAATAAATATATCTAAAAAATTTTAAAATACATGTATGCATGTGTATGCATAGACACACACACACATATACACATACCCCATATGTATTACATATGAAGTATGGTAAATATTAGAAAATTGTGGTTATGCTATTACAAATAAGTACATATTTTATTTTATTTATTTTTTTGATTTAATAAAGTTTTATTTTTCAAAATGTACAGTTGGTGGGACCTATTCATTCATCTTCACCAGAAGTTGGGGCCTCTCCACCCTTGGTGTTTCTGGTGTAAATTACTTGAGCTCTGTGCTTTGAAGCCAGTTTAATAAGTCCTTTACTAAGGAGCTCCTGAAGGGCTGCCCTGGCCAGGGAACCACGAATCTTCAGCCTCTCAGAGATGACAGCTGGAGTTATAAGCTTACAGTTGGGAATTTCTTTACAGAGTTTGTCATATGTTGCTTTGTCAAACAAGACTAGGTTATTGAGCTTGTCCTGAACTTTGCCTTTGGACCACTTCTTCTTTTTGGCCATGCCCCCAGATTTTTTTCACTGGGTCTTTGTCTTTCTTGGCTGACTTTCCGGCATCTTTCTTCTACTTGTCGTCCTTTGGTGACATAGTGAAGCCGGGAGAACAGCTGTTACCATTGCACCTCACTAAGATGTCGGACAAAAGGGGTAAGTATATATTTTAAAACAATCTAAATTTCTATCAGTTAGGGATTTGCTAAATATATTGAGATACATCCTTGTGATGGAATTTTAATGGAGCAGGTAGAATGAATACATTATATCCACAAATATCAATGTGGATTTATCTAAAAACATAGGATGAAAAAGCATTGTTTTTGGAAAACAGTATGAAATTTCCTCAAAAAATTAAAAATAGAACCAAGATATGACCCAGCAATTCCATTTCTGGCAACTTATTCTATTTATTCGAAGGAAACAAAATCACTAACTCAAAAAGAGTATCTACACTCCCATATTCACCGCAGCGTTATTTACAATAGCCAAGATATAGAACGACCTAAATGTCCATCAATGGATGAATGGATAAAGAAGGAGTGTGATGTATACACACACACACACCCACAATTGAGTATTATTCAGCCATAAGAAAAGAGAAACTCCTGCCATTTGTGACAATATGGATGGAGCTTAAGGGTATTATGCGAAGTGAAATAAGTCAGACAGAGAAAGACAAACACTATATAATCTCACTTATATATGGAATCTGAAACAAAAACCAAAAACAGACCCTCTCAAAACAAACTCATAGATCCAGAGAACTGATTGATGGTTACCAGAAGTGGGAGGAAGAGGGTGGGAAAAATTTTTAAGAAAAAGGAAAAAAAAAATGTTTTTCTGTTCTATTGGAATGGAGAAACACATTGCAGAAGAACAAATTTAGAATAATTTGCTCTTCATGTAAATTTAATGACACACAAGGCCACTCTAACATCTATGTACATGAAAATGTAAAATAAAAAAATTAAATATCATGAAAGATAAATATAATTTTCAGAACAGTAGTGACTTTTACAATTGAGATCAAAAAGCAGTTATAAAAGCTGGTATTAAATATACTGATTTTTTTTAAAAAAATCTTAAATAATTATGGTAACTAGTCAATATTTCTTGACAGAATAATGTTAAATGGGTGTTTTCTATCTTTTTTTCTACTTTTTGTATATTTAAAATGTTCTAATATTTTAAAAAGACAGAGAAATACTAAAAGCGCCCGTATATTTGGGTTAACTTTGTTTTTCCTTTCGTCATAGAACAGTCATTAGGCTGCTCGCGAATCCTTGGTCATATTGGCAGCTGTCCTTGGGATCTAAACATGGCTGACAGTAGCTCAGTGGTGATTTCCACCAGGTACATCACTGCCACGTGGTCTCCTCCTTCCCAGCCTTGTGTAGAGGAAAAGCACTGTAGCCCTCATGTGGTGACTGATTTTAGGACACTGCCAGCCCTTGGATGGAGAAGTGAATCTATTTTGGATGCAGAGTGTATATTCTGTGTGTGATGAACTGCTAGCCTTGTCCCCTACCTTTGTATGCTGACCTCAGGAAAAGTCTAGACTAAGGTCAGAGGTTTTAGGTCTGTGTCCCTGCCCTGCTGCACAATCTTTACTCCATCTCCTGGTACTGAGGTATTATCCCTGAAACCAGAACCGTTGTGCACTGTTGGTGGGAAGGTAAATAGGTGCAGCCACTGTGGAAAACAGTACGGAGGTTCCTCAGAAAACTAAAAATAGAACTACCATATGATCCAGCAATTCTACTTCTGGGTATTTTTCCAAAAGAATTGAAATCAGGATCTCAAAGAGATATTAGCACTCTCACGTTCATTACAGCATTATTCACAGAAGCTGAGATGTGAAAACAAACAACTGCAATATTCATCCAGAGATAAATGGGTAAAGAAAATGTGGTCTATACATACAATGGAATACTAATTCCAGCCTTAAACAGGAAGGAAGTGCTTCAACATGAGAAAACATGGATGAATCTTGAGGACATTATGCTAAATGAAATGAACCAGTTACAGAAAGATGAATACTGTATGATTCCACTTAAATGAGGCATCTAAAATAGTCAACTTTATAGAATCCAAGAGTAGAATGGTGGTTGCCAAGGGCTGGGGGAGGGGGGAATGGGGAATTACTAACCAAGGGGCGTAAAGTTTCAGTTAAACAGGATCAGTAAGCTCTAGAGACCCATGTGCAACACTGTACGTATAGTCAACAATACAGTATTGCACACTTAAACATTTAAAAGGGTGGATTTCGGGCTTCCCTGGTGGCGCAGTGGTTGACAGTCCGCATGCCGATGCAGGGGACATGGGTTCGTGCCCCGGTCCGGGAAGATCCCACATGCCGCGGAGCGGCTGGACCCGTGAGTCATGGCCGCTGAGCCTGCGCGTCCGGAGACTGTGCTCCGCAACGTGAGAGGCCACAACAATGAGAGGCCCGCGTACTGCAAAAAAAAAAAAAAAAAAAAAAAAAGGGTGGATCTCTTATCAAGTGTTCTTACCACAGTATAGTAAAATTAAAAAAAAAGGCACTTGAAGGAAATGTGAAGGAGTTGGTGTGGGGCTTGGAGATTTCAGGCTGCAGAGTCTTTTCTAATAGGCTTTCTCTTAAATGAAATCTCTCTGTTGTCATTTTTTCACTCATAATGACCTAGGGACCCCAACACAACCCTCTGGTCTTTGATATGGGTAAGTTGAAAACAGATATACAAATACATCCGTGTTCTGGCTGTCTGGGAGACTTTCTGCAAAGATTTCCATGTTTCTAAACCATGAACAAAATTACATAGCTGACAAGTTGTTACCATTATGGTTGACAAGAGAAAAAATATTTTTTAAAATATAATTTAAAATGTTTCTTTTCAGGCTTTGATGACAAATTTCTGGAGATCATGAGGAAAATAATCTTGTCAGTTGGAAATAAGAGTCACTTACTTTTTGGAGAAGATGGACCAAAGTAGATTTGACACCTCAAGTAGGACAGAATTTTAGCAAGTGACAACAGGAAAGAATTAAAGCAATCCATTTGGACTCTTGGGTAATTAGAAAGCCATTTATTGATGACTCAGTGCTATGTGTAGGCAGGTATTGATATTTTTATGAAGTAATTATGTCATGCTGGTGACTTTAATTTTGCTATCTCAGTTGTTTAGAACATCATTCTGTCTTTTTCTCTTGTGAGTCTTAGACTACTGAGTATCAGAATCAGTAAAACTTTGAGATAAGCTGTAAACACTAACTGCAAAATCAAAAGTAGTGTTTTTCCTCTTATGGGAGTGATGCTTACTAAACATGGACTAGCTTCACACCCAATGGCTTAGGTTGGGTTCCTTAAAAGCAGAGTTCAAAACAGGGATTTGGGTGCTCATAATTTATTGAGGGGGTGGTCTGCAGGAACATCTGGAAGGAAGGGAGTGAAGCAGGATAAGGAGAGAGCCCACCAAGCCTGTGGTCCCAGGCACAGTCTAGCTTTGGTCTGACCTTGGGGTGGGGCGTGCATTCTGGAGTGTAAATCAGATGCTGACTTGTACCCTGTTGAGCCAAGGGTGCCAGATCCTGTTCCCTCATATCAATCATGCATTAGTGAAGGGCTGCACCCGGGAGGGGCTTGTGTAGCTTCCCAGATGGAGCAGCTCCAGTCAGCAGAGGATACGTCCTCAGTGCAGGGGGTAACTGTGAACAATCGGCGGACACATACAGCAGCTGGGGGATGGGAACCCAGACTGGTAGGGGGTCTGGTGGGACACCACATTGCCTACGACAGTCTATCCTATGCACTACTCAAATTCACTGCCTCCGTTAGCTTCTCTCCGCCTACGATTCTGTGGTCACAATTCTCCGGGAAACATACCAGAGTCAGGTTGCTGGAGAAATTGCACCCACCACGGACACTGATGGCTGCAGCTGAAAACGTTGAATGAATGATCCTCAGGGGGAAATCTATAAAAGAGTACGGGATTTAGAACAGGGAAGGAGAAACTGAGCAGGGTGTGTTTTCAGGGAAAGATCCAGGTTGGGGGGTGGGGCATTGGAACTTAAATAACATCATCAAGTTGCCACCCCTTTGAGGCAGGGGAATGTCTTGTGCCCTGTATCAGTAAGCCATTGACTGTGGACCATGGGGTTGGGGGACATCTCACCAGCAGCAAAACTCACAGCAGCTGGTAGGTTGGTACCAGACTGATGAGGGGGACCTGGGTGAGGCTCCACAGTGCCTACTAAACCCGCGTTGTATGCATTCACATTCTAATTACACTACTACTGATGGTGTGAATTGGGCAAATTAGTTAATCTCTGTACCAGTTCTATAAAATGTCACACAATAAGCTCTCAGTAATGCTAGGTTTTATTGTTGTTACTTGTTTTTATTGGCATTTTTGCTATTCATTGTTCATTTAATGGAGTTTTCCAAAATGCTGAGTATGAACCAATATTTTAATTCATGGGAAATTAAGAAAAATTAAAAAATTAAGATTAAGAAATAGATGCATTTTTACTATGTACTGCTGAACACTTAAAGGCACAATTAATACAAGGTCAGTTTTAAAATTCCCTACATTCATTTTTTCTTATAAGATGATATAATTACTCAATACTCATGCTAAGTAAAATAATTAATAGCCTCTTGAATGGAATTTCTCATTCTATACACATAGGAGATAAACATGAGATATATCAACAGGTCTGGTTTATAGATGAGGAGAGTTTGGTCCCATGCCCAGATCCATTCCTGACTCACTGTAAGAAAGACTTTGGGAAGATGAGAGTCACCTCCATCCCCCTGAGGTTGTCATATTAAATGGGAACAGGGAGAAAGCTGACATCTTTGAGTGTTAGCTAAACCTGGGGCTGGTTGGTTGTAAGAAACAGAAACCCATTTAAACTAGCTCAAGAAAAGGGAGATTATTTTAACTGTATTGAGTTCATCAAATCCTGTAATTTGCCATCACGGATGTTTGTTATGATTCTTTGCAAATAAAATTCAAATTCTAAGACTTTCAGTCTCTGTGTCTCTTAGATCAAATCCTCAAGAGACAATATGATTGTCAGCTGATCTGGTCAAATCTGCTGCAGCAGGGAGAGGGTCCATGTGGTGGAGCCCGGCTGTCCTGCTCAGGGCTGTGAATGGGATGTGAGCTGGTGTATGACATTAAGCACAGCAAATAAAGTTGATTACCAGCTCTGCTTTGAGAGCATTCTATGTGCTAGTCACTGTGCTGCCTGCTTTCTTCTTGGTAATCTTGCTGGGCATAGGTAGATGAGTTCATTTCACAATTCTGCAGACTTAGGGAGATTAGGTTAATTTCCCAGATCTGCAGCTGGAAAGGCAGAGCTGGGGGAGCTCAACCTGATTTCTTTCAGGTTCTGTGGATGAGATCCCATGTCCAACACATCTCTTCTAGTATTTACCAATGTTGGTGTCTCTGTGAAATGGGTGAAAATGATTGATCCCCATGCTGTGATAGGAGACTGTCATTACACCAGCCTGTATGAGCAGGTTTTTCTTCTGGGTGCCTGGGAAGCTTGCCTTCTGGCTATCAGGAGCCCTTGTTCAATGCTGGAATACACTGAGAAAATGTCCCATGTCTCATCTTTGCCTGTTTAATTCTTGGGTCTCCCAAGGCAGATCTTCCCTACATACAGGAAATAGTTCTTCTAGTGTTAACTTGGGGCAAACTAGGGCCCAGTAGTTCAAGAGCTAGAAGTGACATAGCTATTCTACAAGTCTTGAATTAAGTACTCCATGGGTGGCCCCAAGATCTCACATTTTCCTCACTCTCGATGCCTCAGAACATGTGGTTATTCTGAAATACTTCTTGGAAAACTCTAATTATTTTAATCGTCCTGCTTTATGCTTACATTGTGTAGGGGGTCTTTAGTTCTGTTGGTTTTCCTTGTCAATCTCATCACAGTTGATCACAACTTCCAGAAATTCCTCAATATTCTGATCTTCTCATGAAATCATTTCATTTTCCATGACCAATATGCGTTCATTCTTATTTTGGAATTACTTCTTTAATTCGATAGGATTTTGGTAGAGGCAGAGGTAGATTTCTGTGCTTAGCCATCTTGAAGTGGAGGCCTTGGATGTCAGTCTACATTATTGACAAATGCTAGAAACAAAGCTTAGCTCTTCAACACATTCTGAGTCTTCTGCTTATGTGCCACATAATAATTTTAATCAAGGTTTTTCATCTGTTAGTTTTGGTCTTAGGTGTTGGTGGTTTCCATCCCTTTCATGATTTTTTTTTCCATCAGTGCAACATCATAAACACAGCCTCTGAAAAAAATGAGACATGAATTTTGGATGGCTGTTCTTTTCTTTTCATCTTTTTTTAATTGCTCCATTTCTGAGGAATAATTGTTTCAAGAAGAAAGGTAGATTCTGTTTCTTCTGCAGAAAAAAAACAACAAGAAAACACCCTCTTTTCTTTGCAAGACATCTGTACATATCAAGTACCATGTTCCCTCAGGTAATGTTCTCAGAGTGAGGAAAGCAGCGGCTCCTTTGCACATGAGAATGTAGAGTTATCTCAGTAGATGGCAGGAGGTAAGTATCGAGACAAAGCCTCTGGCTTTTGGTCAACAGCTAATTTTATGAATCTCCAGTGTGATAAGGCTGCTGAAAAATAAAATGTGATCGTAAATGGCAATAAAAAAAGTACAATATACTTAGAACATTTCTCTCAGTTTGTCTTTTTAAAAATCATCATAACAAATTATTATAAAGCAAACAGCCAGCAAACACCACCCAATCAATAGAGCTTGACATGCTCACCTGGAGCTCCCCAGTCCCAGTCACCAGCTCTCCATCCTTTCAGGTAATTATTTCCTTGACTTTTATGGTAACCAGGTCCTTGCATTTCTTGATAGTTTATCACCTGTGTGCACATCTAGACACTGAGGATTTTTATACATATTTTATATTTATTTTAGTCTCAGTTTTCCCCACCATCCCGTTCATTTTCTTACCGGTTGTCTCTTTCAAAACAGAAATTCACAGTCTGGAATTTGAGAATTGCATTCTTGTCTTGCAGGTTAACATTCTCCTCTGTCCTTTGTGTTCCCTGCAAATAGGCAACTAATTTTGGAGACCTGCTGAGGCTCAGATTCTATCCTGGCAGCAGGAGGAATAATGACCCCTCCCCGAAGATGTCCATGTCAAACTCCTTGGAAGCTGTGACATGACTTACATGACAGAAGGGACTTTGCAAATTTGTTTCAACTAAGGATTTTGAGATCGAGAGAGTACGCTGAATTATTCAGGCGAACCCAACTTAATCACAAGAGTGCTTATAAGAGGGAACAGGAGAGCCAGTCAGAGCAAGAGCTGTGATGATGAAAGCAGAGGTCAGAGTAATGGGGTCACAAGATAAGGGACATGGAAGCCTCTAGAAGCTGGAAAAGAGAAATAAACAGGTTTTCTTCTAAAGGCTCCAGAAAGAAACAGAGATCTGCTGTCACTTTGGTTTTAGCCCTACAAGACTTCTGACCTCAAGAACTGTAAGTAAATAAACTATGTTGGTTAAGTCACTAAGTTTGTGGCACTTTGTTACACAACCATAGGAGACTAATTGGATCCATCTGGCAAGAGCACAGGACATGGGTGATATGGTCTGTCAGCAGCAGACACGTAAGTTCTGGGTTCTCTCTTTTTGTCCTGTCAGCTGAGGCAATGCTCAATGCTTCGATCTATAATCCATTGGGGTTGCAATATGGTGTTATTCTATTTCCATCATTTTTTTGTTTATGTATTTGCTGCAGACTAGCCAGATGAAGAAGACTAAACCGACCAGAGCCAGAAGGGAAGGGGTAAGGAACAGAAACAGCACCGACGAATGGGGTCAGAAGGACCAAGATGGTTGCAAGGCAAATTTTATTGTGCTACAGTTGCAGATTATATAGACCAGAAAAGGGAAGGTTGCCAGACAGTGATTTACATTATCTAATGACTGTCTTGGTTCAAGGTTAACTTCCCTGGGAGAAAACCCATAAACCCAGAGTCATCAAAAATAACCTGCACGTGCAGGGGAGAGACAGCTTTGCTTATCTCATTTTACATTCTTTCTGATCTCTGGGCCCTGGTGATTTATGTCCCATGGAATGGAACAAGGAGGGGAACAAGTAGGGACAGTCCCTTCGAGCAGTGGTGGCATGCCTGGCACGTCCGCAGCCTGCTCTCATGGCTGACTGCTTCCCACATGTATTAGCTGGAATACTTCTATAAATAGATGTTTCTACATGGTATTGTTCACATAGGAAAGGAAAAATATATGCTCACTTTTCCCCTTTTACTTATCAGGTTATTAGATAATGAATCATTTCCTTCCCGGCTCTGAAAGTGATCAAGTCAGGTTGTTAATATAAAGGATTTATAAAGAGTTCAGTCCCTTACAAACATGACCCTCAATAAAGATCAAGTTGTTCTGATTTTGGCCAATGGAAGACTCTCAAGGTGGCTTCTGAGTCTTTTGATGTGACCTTGCCAGTCTTTGATTCTAGAAGGTTTTTGCTTTCTAAAATAACAAGGTATTCCAGAATCATCTTGTGCATTTTCTGTCCTAGATCTGGAACCTGTAATCTCAGGAAATCTTGGTTTCTTTTAGTGGAAGATGAAATTTCAAAACCACAGTCGAGGGTCTAAGTGGTAATAAAGCTATATTACCTAGGACTCTGGTGTATTCTCACAGATGATGATTTGATTGACTATATTTTTAAAATGACTTTTCTAATTTTCTTATAAAAATAATTTTTAGCAATTCCTTTAATAAAAATAAAATCAACTTTTCATTTACCTAAATAATAATATTGGATTAATTGATACATCTGAGCTAATAAAATTTAGTCAACAATTTAATAGTATGATTTTGATATTTAATATACACCACGGGGTGTTCTATGTTTTTTTTTTTTTTTTTTTTTTTTTGCTGTACGCGGGCCTCTCACTGTTGTAGCCTCTCTCCTTGCGGAGCACAGGCTCTGGACGCACAGGCTCAGCGGCCATGGCTCACGAGCCCAGATGCTCCGAGACATGTGGGATCTTCCCGGACTGGGGTATGAACCCATGTCCCCTGCATCAGCAGGCGGACTCTCAACCACTGCACCACCAGGGAAGCCCCGGGGTGTTCTAAAGTTAGGAAAACACATCTTTTTGAACCTGGATTTACAAGTCTTATAACTAACATTTCTATGTTATTACTATACCCTGCCTACTGATGAATATTTATTTCTCTAAAACAAGTTGACTATATAAATCCTGCTCATCACTCCCAGCTCCCTGTTCTCCACACCAGTTAAAGTCTAAGTCCCTTGGTCTGTCATTCAAATACCCCAGGGCCCCTTTGATTTTATTTTAAACCAGCTTATTTCCTACCATTATTTCTAAGACACCTTCAGAGTGTCTCAGAATCCTCCACCAGGACATTGGTTTCGGTGCCTGACAAATGGGAGTTT
Source organism: Pseudorca crassidens (assembly GCF_039906515.1). Taxonomy (NCBI): domain Eukaryota; kingdom Metazoa; phylum Chordata; class Mammalia; order Artiodactyla; family Delphinidae; genus Pseudorca; species Pseudorca crassidens. The sequence goes on from NC_090298.1 coordinate 4,893,439, forward strand.
AAAACCACATCTGGGTAAAATGGGATGGCTTATAGTCCACGTGAGACTCATTTTCCATCTGAGGACAGCATCCCTCCTGCAGAAGGAAGGGCCGGTTGAGGATTGGATGGAGAGACGTGTGTTGGGCACAGTGCTCCGCGCAGACAGAGCCCCAAGTCATGCTAGTTTCACTGTCCTGGCTGTTCTCACCCGCTTAGTAGCTTCCCCACATTCCCTGCATTAATCCGAGTTTTATCCACTTTTCAAGTCCAGCCAGACTCCACTACTTCCTAAAAGGTGCTGCTCACTTCAGTCCATAAAGGTCTATCCCATTTCTGAGCAGGCATGGAATGGTCTAGTCCCCACCCCCCAGGATGTAGCTGCCTTAGGATCCACATTTAAAATTAATTACCTTACGTGCATTTAAAATTACATTATTCTCCATCGTCTCCTTTCCCTGCTTGTCTCCTAATGTTCTATGAAGAAAAGGAAAGATTTGCATTTGCCAAGTAAGTGCTTGCTGTGAGGCTGGCTGTGTGCCCAGGGCTCTGCACACCTGTGAGTGTGGTCAGGTGAGGTGAGCCATGATTAGCATGGACACACACACACACACACACACCCTCACTCCCAGGGCTCTGCACTGTGTGGAGAGGCTACCGTGAAGTGTTAGACAGTGACTTGGGGATACTGATTTAGCTGGTCGGGGAGGCCCTTCCGAAGAGACGCCAGTGCTGAGGATGATGCAGACCCAGGCAGCAGCAGGAGAGGAAGCCTCCTACGCAGAAGGAACAGAGAGCAAGGGCCCTGCACAAGCTTCTGCCAAAGTGACAGGCCTGCTGCTTCCAGACCTGAGAAACAAACTCAAAAGTGATTTGCAGGAAAACGAAAGCACAGATAAAAAATCTAGTCTGCTGCAGTCCTACGGAGAGGTTTTACTGGTAGAGCGGCAGTCTCACTACTACACTATGTGGTTGCTTCAGCCCTAAGGGCGTGGCTTCCCACCACCATCCTGTCCACAGAGGGCATCTCTCACTGGTATCTGTTAGGACAGCTAGGACAGCTGGAAAGATATTATTTTACCAAAATAAACTTTTTCGATTAAAAGTTATGACTGCACCTGCAATACAGCCCCGCATGTGGCATGTAAGCTCTGTTGTACATTATATTCCTAGTACTGTTCCAGGAAAGATCTCTATCAGTGACTGCCTGCAGAATAGGGAAAAAATCCGAAATGGAGCATTGTAACTTATAGATGAGAGGATACAAAAAGAAAAGAAAAAAACAGCAACCACAACCTGGGATTCCATATCCTCCTTTCCCTTAGGAGAGGGAAAGATTTCCCTGATTTTGAGTAGCTTAGTTCACATATGTAAGACTATTTTTATGTCTATGAGAAAAGGAAGTGCTGCACCCAAGCAAACTTTAAATGTATTTAAAATGTGGATGGATATTGTCAAATTACACGCTAAAGAAATGCCTTACGTGTATGACCTCTCAAGTCTTACCCAAACTGCATGAAATTCATCCCCCGTACCGGCTCGTGTGCAGGCCTGGGAGGCTGTGTTTTTCCCTGTACTTTCTCCCTGTCCAATCCTTTGTCTTTGCAAAGATTTGGCTTAACTGGTCCCTACTCAGAGACACCTTTCTCCTGTGGTAGGAAGGATCTCACAGCTCAGGGGAAGGGGAGGGGACAGTGAGGCTGGGGTGTGGGGATGAGTGGGACAGACAGGCGCTTCCTGAGGGACATGGAGACCGAGGGAAGGCCTGTGGATTTGAATTTGGTTCTGAACGGGCTGGGAAGTCAGTGGAGGGCAGGACACACAGCCTGATGCTTTCTCTGGTTGATCCCTCGGCTGCTCTGTGGCGATGGGCTGAAGGATCAAGGCTGAAGCCAAAAGGCCACTTAGGGAGCTGGTGGTAACTCGGGCGGTGACTACAGAGTCTGGGACAGAGGGCAGCTCTGGCAGAGACGCTAAGTGAGAGGATTCGGGTTATACAGAACGTAGGTGGGTGTGAGAGAACGGCAGCCACCAAGGCTGCGCCATGGAGTTTTGGCTGCAGCAGGTGGTGGAGTGATGCCGTCTATCAGTGGAAACCGCTTCCTCGTGGGTTTGTCGGGTACATTTTACAGGAGCCATCCTAAAGCGGGATGAGGCAGGTGGGAGATGTGGCACGTTTCATCTGGGAGCAGTGCTGCCATGGTAAGGAGAAGAGGTTGAGGACATTCTGTTCCCACAGCTCAGGTTCCAGGGAGGCTGGCCGTACAGGACTGGGGCTGTCCCCCAGGTGCGTTAGCTCTACCCTGGAGAAGGCACGAGGATGTCACTTGCAGGGCTATCCTCAGCAGAGGCCCCATCGGGCCCTTTGCCTGCTGGTTGGATGGGAGTGTGTAGTCATCTGTGTATAGTCATGTGATTAGCATGTCCTTTGTCCCATTAGCTCCCCGGGACACTTGTCTAGTTCACATTTTCTTGTCTGGATGTTCCCTCTTCCCTTCTGTGGACCCTACACACCACTGCCCTGTATAACCCAGACTAGTTCAACATAAGACCTCATTTCTCCTGCTTCTCCTTGTCCCAGAATGGAGTCCACCACTCACCTGGTGACAGGTTAGATGGGAGGTGGGTGGGAAGGAGGAATGACAGGTGAGAAAACATAGAGGTTTGAGAGGCCATTTGTTCTCCAAGGCCCTTCCTCGGGAGGAGCTGAGGTGCTGGGTGGGACTCAGGCAGGATGGGGAGTCTGCAGAGCTGAGGTGAGGGCCCACGGAGGGTAGTCATAGCACTGTCTCTGAGCTGTGGGCAGACCACAGACCAGCAGCCTCAAATCTTCCAATGGCTGCCCACCGCCATCACCAGGAAAGCCACAGGTCACCCACCACGTAGGTCCAGGCTTCCTACTGTCTCAGCCATTGTTCCCAGGTGGGTTTTAGAGTGAGCTCCATCGCAGTCAAAACACAGATTTGAAACTCTAAGAACAATTCAAAAAAGAGCTTTGAAACTCAAAGAATAATTTGAAACTCAAAGACTCGGGGACTGGGAACAAACAAGCACAGAGGCCCACTTGCCCTGTCAGCACAGAGGAAGGAGTGTGAGCCATTTGTGTCCCAGGACACAGCTGTTCCAGGCTGCTTCACTTCCCGGCTTTGCGGGTGGCGGGTGTGGATGTCTGAGGCTGCAGTGTGGCCTCGCTGGGCCACCGGACCTCCTGACTGTGAGCACTTCACTTAAAATGTGTTTGCACAGACTTTGAAGATTATAACTACTTGTAGAATTTCCATCTTATTTCAGGACTGTAATAGCCAGTTAGACCGTCTTCAGTACCAGATTCTTGCAGAAAGATGTTCACAGTGACATTTTCACTTGTGCTGCAGAAGTCACCGTGAAAATAATTAGGGTGCTGAAGTGTTTGCTAATAATACGTCAGGTGGGGAAACGACCGCTCTTTCGAGGAATCTCTGCACTAGGAAAGTTACTTTTTACTTTAAAGATTACATTTTCTCTCATCATTTTAAGTTATTAATTCTAGGAAGAATTAGAATCTAGATGGAATAAAGCAATTTTGTTGATTAAAAAAAAATCCTACTTCCCCAAATGTCTCTAGTCTAGGGATTATAATAGCAGCATCTTTTCTAGAAGGCATGTGGAGCGAGTGAGAGCCAGTAAACCTCATTCCCCTGGAACAGAGGACACAATCCTTAATCTTAGCATCTAAGACTTTTGTGATCAGGATACAGGTCAATTTTCAACTTTCAGGCCTTTTGGAAAACCAGAGGTGCAATTGAGAATGTACTTGTATTGATCAAATCAGTCCTCATAGCATTGGCCTAGAAGAGTATGTCTGAGGCAGACACAGGCTGCTGGCCTTGGCTGACTGCCCATCACTGGGACTCGGCACCAGAACAAATTACACCAGCTGGTGAATTCCCACAACGCCCTCACTGGCTGCTTGAAAATTATCTGTTGGACAGTGAAAGCAGGACACCGTTTCCCTGCCAAGTTTATTGCTGTGTGAAACACTGATTTATCCCCCATCTCATCACACATATCGTTTGTGAAATGAGCTCATAAATGAAGCCGAGTCATTAAAATTTTCCATCATCTAAATACTTTCTATTCATTTATTTATTCATTGAAATGTGTAATATTTTACTAGTGGATTGCCACTAGATGCAAGACATTTCACTTTGTGCTCTGGGTTCGGTGGGGCAAAGGACCAGGTGAGAATCCCTAGTTGTGTAGATGATAAACCTTGTGTCTTCAAGAAACTTACACTCTAATGTGTCTTCTGCTGTGGAAAACCTTTTTGACTTAGCTTTTCAAACACAATATAGATATTTTGTTTTATTTTATTTTGGATAAACACCTAGGAGTGGAATCATCATGTCACGTGGTAAGCATGTTTATTTATTTGGCCATGCCACTCGGCTTGTGGGATTTTAGTTCCCTGACCAGGCATAGAACCCGGGCCCATGGCAGTGAAAGTGCCGAATCTTAACCACTGGACCACCAGGGAATTCCCACAATAAGCATGTTTATTTTTATGAAAAACACTGACAGATCTTCACCCAAAGTGTTTGTTACATTTTACATTCCCAGCAACAGTGTATGAGAGTTCCCGTTAGAACAATTCTTTTAAGCATGTGTATGGTCAGTCTTAATTTTAGCTATTCTAGGAGGTGTTGAGTAGTATCTCTTTATGGCTTTCATTTGCATTTCACTGATAATGATAATGAAAACTTTTTAATGTGCCTACTAATTATTTGTGTATTTGCTTTTGTGAAGTGTCTATAAAAAATTTGCTCTTCTGATTAGACTGTTCCTCTATTTATTATTGAATTTTTTATTGCTGAATGTTATCTCTTGAATGTAAAATAAGGGTATGTATACCTGGGTTTCTGCAAAGTATCAAGTGTTCTCTGACTCAAGCCTCCTGGTCTGAGTTAGAATGGAAGCACCGAGAGCTACCTAATCAAGTATTTTTCATGTGTTCATATTGATTCACTCACAATGTTGCTCATTGCTCCAGAAACCATTTTTGTAGTTCTTCTGTAGGCTGATTCTGAATGTATTTTAACTTGATAGTTTCAGTTAATTTTTTTTTTTACTAGACTACTTAATGATATGAGAAACATGTCTGTTTCACATTAAGTAGTAAAATTTACCAAACAGTAGGCAAAATAGAAATTAATGTTTGAAAATTTAAAAAAAGAAAAAATGAATGGAACAAAGATTAAAAATATAAATTATGTTATCACAGTAACCACTTCTAAGTTATATGTATAGCTCATCTTCATTTCTTCCATTTTATTGCCTGTCAGTGCAAAAAATTTATACCAATGCATGTGTACTATTGTGCAATAAGAACTAAATTTATTTTTAAAATCAGAAAGAAAGAGAAAATATATTTGTGACCAGTTCCATTTTTGAAAGGAAGCTTCCTGCTACTAACGACTGATCTGTTCTTGCATTTTTTAAAATTAAAATTGTGATACGTCAAATATGTAGTCATATGTACATGGAATTATGTAATCATTCACTAATTAAAAGACCTTGGTTTTGTTTTTTGAGCACTCACTATGAAATAACATCAAAGTATGGACAGCAAGTGCTTTAAACAAGATGGGAGCTGGGCCTGTTAAGAAATAAAGCAAGAATGCCTTCCTTTGCGGCAAGCCAGCAGCTCTTGTGGGTATCAGAGATGTTGATTTCAAAAGGAATGTTTGGGCTTCATCACAAGAAGCTATTAATCCAGGCAACCTCAACTCTTTCAGGTACTGCAGTGATTTTCCTCACAGATCTATTCAAGATGCTGCCAAACTCCTTCCTGGCATTTACCCAGGCCCATCAGCAGTAAGACTCCTCTTGCATGGCTGGTGTCAGCATCTCCGCTCCATCTCTCAGACCCAAGGAGGGGAATGAGCCCACGAACTCCAGGAACCTGGGTGACTCACAGCAGCAGCTCCAGTGGCTATGAGTTCGCTGGTCCCTGAAATGTGTGCTTTTTCTAAGATGCCATTTTCTCCAAAGAAAGGCGTGCTGTTGGCTTGTCTGAAGACATTCTGAAAAGGAAGAGTGTAGACTCTGGCCCCTCTAGGAAGCTTTATGGCTGTGATCTGTAAGACAATTTCCCATCACTGGCTAACCCTGAAATAAATAAGAAGCGAAAGCACGTTTCATTCATGTATCGCCATGGTTCCCTGACCTCATTACGCTGGTCCACTGACTCTTCAGATGCCCTTCTTTTTTTTTTTTAACATCTTTATTGGAGTATAATTGCTTTACAATGGTGTGTTAGTTTCTGCTGTATAACAAAGTGAATCAGTCATACAAATACATATGTCCCCATATCTCTTCCCTCTTTCATCTCCCTCCCTCCCACCCTCCCTATCCCACCCTTCTAGGTGGTCACAAAGCACCGAACTGATCTCCCTGTGCTATGTGGCTGCTTCCCACTAGCTATCTATTTTACATTGGGTAGTGTATATATGTCCATGCCACTCTCTCACTTTGTCCCAGCTTACCCTTCCCCCTCCCCGTATCCTCAAGTCCATTTTCTAGTAGGTCTGCTCAGATGCCCTTCTTAAAGTCACACTTTCTCAGTGCATGAAAAAAGCACTTTACAGTACAGGCTTTCTTTGTATAAGTTCTAGCAGCCTTGGAAGATAAAGAATGATAACCTCCAAACTCCAAATAATACAGTGCAGTGTGTGTGTGGTATTGAATGCATACTGTTTCTGTGGGCGTGACGCCACATTGTTGTTTATGTTTTGAGAAACCTCCTTGCTCCAGGAATCACACACACTATTCTGGAAGCTTCTATGCATCAGAGGAAGTTCTTTTATTTCCATAAGTCACACCTGGCTTGCTGAGAGTACTGCACCTGCAGGAATATTTGACTTTGCATCCACTGCAGTGGACGGAGGCCAGGGCCTTCTCAAGTTTGTAATCGTAGGGTCTGTCTGATGTTGTGGACACAGCAAAACAAAAAACAACAAAACAAAACTAAACTAAAAAAAAACACACAACAAAACAAAACAAAAGGAAGGATGGGCATTTTTTTCAATTTTAATTTAATTTATTTTTTATACAGCAGGTTCTTGTTCGTTACCTATTTTATACATATTAGTGTATATATGTCCATCAAAATCTCCCAATTCATCACACCACCACCACCCGCCCCCCCACCACCTTCCCCCGTTGATGTTCATACGTTCTCTACATCTGTGTCTCTATTTCTTCCCTGCAAACTGGTTCATCTGTACCATTTTTCTAGATTCCACATATATGCATTAATATACGATATTTGTTTTTCTCTTTCTGACTTGTTTCACTCTGTATGACAGTCTCTAGATCCATCCACGTCTCTACAAATGACCCAATTTTGTTCCTTTTTATGGCTGAGTAATATTCCATTGTAGATACATACCACATCTTCTTTATCCATTCATCTGTCAGTGGGCATTTTTGTGAGTGTTGTGCCCCTGAGGGTTCAGATTCCATCTGGCTCCACTTAATCCCATCATCTAATCACCTACTCCTCCAGACATGGGGTGTTCCGTTGGCCAACACCTTCTGTCAACCTTCCTTTGTAGCAGGTTTCTATAAAGGCATGGGGAGAACACATAATCCTTTCCCATACACAGCAGCCCCAGAGCATGGAAAGGTCCCCGGGCATGTGAAACCTGATACTTTTTCTTCCTGCTGCACATTTTTATGGCATCTTGGGGGTATGATGTGACGAGTGGTCTAGTCTCTCCCGTTTGTCTCTGCATCTAGGTGTAAGGGGGTTGGTTGCATTGCAGCCTGCTTCACACAAATAGGGCAAAAGTTTATTTCCCTTTAGCCTGGAGGATGAAGACAAGGCATTCCAACTGCGGTCGTCATTTGAAACAAACTGGAGCTCATCTCTGGGTCCAGCGGCCTTGTGGTGGCCTCAAGCCCCCCACCCCCTTGGAGCACCGCCATGGTCAGGTCTCGCCTGCCCCAGGATGTCCTTGGGCAGGCCTGACTGGATGCGGCATCAAAGGCAGTGACTGCTGGCTTGGGGCAAGGTCTCCCTTCCTTCCTCCTCCACGTGCTGATGTGGACCTGTGGCTCCCTCCTGAAAGCTGCCATCAGCTGAGCCCCAGCAGGCATAGGAAGGGCCACCTGACTGCCTGGGCTCACTGCGTGGGCAGCTCCCTCAGGACCTCTGGCAGTGGGCGCAGTGTTGCCCAGGCCCGGATGGCTTAAAGAATCAACATCTCCTCTTATGATCACACCCTTTGGACTTTCTCAGGGCTCCTCCCCGTGAATCTGCACATTGACCTGAGGTTCTGGGTAAGAGTGAATCACGGTGCATGCAGAGCCCATATTCCAGTCTCATTACAAAGAAGAACTTCTGGGTCTTTTCACTCTAAGGAAAGGCAACAAGCTGGGTGACAGCTCAGGGCCCCTGTGAGAGTGGTAATCTCTGGTTTACTTAGTTGAATGAGATTAAGACAACATGTATATTGTAACACATTCCTAAGGGCATCCTAATCATGTAGTTATCTTGAAATTTAATTGTATTGAACTTTATTTTAATAAACCTGTGAGTAAGACATCACAATCCGTGAGTCTTTCCTTGAGAGTTGTGTACCAGCAGGGGCTGATTGGTGGTGGAGGTGGAGCAGATTTGGAAAGGACAGTGTTCTCACGGGACCAAGGATATCCCTCTTGACCAGTGCAAGCTTGTCTAAGGAGGGCAACCCATGGAAGACGTGACTGACTATGAGGAGACCACGGGTGTTTTGAGAGCATATTTAGAGACAGCAACAAACCAAGGAGATGGGAGCTGCCTGTGGTGGGGAAAGAAGCTACATCATCAGGTCTTACAAGCAAGGAGAGAGAAGGGACAGGCAGTAAGTGTTACTGAGAGCTCCTGATCGCTAGGAGTTGTCAGAGTGCCTTTGGTCACTTTTGTCCTTTAATCCTCTCTGTGACAGCAGCAGGCAGATGAGGGAAGCTCCATATTCGAGGCTCAGGAGAGTCTGGCTAGGCGCCCAAGTTCATGCAGGCAATGACTGGAGGGTTCCTGCAACTCGAGATCTGTAAATCATTAATTTTCCTCTTTCAGAAGCCACATCCCAGAGGCTGCAGCCAAGGATGCCTGCCTGGGGCGTCAGCACTGCCCGCACCTGGGGCTGGCATGGCAGCAGGAATCGGCCTCGTTTTGTGCACAGGGACTAGGGGGATTCTTCTGTCTTTAAGTCAGCCGCTTCCAGTCCAGCTCCTGGATGCTGTACAACCTCCTGGATTCACTCTCACGGGCAGAAAGATGACATGCCTGGGGTCCTTCCCTCTCTGCTGGCTTGGTCAGGGTACCCTGAGAGCTGGGTCTTTCTATTTAGGTCCTTTCAATACAGGTAAGTGGACACACTGAATATTTATGGAATGTTGTGTGTGTGCAATGTGTTACATCAAACTCGAAGACTTTCTCACCGTTGCTCTCTGCCTTTCCACTTTGATGGTGGTCTCACCATCATTATTACTGCCAGTAAGGAGAGTAACACTAACACAGTGCGTTCTGCATCCATGGATTCAATCAACACTGGATCGAAAATATATGCAAAAAATTCCAGAAAGTTCCAAAAAGCAAAACTTTAACTTGCTGCAGGCTGTTAACTATTTACATAGTCTTTTCATTGTACTAGGTATTACAAGTGATCTAGAGACGATTTAACGTATGAGGAGGACATGTGTAGATTATATGCAAATACTACACCATTTTCCATAAGGGATTTGGGATACTGTGCGGGTCCTGAAACCAATCCCCTGAGGACACTGAGGGATGACTGACCTCATATTCAAATAGTTTACAGTCTACCAAATGCTTTCCTGACTGCTCTCTTTGATATAGAACTCTTCCTTAGATTCTGATCCAGAATCATCCTTCACGATGATTGGTGATTTGGGCCTGAAAAAAATGATCTATAGATTAAAAGCTAGACAGAGTTTTAGGGCTGGGAGCAGAACTCTTTAAAAATGTGAACGTTTTTGATTGCTTGTGATCGATAAATGGGATTTATAGGGCTGAGTTTTGGAAAACAATATTTGCTACATTACCACCTTTGCTTTGGAAAATTGGACTTTCTTTTCCATTCGCACCAAAATGTACAGAAAGAACAGGCCTTGAAAGGAGAATGAATCAGCAGATGAAGCACAGAAAGCAGAAAAATCTTTTACAGCAAGGGCTATTTGGGGAATTTGTTTTTCTTTTTTTCTTTTGTGAGGTTAATTTATCATTTCTCGCTCTCTCTTTTTGTGCACAGCATTTTGTTAAATGGCATTTTGGTAAATTGCTGGCTTCAAATGTGATTAGAAAATGATTGTTCTGAATTATAACCAGCCAAACACCTTTACTGTGAGAGAGACATGTGAATGATGAAGAACCAGCTATTATCGACCAGTAATTATGGCCAACATCAATTTGTAGTCCTGCCTTGGCTCTGGGAGAATGTCCACCAGGGAGGTGCATGTCTTGTGTGTCTGCGTGTGCTCCCCGATTTCACCTCCCCTGCCCCCATCTCTGTGAAGACTCCAGAGCTGAGGAAGCAGAGCTCAGGAATACAGGCAGACTGAAGACTTTCCTGTCTCCTTGAGGGGAACCAGATTCTTGACTGAGCTCCTGGAGCTCTTTCCCAGGCCATCAGGGCATGCACAGACCTTAGGTTCTGTTGGTCCCACCTAGAAGGTTCCTGTCTGGGTGTCCTCCCAGGTCAGGGAGCTAGAAAGCACAGCCACACTGGGAGGACTGTGCAATCAATTGCTTCTGCTCCTTCCTCCTTAAATGGAAATAGGGCTGCCACTAGTTGACAAGAGATGCCCTTGTGTGAACCAGAAAAACAATCTCCTCTAGCACCAGGACTGAGTCCTGTGATGGGCACACAGCCTGTGTACATGTAGGCAGCAGCCCTGAATGAGCTCGGTGGATGCTGGGATGCAGCGCCTAGAGCCATCTTCTGGACCAAACGACTTCCCATCTCATGTGCTGGACATGCTGCTGGCAGCAGCCTCCCATGATACCTCACCAGAGAGAGCTTCCTTGCCCAGGGTCACACCCATTCTTGTGGTGACCTACATTCAAGGGCTTAGAGATGTTCCAAGTTTAGGCAACCATGAAGGGCATTCCCAGCTGCAGGATTCCCTCCCTACAGGTGGGCTGGTGTTTCCACAGGAACCATATTCATCCCAGTTTATCCCTCAGCCCAATTCTTCCCATAGGTCAGGGGTCCCCAACCCCCGGGCCTGGGAAACGTACTGGTCTGTGGCCTGCTAGGAACCGGGCCACACAGCAGAAGGTGAGCAGTGGGCTAGCGAATGAGGCTTCATCTACGGCTCCCCATCTCTCCTCATGGCTCACCCACCCCTCCCCTGTCTGTGGAAAAATTGTCTTCCACGAAACCAGTCCCTGGTGCCAAAAAGGCTGGAGACAGCTACTATAGTTCATGATTGCAGGAACACTTGCTAATAAGCTGCTTGTGTGCTGACCTTTACCCAAAGTCATGTCTAGGAAACCCAGCCTACAGCAATGGACATGGCTCATAGCATTCCCCCAGCTCTTAGCTAGAGGTCTGCACCTCAAAAAATGCAGTCCCTATCTGTTTCCCAAATGTAGCTTAGTGATATTTGTAAAATGCTAGTTCGACCATGGCGTCCCTTACTTGGAATCTTTCATTGGTTTATTTTCGTTCTTAGGGACAAACAGCAACCTCCTTCATGTGGCTAAGTAGTTTGATCAAATTTGCCATCCAAAATAGGACAGTTTTGGGAAAACAAGAGAGGAAAAATATAACTTAATTTAAGTAATTTTTAAATGCTTATTTACTGAATGACAGTTGATTTTATTACATTGATGGGCCTCTAAAATAATTCTATTAAACAGCTATGAAAAATTGTGTAAACATTGTGATAACATATACACTAAAGGAAAACTTAATCTTCATATTGATAATCTGAACATTAAAATAAGATTAGCAGAATTATTATTTTGGTACTTATTCACAAATTTTATTGGTTATTTAGGATATTTGTTTTTAATATTAGGTCACTGATATTTTTCTATACAATGCATTTTTTAATATGGTATTATTTTTTGTAATATTTTCCAAAAATTATCTGTAATACTTCAAAACTTCATTTTATGGTTAATAAATTTGAAGTTGTTGATGTTCTTAATTGACGCTTCTCTATAACCATAGCATTTTTAATTGAGAAAATATTCTTCCTACAGATGCTGATATACTTGGTAAGTTCAGAGCAGATTCCTTAGCAAAGGAGGACATTCTCAATTCTAATTTTATTTTGAAATATATAAATGTTTCAGGTCAAATACCTTCATAGTTTCTGACTTTCTTCCTTCATTCAGAGTACTATTCTCTGATAAATATTTTTGAGACAAAATTTATTAAATATTGATAAATTGTCCTTATTTAGGAATCTTTTAATGTTTCACCAAAATTTGATGTTGAAAATTATAGGCCTGATTTCATCCCACTCCGGTACTAGATATATATTTATGCAATTAAAAGTTCCACCAGGGCTTCCCTGGTGGCACAGTGGTTGAGAGTCTGCCTGCCGATGCAGGGGACACAGGTTCATGCCCCCGTCCGGGAAGATCCCACATGCCGCGGAGCGGCTGGGCCCGTGAGCCATGGCCGCTGAGCCTGCGCGTCTGGAGCCTGTGCTCTGCAACGGGAGAGGCCACAACAGTGAGAGGCCTGCGTACTGCAAAAAAATAAAAAAATAAAAATAAAAAAAAAAAGTTCCACCAAAAATCCTTCACAAAAGCTGAGATATAAAACTTCAAAATTATATTTTCAGTACCATATAAACTCTCATCCTTTAATTTGTTTAATTGCTCAATTCCTCTTTAGGGGTAACTTTTTTTTTTTTTTTACTAGCTTTGTTTTAGATAATATACATTTTCTAAAAGCTTCAAAAGCTGAGGTTTTCTTACTCTATGTTAATAAATACTCAGATCTAGAAATTTTCAGTTTTGTTCAGAGTACTTCAAAACATTCAACTTTTTTCAGGACACTGGTGATTGACAAACATAGTGCTTCAAAGGCACAGATCTCTTTTGTGAAAGCTTTTTATTGATGTATGTCATATTTAAAGTGCATAAATTTTATACGTACAGCTTGATCTTGATGAATTTTAAAGAATTAACACACTTGTATAAACACCACCTAGGTAAAGATTTAGAGTATTTCCACCCCCCACTCCTCATAGCTCATGCCTCTCCCAGTCAACATTCCCACAATAGTGTCCCCTATTTGATCTCTATTCCCCCATGGTGGGCATAAGAATGGCTCCCAAACGTGTCCACATTCTAATCCCTGGAATTTGTGAATGTGTATGTCACATGGCAAAGAGGGATTAAGGCTGTCGATGGAATTGAGGTTGCTAATCAGCTGACCTGGACACAGGGAGGTGATCCTGGGTTCTCCAGGTGGGCCTGATGTCATCATGAAGGTCCCTAGATGTGGATGACTGAGGCAGGAAGTCAGAGTTAGTGGTGCCATGAGAAAGATTACAGGCCAGGACCAGCTCTGAAGATGGAGGAAGAGGCTGGGAGCCAAGAAATGCAGGTAGCCTCTAAAAGCTAGAAGAAAATGTCTTCTCCCCAAGAGCCTCCAGAAAGGGATGCAACTGCGACAACAACCTGATTTTTATCCCAGGGTGACCCATCGACTTCTGACCTCCAAGATTTATGTTGTTTTAAGTCATTAAATTAGTGATAATTTATTGCAGCAACAATAAAAAAACTAGTATACCTTTTCTTAGTCAGTTTGGGCTGCTATAACAGAATAACATAGACAGAGTGACTTAAAAACAATTTATATCTCACAATTCTGGAATCTGGGATGCCCAAGATCAAAGTGCTGACAGATTTGGTGTCTGGTCAGAGCCTTCTTCCTTGTTCACAGATGGCTGTCTTTTCAATGTATCCTTACCTGGTGGAAGGGGCAACAGAGCTCTCTGAGGTCTCTTTATAAGGGCACTAATCCCATTATGAGGACTCCACCCTCATGACCTAATCACCGTCCAAAGACCCACCTCCTAACAAACACCATCAAATTGGGGATTTGGCTTCAACATGTGAATTTTGGGGGGACACAAACATATAGCCTATTATATATTCCATATATTAAATCGATCTGTTTTTGTTACCTTGTTTTTGCTTTCCTGTGTAACTTTAGGCAAAATGAACAAATTATAAGCCTCCATTTAGATAAGAGTTGGCAACCAGCACCACAAGCAACCACTTGTGTAACCAGCATCCCAATCAGACATAGACTTGTTCCTGTATCTCGGAAAGTCCCCTCAAGCTGCTTTCCAGTTAAACCCTATCCCCACCCCCAGAGAGGCCACTGCTCTGATTTCTATCACCATGAATTACGTTGCCTGCTATTGAACTCCATATAAATGAAATCATCAGTGTGTACTCTTTTATGTCTGTCTTCCTTTGCTTAGCATAATGTTTTATCCACTCTCTGGTTGGTGGATGTTGGATGGTTTCCAGTTTGGGGCAATAATGAATAAAACTTCCAAGAATTTATTTTACAAACCATTTTCTTGTCATCCTCTTTCCTTTCTCTTAGATACAGGCCTTGGAGTGGAGTTGCTGGGTTGCATGGTAAAAGTATGTTTAACCTAAAAAGAAACTGCCTATTTCTCACACTGACTATATTTTGCCATGGATGAGAGATCCAGGTGCTCTAATTCATAAGACTTGGTATTGTTGGTCATTTTAATTATTGCCCTTCTAGTAGGTGTAGAGTGGTACCTCACTGTGATTTTAACACACCTATCTCTGATGACTATTGATATTGGGTTCCTTTTCATAAGTTTATAGACCAGCATATATTTTCCTTGGTGAGTTGTCAGTTCAAATTTTTTGCCTCCTTTTAAGATTAGGTTGTTTGTTTTATTATTGATTTGTTGGAGTTAAAAAAAATAATATACTCTGGATACTTGTCTGTTGTCAGATATATATGTATTGTGAATATTTTCCCCTGGCTATGTCTTGCCTTTCCCTTTTCTTAACTGTGTCTTCTGAAGAGCACATAATAATAGTATTGATGAAGTCCAATTTACCATTTTCTTTCTTTTCTGGTTAGTGTTTTTATGTCTGTAGTTATTATGAGGATGAAAGCTTACATTTTGTTGTACAAACTCTGTGGTTTTAGCTTTATATTCAAGTCTATAAGCCACCTTGAATTAATTTTTTTCCTTGCATTTATTTAACCATTTTTATTGGAGTATAATTGCTTTACAATGTTGTGTTAGTTTTTGCTGCATAACAAAGTGAATCAGCCATATGTATACCTATATCCCCATATCCACTCCCTCTTGAGTCTCCCTCCCCACTCCCTATCCCACTCCTCTAGGTGGTCACAAAATACCAAGCTGATCTCCCTGTGACATACAGCTGCTTCCCACTAGCTATTTTACATTTGTTAGTGTATATATGGCAATGTCACTTTCTCACTTTGTCTCAGCTTACCCTTCCCTCTCCCCATGCCCACAAGTCCATTCTCTATGTCTGAGTCTTTATTACTGTCCTGTCCCTAGGTTCATTAGAACGCTTTTTTTGTTTTTGTTTTTAGATTCCATATATATGTGTTAGCATATGGTATTTGTTTTTGTCTTTCTGACTTACTTCACTCTGTATGGCAGACTCTAGGTCCATCCACCTCACTACAAATAACTCAATTTCATTTATTTTTATGGCTGAGTAATATTCCATTGCATATATGTGCCACATCTTCTTTACCCATTCATCTGTCGATGGACACTTAGGTTGTTTCCATGTCCTGGCTATTGTAAATACTGCTGCAGTGAACATCGTGGTACATGTCTCTTTTTGAATTATGGTTTTCTCAGGGTATATGCTCAGTAGTGGGATTGCTGGGTCATATGATAGTTCTATTTTTAGTTTTTTAAGGAACCTCCATACTGTTCTCCTTAGTGGATGTATTAATTTACATTCCCACTAACAGTGCAAGAGTGTTCCCTTTTCTCCACACCCTCTCCAGCATTTGTTGTTTGTAGATTTTTTGATGATGGCCATTCTGACTGGTGTGAGGTGATACCTCATAGTGGGTTTGATTTGGATTCCTCTAATGATTAGTGATGTTGAGCATCCTTTCATGTGTTTGTTGGCAATCTGTATACCTTCTTTGGAGAAATGTCTATTTAGGTCTTCCACCCATTTTTTTTTTTTTTTTTGCAGTATGCATGCCTCTCACTGTTGTGGCCTCTCCCGTTGCGGAGCACAGGCTCCGGATGCGCAGGCTCAGTGGCTATGGCTCATGGGCCCAGCCGCTCCGCGGCATGTGGGATCTTCCCAGACCGGGGCATGAACCCGTATCCCCTGCACTGGCAGGCAGACTCTCAACCACTGCGCCACCAAGGAAGCCCCTTCCACCCATTTTTTGATTGGGTTGATTGTGTTTTTGATATTGAGCTGCATGAGCTGCTTGTATATTTTGGAGGTTAATCCTTTGTCAGTTGCTTCATTTGTAAATATTTTCTCCCATTCTGAGGGTTGTCTTTTTGTCTTGTTTATGGCTTCCTTTGCAGTGCAAAAGCTTTTACTTTTCATTAGGTCCCATTTGTTTATTTTTGTTTTTATTTCCATTTCTCTAGGAGGTGGGTCAAAAAGGATCTTGCTGTGATTTATGTCATAGAGTGTTCTGCCTACATTTTCCTCTAAGAGTTTTGTAGTGTCTGGCCTTACATTTAGGTCTTTAATTCATTTTCAGTTTATTTTTGTGTATGGTGTCAGGAAGCGTTCTAATTTCATTCTTTTACACGTAGCTGACCAGATTACCCAGCAACACTCATTGAAGAGGCTGTCTTTTCTCCATTGTATACTCTTGCCTCCTTTATCAAAGATAAGATGACCATATGTGTGTGGGTTTATTTCTGGGCTTTCTATCCCATTCCATTGATCTATATTTCTGTTTTAGTGCCAGTACCATACTGTCTTGATTACTGTAGCTTTGTAGTATAGACCAAAGTCAGGGAGCCTGAATCCTCCAGCTCCATTTTTCTTTCTTAAGTTTGCTGTGTTTATTCGGGGTCTTTTGTGTTTCCATAAAAATTATGAAATTTTCTGTTCACACACACAGCCAACATCATTCTCAATGGTGAAAAACTGAAACCATTTCCTCTAAGATCAGGAACAAGACAAGGTTGCCCACTCTTACCACAATTATTCAACATAGTTTTGGAAACTTTAGCCACGACAGTCAGAGAAGAAAAAGAATAAAATCAGAAAAGAAGAAGTAAAAATGTCATTGTGTGCAAATGACATGAGACTATTCATAAAGAATCCTAAAGATGCTACTAGAAAACTCCTAGAGCTAATCAATGAATCTGGTAAAGCAGCAGGATGCAAAATTAATGCATAGAAATCTCTTGCATTCCTATACACTAATGATGAAAAATCTGCAAGTGAAATTAAGGAAACACTCCCATTTACCATTGCAACAAAAAGAATAAAATACCTAGGAATAAATCTACCTAAGGAGACAAAAGACCTGTATGCAGAAAACTGTAAGACACTGATGAAAGAAATTAAAATGATACCAACAGATGGAGAGATATACCATGTTCTTGGGTTGGAAGAATCAACATTGTGAAAATGACTATACTACCAAAAGCAATCTACAGATTCAATACAATCCTTATCAAACTACCAATGGTATTTTTACAGAACTTGAATTAATTTTTTTTACACATCATGATGTAGCGGTCAAGGTTTATTTTTATGTCCCTAGTTATCTAACACTTTTTCACATTTAGCATCATGCTTAACCAAAAAAAATATATGGTTTAGTTTCTCTGTGCATATAATAAAAATTTGTATATCTAATAATCAAGCTTCTGCTTTGAAGTAGAATATCTCAGCTGTTTTGAATGCAATTATGCATTATGGATGCACTATAATCTGTTCAAAGCGAAATTCTGATTTGTGGATTTTTATTTCAGTAAGAATTTTGCTTTTGCCCTGATGTTTCCCTCCCTCAGAATTTGTCTTCACATCATTACACAAAAACAATTCTATGTTCAGTGTTAAATTTGTAACTGAATATACCAGAACATTAATAATAATGTTTCACCTTCATCAAAATAAACTTCCAAAAGCTTTTTATTGATTTCATGAATTGCATAAAATGTTTAACAGTTATTATAATTATCTTGTTTTCTATTTGAATCATCTGATGACTCTGATATAATACTGCATCATTTAACTGTTTGCAAAGCTTTTCTGTTATGGAGCCAACCTATTAATAGATCTTTCTTCACTTTTTTGCCCAGGCATAAGAAAACTTGGAATTGAAAATGGGCAAAATTAGTTTAGAAAACAGCCATTTGATTTAAAGTCAAGCTACTCAGAGTGAAAAGTAACTTTACTTTCTGCAGCTGCTTGTGTTAAATTGGCACCTTCAGGCATCATGTTGTTAAAATCACTGATACTACACAGCAGTTATATGTCTTTGATTTTCATGTGGGCTATGATGTCACCATGTCCTTCATGAGCATGTGGGTGATAAATATTGGCAGATATGTCATGCATGGTACACATTTATCAGCAACATTCTTGAAAAATAGGAATAATTTTTCACCAGACATGCACATCTATTTTTTAGCTCATTGCTGCTGGATGCATTTAATAAAACAAAAAAGAAGTCAAATAAAATAAACAGATACTTGTAGATTTTTATAATATATTAGGAAGCTGCAGTAGCAAGAGCATTCTGATGTTCTAGGTCATGTGATTCTCCCTCTTCCTGCACCCTTAATCTATGATTTCCCACATTCATCACTAACCTTGCTGACGGTAGGTTGGTGACAAGATGCATCTTGCAGGCTTCGGTAAGCATTTGACAAAACTGGATAGTAAATCAACGGGTAGCAGGAGCAGCAGGTTTAAAAATGCTCCCATTATGGTTTGGGAGAAGGACTTAGCCACTCCTGGTTGCTTGTATCTAAACATTTTTCCCAGCAAGTGTGCTGCATGCTGCTCTTGAAAGGAAGGTCATGCAAATGTCACGTGCTTTCTGACTAGATCACGCCTGTAGCTGGAACTATAAAGAAGAGCAATACAGAACCCTTTTAACTTTATTTTGGTGCAACTAGCAATAGAGATACATTGCTAAAAACTGCAAAATTTGAGACAAATACTAAGTCAAATGGGAAGACAGAGCAATGGACACAATCAGGACTTTCCCTTCCTAACTGAGACCAATGGCCACCCTACATTGTGACATGGCAGGTTCTGACCCCTGCTGACTTCATTCCCCTCATGATAGAAGCATGTGTCACCCATGAACTGGGGCCTTCATAGGAGCATTTGATTCATGCCTGTCTGCATTGCTAGCCTTCAGTTCTGAAGGTACAATGATCCTGATGGATTTGATTCACCATCGGGTCCCTGTGCCTGACATATGGAGGATGCTAAGGAAGCAAGATGAACTTGCAGATGCATCCCAGAGATCAAGAGACATACTAAGTGTCTTCTTCTTTTATTTATAAATTTATTTATTTATTTATTTTTGGCTGTGTTGGGTCTTCATTGCTGTGCACGGGCTCTCTCTAGTTGCGGTGAGCGGGGGCTACTCTTCATTGTGGTGTGTGGGCTTCTCATTGCGGTGGCTTCTCTTGTTGCGGAGCATGGACTCTAAGCAGGCGGGCTTCAGTAATTGTGGCACGTGGTCTCAGTAGTTGTGGTTCACGGGCTTAGTTGCTCCACAGCATGTGGGATCTTCCAGGACCAGGGCTCAAACTCATGTCCCCTGCATTGGCAGGCTGATTCTTAACCACTGTGCCACCAGGGAAGTCCCTAAGTGTCTTCTAATTACTCTTTTTCATTACTTCACTTCCACTTATTAAATACTTTTGTAATCATAGTACATGAATAGTACTGAATGTAGAGTGTCAGGTTCTAGGGGAAACTTGCTCCAGGTATAATCTAACTCCATGGTCTCCTTGTCTCTTAAATCCCAACAAACAGACACACACACACACACACACACACACAGTAGCATGATGACTTTCTGGACATAATTTCCAATAGATTTAATTACCAGAAACTCTTTTCAAATTACATATATAAATATGCACGTATAAACATATATATATATATATATATATATATATATATATATATATATATATATATATATATTCAAGTAAAGTTAATATGTGCTACAGTAACAAATTCACTCTGAAATCCCACAAAATCAGATGTGGTCTTTGGAGACTATATCTATTTAGGCAGTGCAGAACTTTGTCAGTCTTCAAAATGTGTGGACCCCAAGTTTCAAACGTTCACCTGCTTTTCTAGGCAGGATCATGGTTCATACAGCAACCTAATTCCTGTGGAAACTTAGTGGACTCCTGGTCTGTTTTCTGTAAACATAGTCACACTTCTTTTCTAGCCTGCTATGGAAGAATTGCACTGGGCAGAGTTAAACAGGCAAAGAAGATTTTATTCAGGACTATTTCAGTCAGGGAGAGAGACTGGACTCAATTCGGGATACACCAAATCCAGCTGGGGATTTCAAGTCCAGGGGCAGACTGGGAGGGTCCATATTTGGAAAATCACTAAGAGGAACTGGTTAGATATCAAGGGTGGGGAAAGAGGAACTTGATTAGATATCAAGGGTGGAGGGGATTCTTGATGAACTGACTTTGCAGGATTTTTGCTAAAACGGGGCTCAATGGACCAAAGACTAGGTCTAGTTAAAAGGAGGGCTCAGAAGAGCTGAGTAGAGTTTGGTCAATGAGGGCATTCTTGTCAGGGCACAGCTCTTGTGTGTACTGTATTTCTTTGCTTTATCATCCCAATGAATATCCCTTTCCCTAATGGAGGCTACTTTGAGGTTTTATTGTATTTTTACCCCTCAGTCTTTTAAAGTCCCATGTTTTACTCTTTGGAGTCTAGAAATAATCAGGTCATCCAACGTTCCAAGGACCCCAAATTCTGGACTCATTATTTTCTCTCATCTGTGCTTGCAAATTAGCTAAGTCTTTCTGGCTCAACTGTCTTTCTTGTAATACTCTTTTGAACCCAATTAAAAGCTAGTACACCTTACCCCTTTTCTATTTTTTAAAATGCATCTCCCTTGTTTTAGCTTCTAGAATTAGTTCTCTTGCCATACGCTATCCTACGGTTGAGTCAATGTCATGTATTTTAGGTTTTTATTTCCGCAGCACTCCAGCTTTGCCCCAAAATTTATAGTATTATAATAGCACTGTGGTATTCCATGTTAGCAGATAAATCCTCAAGTTACACTGGTTTGACACAATGAAACTTTATGTCTTGCCTGCAGTACACATACTATGCAAGTAAGTGAGATGATGCATGGCAGGTTTTGAGGGTCGTCTGTTGAATTAGATTACACCTACGTGGAGCTGCACACATGGGACAAACAGCCATTGTAGCAGCCATGGCAGGAGAGAGGGAACTGGAGTTTCTGATTCTTTTGACCGCTTTAGCCTGGAGCTGATGCTATCACTGCTTGCACGTCCTATTGGCCAGAAATAATTATGTGGCCCAGAGAGACTGGACATTGGCAGGGGACTGAGAACTGTTGTGAAGCAAATGGAATAGGTCTATCACACTAGGTTTCAAAAATATTATTCATAAATAAATATATATAAGGGTTCTCTCTTCTGTGTTCTCCCTCTCTTTTGAAATAAGCTTTGTGTACAGGCCAGATTTAATCAGTTGTATGCTATCTATCATATTTTAACATGGGTGGCAGATTGCATTTTCTAAGGATGGCCTCAGTAGACTCCCATTGCCATGATATTGCCCCATCCTCACCCCTCACAAAAGCTTGCCCACCCATACTTAAATATAGGCTGGCCTTAGTGACTCACTTGTCACCAATAGAGGGGGCAGGAACGATGCTGTATGACCTTCAAGAATAGATCAGAGACGCCCCTGTAGCCTCTGCCCATTTCTCTGGAGTCTTAATCTGGATTCTTCCTGCTATGGACTCAATGTTTGTGTCCCTTCAAAATTCATATGTTGAAGCTTAATTCCCACTGTGACAGTATTTAGAGGAGGGGGGCTTTGGGAGGTGATTAGGTTAGAAGGATGGGGAGCTCCTATGAATGGGTTTCATGTCCTTATAAGGAGATGAAGAGACCAGAGTTCCCTGATCTTCATCATGTGAGAACAAAACAAGAAGTAGTCCATCTGCAAAGGAGGAGGAGAGTGCCTGCTGGCACCATGATCTTGGACTTTCCAGCCTCCAGAAGTGTGAGAAATGAATGCCTGTCTTTGGTACTGCCAAAGTACCAAAGTCTATAGTTGTCATTAGGGTTCACTCTTGATGTTGTACGTTCTGTGGGTTTGGACAGACATGTGGCCCTGTCTTTGGTACTGCCGCTATAAGCAACCTGATCTGACTAAGACGCTTCCTTCTGGAACGATCCCTCTCAGAACCCAGCTGCCATAAGCCACATGGAAAGGCTATGTGCAGGTGATCCAGTCAGCTGTGCTAGCTCAACCCAGCCTTTGAGTCTTCCCAGGCCAGACTCCAGACCAGTAAAAATCCTTCCCGATTATTCTAGCCCCTGGCTGTCCGAGTCACTTCCAAAAGCTTGAGGCTTCCTAGTTGCGACCCCAGACATTGTGGAGAAGAAACAGGCCTTCTCTGCTACGTCCTGTGCAAGTTTCTGACCTACAGAGTCCAGGGACGTAATAAATGGTGGTTATTTATATCACTGAACAGCAACTCTGAAATTGAGATGAGTCTGACATTTAATGGCATCTTACTTTTTTTTATTTTAACATTTTAACAACTTTGAAGTTAGAATGCATCTTAGATATGATGAAATATGGTAACAAATGAAAATGAGTATAGTCGAGGTGGAAATGTAATGGGAAGCGTTCCTCTATTTTTTGCTTTTCTCCCCATTATATCATAAATGGCACTATACAACTGTGTAAATATACATGTATACTACACATGCATTTTATCTATATTATGCATTATTAAGCAATGATATATAAATGTACTGGTGAGTCCTTCTAATTCTTTTCATTAAGCTTCCATATTGGAAAAGCCATCCCTGGCCCTTGCTGCTTCCCTTCGACTGTGACCACTCAGACTCACTCCACCCCGAGCCCTGGTTCACTAGTAGCTTCTGTGTGGCCGGGGACATGATCTGCATGACCTGCTATGTGTCTGAGAAAGACAAGGCCTTGCCCACACAGTTAGGGTGCAGGAGGGAGACAGATGGGAAATCAACAAGCACGAAACAATCATGTGGTCACAAGTTTGCCACCAAGAAAAACAAGAGGGGACCCTGAGAAACTGGGATGGAAAGGAGACTTCCTTTTGGGTGGTCAGGGAGGCCTCACTAAGGAAGCCCATGTGGGTTGAAACTTGAAGACCTCTGCCCAGCCAGGGGATGGGGGTCATCCCAGGCTAAAAGAAGAGGGTGAGGGGACAGCTGGAAGCCAGTGTGGCTGCAGCCAGGGAGGGGTTGAGGGTGTGGGCAAGAAGATAGCCAGGTCACGGAGTGAAATGACACATCTGTGTTTGTAAAAGGTCTTTCTGAAGCAACCAAGATGGCCTTCAGTAGGTGAATGGATAAACTGGCACATCCAGACAATGGAACACTATTCAGAACTAAAAAGAAACAAGTTATCAATCATGAAAAGACATGGAAGAAAGTTAAAGGCATATGACTAAGTGAAAGAAGCCAATCTGAAAAGGCTACATGCTGTACCATTTCAACTATATGATATTCTAGAAAAGGCAGAGCTGTGGAGACAATAAAAAGCTCAGAGGTTGGGGAGGGAGAAACGAATAGGTGGAACACAGAGGATTTAAAGAGGATTTCACATAGAGTGTGAAAACACTGTGATGCTGTAGGAATGGATACACATCAATAAACATTTGTCCAAACCCACAGAACATACAACATCAAGAGTGAACCCTAATGACAACTATAGACTTTGAGGGATTATGATGTGTCAGTCAGTGCAGGTTCATCGATGATAACAAATGTTCCATCTGGTGGAGGGTGTTAAGAGTGGAGGAGGCTAAGCAGGTGCAGTGGGAACTCTCTGTACCTTTCACTTTTGCTGTGAACCTAAAACTGTTTTCAGAAATTAAGTTGAAAGGAAGGAAGGGAGGGAGGGAGGGGCCTTCCCGGTGGCCTAGCAGCCTGAGCAGTGGGAACAAGTAGGGCTCTGGGAGAGCCTTTTTTCATAGCCAGAAATTCTGTGACTTCATTCATTCATGCATTCGATTCTTCATGCCCGTCAGAGCCTACGGATACAGAGCCTGATGGCCTTGTACACAGGCCTGAGGACTTTCTGGGACCCACCAGGGCTCCTCAGCCCCACACTCTAGGGCTATTTTTCTCCAGCAGTGTGGCTGGTCCATCTTTGATAGGATATGATGCCTTATTCTGTGGTAAATAACATGCAAATGAACAGTGAGCTCCACCCAGGGATCCCTGGCCTCCTCTGTAATATTGGTCACACACATGACCAGTCTAATATTTCTGATTATGGAGAAATTTAATTCTGGGTCTTGTACATATCTGCCTTTGTGATGACAATGAGAATCAAGTATTCCAGAGTCTTCTATTTCAAATAAGTTGTCCGTTCTCCTGGGGTGCAGAGATATCAATACATCCTCTGCAAGCTTTCTCTCCTCTTCTGTTGTTCTCTCCTAATTAGACACAAGACAGTGCAGAGGTGTCAGACAGAACTGGCTGTGGAGGGCATGTCCAGTCTCCATTTTCCAAAAGAAAATGCACAAGGCTGAGTCACACATCCCACCTGGCACCTCCTATTCCTATTCACTGGTGCTGTTCCAGCTTGTTGCAAGGTGGGCCAATGCCACAGGAATCACCACTTAGCAGCTGATTGCAATGATCTAGGGTTTCCTGTAGCCGTTCCTGAGGCCCCAGAAACACCCGAAGAATGCAAACCTCTCAGAGAAGGAGGGTACAAGGGTAGACCATGCAGCGTCCTGGGCTGACCTCGGCTCCAGGGGCTGGACTTGACTTTGCCCTGTTACAGGGACATTGATGCTGCATTTTGTTTGTAACTCTGAGGTCCTGTCAGGCATCTGGCAGCCTCCACACCTGGGCAGAGCAGACAAGCTGAATGAATCTTCGCATGCGGTGGAGAGCAGCCAGAGGAAGTAAACAGGGGCCGTTCCCGGCAGCCCTCAGGGCTTGGAGGCTGGATCCCTGACCCTGGGGCAGCATCATGCTCACATTTGCACCAAGGTTTAGGGCATCAGCCAACCTGGAGAAGGGCCCTTTCCAGGTTATCGAAAGTAATAACGCTCATTTCTCTCTAGTCTTCATAAAGACTCTGTATGCTTCCACCACCTCAGCTTCTGAGCTTGGTAAACAGACCATCTGGAAACTGTCTGTCTTTCCTGGTTGTTGCCTGAGTCCTGCCTACCTCTTTCATACCCTGCTTTGCTGTGAAAGAAGGAGTGCTTGTGGGTGGCTGGTGAAGCGGGTCCAGGGAGATCTTCAACACAGAACATCCTGCACGGGCCAGGACAGGGGTGCTGGTGGTTCGGAGGTAAGAGCAGGCCCTGCCCCCAGGGTCCCCAGGCTGGTCGGGGACAAGACAACACCACGTGCAAGAGCAGAGTGGAGGTGGGCACACAGCTGGGGGGTGCAGGGGAGGAGGTGGACAGGCCTGTCTCTGCACTGAGACCCTCACCCCTCAGATGCGTGTGTGTGTGTGTGTGTGCTGAGTGTGCCTGTTTGTGTACGTGCTCCGCTATGCAGGTGGAGACATCTGGGCATGTCTGTGGGCCTATATGCTGGTGTGTATCCATGTTTGCGTGCTCACATGTGTGAGCGTGTCATGGTATATATGTGTGCCTACACACCTGTGTGCACGGCAGTCTGTGTGCGTGCACTTGTATGTGGTGTGGGACAGTTATACTGAGACCCTGGCTCAACTCCTAGGCTGTTCTGACTTAACTATGAACACAGACACACCAGGCTTCATGGGCTTCCCTTTAGTGACAAACAATAAGGGAGTACATATTTACTTCTTGAGCAGATGTGGCATAAAGTGGCGTTCTCATTTACACCTGGAAAAGCAGGTTCAAGAAGCAAAGCCCAGGCACCTTGCAAATCTCCATCCCGCACCACCTCTGGTTTCTCAGAGCCTGGAGGTTACCATGTGCTGTGAAAGGCCAGCTGCACGATTCTAGCTCAGGATTAAAGAAATGTTATCAATTGATTCAACACGATTTGCTAGTTTGGAAGCATGACTTCCTTGTGGGGTGCTGGCTTGAAAGGAACCATGAGAGCTCATTGCAACACTGTCTCTGAGGCCAGACTTTGCCCAAATTGGCCCAGGCGGTGTTTGTTCTGACTTGGCTCTAATATCTGTGGGGGAAGACCCCTCGCAGCTCCCCTGGCAGGTGTTTTAGTGGCTCAGCTCTTCTCATCACAGGGTTTCCTGATGTTCACTCTAAATTACTGTCATCCCTGTGAGCAGTTACCCTCCTGGAATCGTTCCCAGGACTTTTCTCATAGGAGGAAGGAGGAGGGTCTGTGATACCTTTGAGAGGCAGGTGTGGCCACACTCATGCACTCAACAAGGCCACGTCCTTTAAGGCGGTGCTCACATCCTGCCACTTTCACGTGCTCTCTCTGAAAGCATGTGCCCCAGAGGGACCAAACGGTGCTGTTTTCAGACCTTCTCTATTCCTAGCAGACACCTCCTCTTAGCAAGCTCCTGGGATTGCGTGCTTGACTTTCAGGTTGACAGCTGCTCTTGCCAGTGCCCTAGAATGTCATCCTGAATGTTCAGTCTCTGCAGAATGTGAAGGCACCTTTGAGATTTTAGTTAAGAAAGAAGGATGACAAGCTGGTTCCTAAGGTTGTCACGGTTGTATTTCTTATTATCATAATTTTATTTGTGAAATCTACTCACCATGATTTGATGAACAGTGCAGACTATCTTTTTCCTTTCTTTCTTTTCCCTTTTTGGGACTCCAGGCTCAAAGGATCCTCAATCTCTCTCTCTCTCTCTCTCTCTTTTAAGGCTCATATCCAAATTCAGGTGCCCTGACCTCTACTCTAAGACCCTATTATTGCCTCCTTTTCAATTCTCTTTCTTGGACATTTCTTCATACCCATGGCTTCACTCAACACCCAGTCTCTATCCATTGTGCTCATAACAGATAGCAGAAGAGGGGGAGCCGAGAAAGAACCCTGGGAGTGGCCTGCCTGTGAGAGGGGGAGCAGGTCATGGTGTTGGGAAGACCGGGGAGGTGGGAGTTATAGCACAAATGGCCCTGGACACAGGTACTTTAGCAAGTCTGGGTGATTGGAAACCTGCAGAGAAAGGTTTTAATCAAGTGATGGTGACAGAAGCCACATGACTTTAGGCCAATGAAGGAATGAGGATAAGATGAGACGTAAATGTTGCCTTTCTTCCCCACCGAAATATTGTGGACAGCACAGCTTCAGACCGAGACCCAAGTTTCTGGATAAGGGAGAGCAGCCATGTGCACTCACCGATGTTACCATATGCCCTCCCCGGGAGTAATGGTTCCCATAGGATGTAGGATGGCCAAATGAGGACACTGTTACAGCAACATTGGGAGACCATGCTCTGAAATGATGGGCTCTCTCTCACAGCATGTGCTCTGAATCAGAGACACCTGTATGGAGCCAGCTCCCCACAGCCAGAGCCCTGGGTCTGGGAATTCAGAGGAGGATAGGGCAAGGAGTCCTCTCACCGTGGCCCCTGTGATGCCCTCTCGGAATGTCTGCCCCTGCAATGTGACTTCTGCTGGTTTGAAGTCCTGGACCACGAGTGTTCCATGAACAAGAAATGCAGACGGCCCTCTTCAGGGGAGCTCAGACCGCTGAATTTAGCCGGAGCTTCACACGGGCTGGCGAGGTTGATCCAGACAAGAAGGGGGGATTGGGCTGCTGCCTCATGGTGCAGACACGGAGGGTGAAATCTACAGCCCAGACCTCCCCTGGGCACCTTGTGATGTTTTCATCTCCCATGGTAAACCGTAATGGAAAATCACAGAAGAAAAACAGGGCCGGAGACTCAGACCCTCAGGAACGAAGGTGGTTCTGGCTGAGGGCTATGGAACACAGCCTAGGCTTAGAAGAAGATGGTCCGAATCAGCCGCAGACCTGGGGCAACTTCAGGGTGTCAATTGTGCGTGTTCTCCTTCTAGCTTGTTATGATTATATGTGTGTGTGTGTGAACTCATTTCTTCTTTTTCCACCTTCCTTCTTTTGTGATTTTATTTATTTATCATTAGCCAATCATTAATCCATTTAGTATTTAGGTAAGAAGATATTCAGGTGGGACTGTGGAAGAACTTGGGGGGTAATTCACATCTCTCAAGGATGGTTTGCATGGCTGTTGCTCAGAGAAGGACACAATACTTTGGGAGACTTCATATCTTCCTCTTCTGGGACACAGCGTCTTCATTGGGTGAAGGGTAATTCTGGTTTCTTAGGTGAAAGCATAAAGCTGTCAGTGGTGTGCATCCAAGTTCATGCATGGGAAGAAGGGTATGTGTGGATGCTAAGTCATAGGCAGAGAGTGGACTGGGATTAAGCTGCTGTTTTCAGTTTCAAAACCATCCTCTGTATTCTGTGGGCCACATTTCTCCTGTGTCAGGTGCTTCCTTTCAGGTTCTTTCCAAAGGACAAGAAGCAGCCTGGAGGGCTGGAGGGGGAGAAGGGACTTAGTTCCTTCCTTTCACTCATGGTTCCAGATCTACACTCTGATGCACAGTTGAACCCAGTTTCCAGTTTTCCTTGAAATCTGAGCCCTGTGAGGTCCCTTCCAAGGTCCCTTCCATGGCACCAGCACCATCTGAGATACACTTTCCTTGGAAACCTGGGTCTCAGCTCTGCAGGACTCTCCCCATGCTTTTATGATCCAATAAGGTCAACTTCTTACCTTTGGTTCCCCAGCCCTGCTGGTTGATTCTGCAGTTACCACCCCTGTGTCATCTATGTCCTGCTGCTTTCTCAGCTCTCAGAACTGAGGCAGTCAAGCCCCTGCATTCAATTCCCACAGTGAAGATACCTGGCATGCTGCTGGTTTTCCTGACCAAACCTGACTAATCCAATATCCTTGTGAATAAATGTGAAATGAAGGTGATACTCAACTGGAGGATACAGTTGAGGGAAGGTTTCAGTTGGTGATATTACTTCTAATAAAACTCAAAAACAAGGACAGAAGGTTTTTGTTGTTGTTGTTGTTTTAAAAGATGTGAAGACCTGAGCATGTTTACAAAGTGAGGAAGTCAATTCCCTATTGAGAGAGAGAGGGTGACAATAGCAAAGAGAGAAGAGAGGATAATTGTTGGATCAAGTCCTAGAAGGCTGAACTCAGCAAAGAGGGGAACAGGAGGGAAGGAGAGGAAGAAGGGTGAGGACAAAAGTGCATTTACAAGTGGGGAGAAGCAAGAGCATTCCTGCCCTTGTTCCGAGAAGTACAAATTAAGGCGGTTTGAGTGAGGCCACTGGGGATGGGGGTAGGGTAGCTGAAGGAAGAGTAACATTTACAGCAGCTGGTGGGAGACACACTCTGGAAACTCAGAGTTTGGTAGATTAAGGTCGCTGAGCAGCACTCTGGGGAGGGGAGGGGGAGGGGGCCTTCAGATGGTGTGAGTTTCCAGCAGAACAAGCCGGAGCGACAGGAACGCTTTGGAGCCCCAGGTAGGATGTGTCAGGTGTGGTGACCTGGGTGACACAAAGCCCTAATCTACTCAGAGGGCAGGCCGGTGTGTCACACACATTTTCTCTATAACCTTGTCTTACATCAAAACTCCCCCAGCCCATTCTCGCAGCTATGTGAGTTACTGTCATTTTGAGTTTCTCTACTTTGTCATCTCAGCAAGTTCCATTGAGTGGTGAACATGCCCTGAGGGGCACTTCCAGGGTAATTTCCTTCCTCACCTAGTATGGGTCACCATGACTCCCTGTTTTGTAAGAATATTTGTATTTAATGATGCTCAGGGGATCCAAGGTGCTTCACTTCACAGTGAAGAAAGGGTAAAAATAGGGGCACTTTGGAAATGTGTGTATAAATGAGACTCTTGCCCTAAATTAAACCCAGATATATTTCCCGCCTACTTTACACTTTTGTCCCACTATATTTTTAAACTCTCATCCTGTTCCCCTCCCCCCTCCTCTGCCACCCCTGCATTTGTCATGATATATAAGCAAATCCTTAAATGTGAGAAGAGCATTTACCTTGATACTTCAGTGGGTGGATCAGAAGAGATATGAAGAAATCACCCCAAAGTTCTCATTTGAATCTTAGATTTAGGGTTATGTCTAAGATTTTTCTGAACACTGACACCTGTTCAGGCATTCATGGGTTTGGTCCTGGACTTGACTTCTCTCTTGCTTCTAGTTCTTGCTGACACTTAAACAGAGGGTAATTTTTTTTTTTTTTTGCTCTTAGTCAAAGGAACTAAAGGTTGTGATCAGACTATTAGAAGCATCTATGGGAGATCAATTCCTGGTGAGCAGTTCCTGCCATCTAGTTCCCACTGTCACGGGGGACCCAGAGCTCACCGTGTGCCCTGTGCCTGCAGGGACGGTGTCCTAGGGCAGATCTTCCACGTGAGAGGACATTTGTCACCAACCCCTCTCCCAGCCTTGTGACAGCAGAGGCCATGTGTCTGGGTCTGTGTTATCCTTTCAGAAGATCTTCAAGGCTGCCACTCACCTTGGTTCTGGGCTTCTTTTTCATTAGTCCCTGTGTCTTGGTACTTGGTACCTAATAGCTCTGTCTGTATTATATTCTTTGCTCATTAGTCATGGTATTCAAAATCCCATGTAGACAGCAAGGGGCAGGATGTGTGTGCTGTAGTGTAACATCTGGGAGTGTGTGTGTGTGTGTGTGTGTGTGTGTGTGTGTGTGTGAGAGAGAGAGAGAGAGAGAGAGAGAGAGAGAGAGAGAGAGAGAGAGAGAGAGAGATGGCACCCTGAAATACATCTTGGAAGGCACTGCAGAGGTGAAGGATGCGCACACTCCTCCCCAACACCCCAGGCATCAGCGGGCCTCCTCCTCCTCCAGAGGAAGTGGAGGCAAAGCAAATCATGGTTGTCCAGGCTCTTTGGAAATGTCCCCTGGTGCCCTGCTGCCTTGCCCAGCTCTCTCTGCAGCTGGCACACTCTGTCAAAACCAAGCTCGACAGTCTTTGCAGGAATGCACAGCATATGCTTTTATGTGGGAGTTTATTTTCCAGCAGATAGGCCTTGGCTCTGTGCCTTTTGGGAGAGAGCTAGGAAACAAAAACCAGCTTTTTTTTTTCTTTTTTTAAAAGCTGCTGGTAAAACAGATTGAGAGAGGCTGCATGACCACTGACTGAAAGCAGAAAGGGAAACTCTCCTTTCCCTGGACATTCCTGGTGACCCTGAGTCCCAGCTTCAAAGGCAGGGCGGGGGGAACCTGAGCTCATGGCATCTCCTACCACCCCTGCTTTCCCACTGCAGAAGCATGGGGGGGGCAATGTCAGTTATTCAGTGAATATTTAAAAATCCTCTGGGGAGGATAGCTTATTGAGGAAAGGGCATATCCTAAATCAAGTAGATATTTTCAGAGGCAACCGAAGTCTGAACCCAAATGAGGACATGAGACTCGTGTGCAGAAAATAGGGTCAATGGAGGCTGGAACAGAGGGCTCCTGAAGTGCCCTGTTCCAGGTTCACCACCACGACCATGTCTGAAGGGCTCAGAACAGCTAACAGAACTTAACATCAAGGTGCTAAGGGAAAGTAGGGGTTTGAAGTCAGAGAGCAGCCCCACATTCTGCTCAGCCTTTTGGGGTTTGTGCTGTCTTGGACAGGTTATTCCCCTTTCTGATCCTCAGTTTTCATCTGGGGATAAGAAGGCATGCCTGGCAGCTTCGTGATAAACGGAGAATCGTAGATAAACATGAGCCCCCATGCTGGCGCCCGAGTTATGGGAGTGGACACTTTGAAATGGGTGGCAGTGCTGATCACATTCCCTCAAATATGATTAGTCATCTTTAAAAAATTTCTTCTCATAAGGTTGACTTTGGGAGATTTATTTTTGAGACTGGAAAGGAGAGGAAACAGGGAGGAACCTGGTCCTGAATTGCTGTAATAATGCTAGCAGTGGATGAAGCCACGGGTCAGAAGTCTAAGTAATGGGCTGGAGACGTCCCTCTGCCATTAGATGGGGACGTGGGACACAGCTGGGCCTCCTTTTGCCTTCAGCTACCCCAGGACCAGAGTGAGAGCTTTAATCTAAATGGTCTTTTATTATTGACACTGATTTAGAACAAGGGTGCCTAACCACGGTTGATTTTGCCATCCAGAGGCACTTAGTAATGTCTGGAGACATTTTTCAGTTGTCACAACTGGAGGGTGCTACTGGCATATAGTGGGTAGAGAAGGAGGTTCCAATAAGCATCCTAAAATGCACAGGACAGGCTTCATGACAGAGAATTATCCAACTCCAAATGGCAGTGCCACCAAAGTTGATTAGATGAAGTAAATGAAGTGTGTGTGTGTGTGTGTGTGTGTGTGTGTGTGTGTGTGTGAAGAAAACTTACTCCAAGGATAGGCATGTCTTAGAAGTTTTGGAACTTATCCTTGACTTAGAAAAAATCTAGAAGATAAAACTTTTGCACATTTTAAAAATACATATATTTTAGTACACGTTTCAGGATAGTGTCTTATGAAATCTGGACATGCATGGAAGATGCTAAAATTGCAACCAAATGTATCACCTGCTTCAAAGGTAACATGTTGTTTGAAAGAAGAGATAATTTTGTGTTTAGTTTCAAGACTCTTTTCCACTTACCCCGCCTGGTTTTAATCTAGTCTTATTTGCTATCTAACACATCATTATTGAAAACAACTGACATTAAAAAATGTCTGATATGAACTCTTCCCTTCTCCCTCCTCTCCTCCTTGCCTTTTATATCATTGTGTAACTATGTTTGGTATTAATTAAGCTTTATCCAGATGGAAGGGTGGATATTTACTTAGAATTATGCACAGATGCTCCATAAAATCCATCTGGCCAAGAGAAACAGGAAGCTTAGCTGTTCTTTAGGTGAGACATGTTTTGCTGTGGATACAAAGAAATGTCCTCTTCTTAAGAGTGCTTAGGTTTAATCAATGAAAATGTCCTGGTCCCTCATTTTTATTCCATTTAACTTATGCCACATTTAGTACACAGTGATCAGCTAAGGATGACAGCCAGGTGTACCAGCAATCCTGCATGATGCAGCTGGCCAGATGCTAAGGGCCAGATGAACAGTTCTCTATCTCTCACTCTTTCTCCTCACTTGGATTTAGTTGTGTCACATTTGTAGAAATAGGAATGATTCCTGGGAAAAATTCAAGGAGACAGATACCATTTTTTTCTTGTGCCTACATTTGGGTCCCCTCCAAAGAGCATATGGACTAAATTGGTAGCTGGACTGTCCTTAGAACCTACCTTAATCTCAGACTAATCCATGACAGCCTGTCTTCTTGCTCATTCCAGAGAATATCAAAGCCCTAGCCAGTCTTTCTAGACCTTTCAGGATTCATTTCCTATTGAATTATTCCATCAATATTGAGTGCCTACAGCGTGGCAGGTGTTGCTTTACATTTTCCACCCTAACCTATTATATCCTCACATATGTGACCTTGATAATTCATTTAACCTCTCCACGTTCCAATTTCCCTCAACTACAAAGACACAGATGACATGGAAAATTATGCATTACTTAATGCACATGTTCCCTCTCACCACACGTGCCATGTCTTTGGGTGATGATGGCTTTTCAGAGACTTGCACCAGGCTTATCCTGAGAGTCTGTGAAATTGTATCCCTGGTAGATAAGCACAGTCTATGTGCTGTCACCCTTGGTTATTTTCACCGGTTTTGGCCTCCCAGTGAGTTCAGTTATGTGGGATTGCCTCCCTGAGTACATTATGATCTGCTGGTCTTGACCGCTGCCACATAATTTACATAATCATTCCGGAATTTAATTAAAAACTCTGCATTCTAAAAATAATCTATCCCTTTGCTTATTTTTATACCCCTAACATGGCTGCCAAGTTTTTGCTTGGAGTGAAATATGTGTTAAAACTGATATACCGGAATGGTATTAATTATAGCACCCCAAATAGTAACGAAAAGCTGCATTGCAAAAATTACTAGTTAACCACATACAAATAGTGCTTGCTGTCAGCTTTTTATAGCTAAAATTGGGACTAAGCTGGGCGCAATTTGTCTTGAACAGTGACAGTGTTCAGAGCTGCTATAGCCGCCAAGAAACAGTAACGCAAATATGTTAATCTAAAGACTTGAAAAGTGAGGACCATAAGTGCAGGTCCCCTGGATTTGAGGTCAAGTTTCCTGTGGTCTCTAGAACATACTGCACTTACGTATTTGGAGGATCAAAAAGAAAACACAACTTATAATGCCACTGGGAGAAGTAGCTGGTTAAAATATTCCAAGCATATTGATATCTTTTCCACTATAAATAACTATGCTGTTTTTTAATTTTATCATTAAGTTATAACAATAGCTGTGGTACAATTAAGTAACGTTTAGATTTTCTCAGCAATCAAGGCTTTTGACCCTGTGTTTTTGTTGGTTTTTTTGTTTATAAGAGAAAAGTTCCTTTGTAAAGAAAGTAAATCAAATTCTGGAAAGAAATAATAATTTCTTGGTAGGGACAAAGGAAAGATCAACAGTGAGATTGCAATGCAATAAAAGCTCATTTGAACCAAATCAGTGTTGTCCCTGGAACTTAGGAAACTCCAGTTCTAAAATGAAACTGTCCCCATAATCTAAAAGGTACATAAATTTTAATTTCTTGGTAAAAATGATTGAATAAACAGAGTTCCAATCTGTTTCACAAGCTTGTTCAAATAATATGGGCTTAATTCCTTGCTCTCTCCTTTTTTTTATTATAATAATCGACATTTTATTTTATTTTATTTTATTAACCTCTTTATTGGTGTATAATTGTTTTACAACGTTGTGTTAGTTTCTGCTGTATAACAAAGTGAATCAGCTATACATATACATATACTCCCATATCCCCTCCCTCTGGCATCTCCCTCCCACCTTCCCTATCCTACACCTCTAGGTGGTCACAAAGCACCGAGCTGATCTCTCTTTTAAAAACTGTGGTTGATTTGGCAAGCACACTTCACATGAAACATTAATGGAAAAAGGCTTGAGAGTTTTCCATCAGCCACTAATGAAGATACTTTTTGTAATTTTTTTTACAGATAGTAGCTTTGCCTTTTAAGGGCTATTGGTTTTATTAATCATCCCCAAATTACTAAGCTATCCCATTCCATGCCTAGTAGGAAAACCCTGGTCTTGTATAATCCTTTGCAAACTCCAATGGATGAGTTAAATTAATGGACTCCCTAGCAGAGAAGTGGAGTGTGTACAGTAAGTTTCAGACTCACTGCCTTGATAATCGTTGGCTCATGTTCAAGAGTGAGGAGCTTGGAAAGGTCAAATACCTACTTGACTGACACAGATTTTATTTCTGTGTCATAAGAAAGAAGCACATGAAATTATTTCTTCTGCAAGGAAGTGTATTTTTTTCCCCTACAAAGTAGTTTCCATTCCAGGACCACTGGCCCATTTTCTTTCTTCTGGTACTTCCTACTTCCATATGAACATTTTTGGTCTTTACTATTTTGTGACTTAATAACAATCTCAGGAGGTCATGAAAGGGACCTGGCTTTTACAAAGAAAATGGGTTAAAATGAAGAGAAAACTATCATATCTTCCTTGGGTTCTCTCTGTTCTGTAGATGCAGAAGGAATCTCTTCTAACCTGGAGCTCAAGGACATCCTTGACTTCAGGACCAATGATGTTAACAGTCAGGAGAATTTGAGTAGACTTAAATCTGATTCTGTTCTGATCCCCAGTCTCTGATCTAGTCATGTGACTCCTACTGTTTCTCCCATGCCTGTGTCTTCACCTGTTATCATCGTTAAACCTGAATTCTGGATGAGTGTCTCAGATTTTGAAAAAGAGCTGATATGTTGTAAAACTATTGATGAAGCACCTGTCCAAGTTCTTCAAGAACTTAGGGTCTGCAAAGTTCTGCTACTGAACATTATATCCTGTTTGAAGCTCTCAGTCTTTCTGCTTATTTCATGTTCTGTTCCTGGCTGCCTTGAGATTATCCTGAGATTCCTGGAACAAATCTTATACAGCTGGGATTTTCCTTCTCTGATGATGGGCCTATGAGGTAAGTCTATGTCAGTGCTTCTGGAAGGGCATTAACAGGGCTGTCTGAGTCAGAATCATGTGGGATGCCTATTGGAAATTCAGACATTCTTCCCTCCCAACAGCCTTCTTGAATCATAATCTTTGGAGATATAGTCCTATAATTAGCATTTAAACAAGCTGTTTAGCATGTTGAGATTAGAATGCACACCAGAGTGTGAGCCAGGGATATATATAGAACATTGCATCAGAGAAAAGGGCACACAGGAAAGAGGTATTATGGACCACTGACATGCCCTTGTCCAGAGAGTTTTGAGGGAGTAAGTGAACGTTCTCTTGAGATTAAAAACATAGTAGTTTGAACAATGAAAGTGGAAATACATTATAAAAGGAATATTTGCACATAAATGATTTTGGAGATTTCTATTCGATATAACTCCCAACAGCCACTTGGAGGGTTTGGTTGAAGAGAGCCCATAGAATGTTGGTGGCCATTGGAATCCAAATCTCTCTACACATTTTCAAACAAAATAATCCAGTTCCACAAGAAAAGCAAACAACATTACTCAAAACACACCTATAGTATAATTAGGAGACAGGAATACGATAAACTTCACATAAAAAGCCAGATTCAGGATGTGTACTCTGGAGCCCATCCTGAGCAAACTATCAGGTAAGAGTTTGTGGAAAAGTGGAGAGGGAAGAGGATTCCTGGGAGGAGAAAGTTCACTTAGGTGGGGAGATAGTGAAAACCACTTCTGAAGGAGAAGTATGGTGTCCGGGAGTGGGGATCTAGGGATGAAGGAAAAAGGGGAGCAAGAGGTGAAGCAAGAGATTTATAGAAACACAAGAGAAGCAAGGAGTCATATGATATGCCAATGCCTGTCCCCAGCAAAGGGGGTAGGAAGGAAGGGAGGGAGGCAGGGAGGAAGGAAGTACATTTAACTGTACCAGTGGCAGAGTGTGTGCTTGAATCAAGATGCCCAAACTCCATATGCATTTCTACCTTCAACTTTTATTGCTGGTCTGAGAACAATAACAACAAAAAGATATTTTAAAATAATTGAGAGAAAAAAGTTAGAAAATACAGAAAATAATATAAGAGAACTATAAAAGTAAAAATGTTTGTCATATATAATTGAGATTCCAGAGAGGCATTTATAAATGGGGCAGAAACATTATTTGTTCAAAAACTGATAAAACACATCAACCCACAGATTTAAAAATCTCTATAAAAACAACAAAATAAAAAGCAAAACAAGATAAACAAAACAAACAAGCATCTGGATATACTATGGTCAAAAAAAAAAAAACAAAAAAACAAAGATAGGATGTAATAAGCAGCCAGAGGGGGGAAATATAAAAGACACACTACCTTCAAAGGAACAACAGTCAAACTAAATGCTGACTTTCAACAGGAACAGTGGATGCCAGAAGACAATGGAATTCCATCTGTATCTTAAAAGTGCCAAAATAAAAATACCAACCTAGAATTAGCTACCAACTGATCACACCCTTCAAAACTGAAGCAAAATATATGTATATTTGTTCAGAAAAACAAAACAGAGAGAAATAATTACCAGCAGATCTTCACTACAAGAAATTCTAAAGGAAGTTGGTCACAGAGCAGGATACTCATCACAGATGGAAATCTGTAAGTGCAGAAAGAAATGTAGAAGAATGGAAAGAGTGAATTATGTGAGTGAGTATAAATGAATATCGATGGTATAAAACAATAATAATATGTGATGAGATTTAAAATATATTTGTGATTGAAACACATGACAACAATAGCACTAAATGTTCAGAAAATGAATGGAGCTCTCTCTGAATTCTTAGCATTATCAGGGAATTAGTAAAAATAATAATTTAAATTAAATTTTATAAGGTCCGGCATGCATATTTTAATTTTTGGGTTACTACTAAAAGAATAGTAAAAGATAATGTAACCAAGAAAAAATAGAGGAAAAACATAAAATATTTGATTGATTCAAAACCAAGAAAGAAAAAAAGAGGGAAAATAGCATATCTACAGTCTGTCTTCAGATAATCCCACGCTGCCTTACAACAGTGTATGTACTTCCATTTTTCCTCTCCTGGAATTCATGCTGATATGCATATTTTTTTTTACTGTTATGTATGGTATAATCCCCATGATAAACATTATAGTTATTTTTACTTTAAATAATCAGTTATTTCTTTTAGAGATGTAACTAATAAACAAGAAAGAGCTCTTTATATTTACCCATGTAATGATCATCCTGATATCTTCATGCCTTTGTGTAGGTCCAAGCTTTCATCACGTGTCATCTTTCCCTTGTTTGAAGGACATCTTTAACATTTCTGTAATGCAAGTTGCCTCATGATGAATTCTTTCAGTTTTTGTATATCTTGAAACAGTCCTTATGTCCCCATAATATTTGAAAGGTATTTTCAGGGAATAAGAATTCTAAGTTGACAATTTTCCTTTAGTACTTGAAAGCTGCTTCTCTCCTGTTGCCTAGTTTACACTGCTTCTGGTAGAAAATCTACTGTCATCTCTTACTTTGTTCTTCTGTACCTAAAGTGCCTTTTTTCTCAGGCTGCCTTTAAGATTTACTTCTTGGAACTGTGGGTTTGTAGCTTCCAGCAAATTTGGAAATGTTTTGGCCATTAGTACTTCAAATGAATTTTCAAATGCCCATCCTCTTCTCTGGAGACTCCAGTCAGATGTCTGTTTGAGGACTTAACATAGTCTCACCGTTCATTTATTTTAAAATTCTCCTTTGTACCTGAATTTCATTTTTAATCATTTTTCTGTGTTTAGATTCTCGGGTTTTTTCCCCTGCAAAGTCTAATCTTTGCACCACCACCCATTATATTTTTTTATATAATTCCTAGTACTTTTCCTCTCTAGAACTTTGACTTGGGTGTTTCTTTCATAACTTCCATGTCTCTACAACACGCTCAATCCTCCCTGTAGGCTCTTGGACGTGTGGTATAGAGTCTTACCCCTGTTTTGACTCTGTGCTGTTTTTGGCCTACTGACATTTATCCTCACTGAGATCTGTGTTTTCCTACTTCTCTGTAGACTTGGTGGTTTTTGGTTGGATGCCAGATGTGAATTTTACTTTGGGTTATGTATAGTTTTGTATTCCTGTAAGTACTCTCGATCTGTGCTCTTGGAAGCAGTAAAATTAGCCAGAGACAGTGTGATCCTTTCAGAACTTGCTTGTAAGCTGACTTGGGTGGGGTCAGGACAGCGCCTAGTCTAGTGTTAGTTTCCCCCACTGCTTAGTTGTGACCTTTCTTAGTCTTATAGTGGATGCTCCACACACTGAGATTTTCCACTCTGGCTGGTGGGGAGAGGCACTCTGCCACCAGTACAAGACCTGGGTGTTGTACTCCCCAATCCTACCACATCATTTACCCCTTCTTTCTGGTAGTTTCCTCACATACAGGCTGATCACTGTTCACCTGTGAGCTGATCCTCTGCCCCATGAGCTCCAACCTACCTTGGTTTCCTTGAACTCACAGCCCTCTCTTCAATGTGGGCTCTGCCTGGTACCCTCCCTGTGCTGCAGCCTCAGTGCCTTCTGCGGACAGTAAGCTGAGAGATCACAGGGCTCACCTCAGTGCTCTCTCAGATATTTCTGCCCTTTTGTTGCCTCATGCCCAGTGTTTTAAAAATCATTGTTTATATCCTATAATAACCTATATGGGAAAAGAATGTGAAAAAGAATCAATATATGTATCTGTATAACTGAATCGCTTTGCTGTACACCCAAAACTAATGCAACATTAGAAATCAATTCTACTCCAATACAAAATAAAAATTAAAAATAAACACATTGTTTAATATAGTATGTCAGTCTTTTTTCTCCTTGGACTAGAGAGCCAATCCAGGCCCTATTACTTCATCTAGAATGAAAGCAGAAATCTCACCATAAACAATTCGGAAAATAATGGAAAACCAGGGAAAGTGTTTACAATATATCACTATATCAGAGGAATAGGGTTAATATTCTTCTTATTAGAAAAGCTTTTAGGACTTGTGAAGGCATATTTAGACAGAAAAAGAGACAAAAAACACAGGCAACATTTGTAAATGGTCTTTTTGGGAGAAGCTGAAGTGCAAATGGCCAAAGGGCAAAAAGACAAATGCTCCACCTCAATAATGTTTAAGCAAATAAGATGTACATATAAATGAAATCCTGTTTTTCTCCACCTCAGTTTGGTAATGAGTGTGCTGATACCCACTGTTGATGAACTTGTGAGGAAAGAGGCAACCTTACACAATGCTCAGGAGAGAATGATGTGGTACCATTTTGGTTATATGTGTATTTACAGCCAAATGTATATGCATATTTGGTGTTATGCGTATACATATATTTGGTTATAAATATGTGTGTGTGTGTGTGTGTGTGTTTTAAGTTTTAAAATGTGATTTCCCATTGGTCTAATTTTTCCTACTGAAATTTTTCCTAATGAAAAGAAAACCAAGTTCACATTACAAGGATGACTTTAAAACTTTGTTGATAAAAGTCAATATTAAATAAAGTTCTCTTGTCCAAAAGTAGTACATTCAATAAATGAGCTGTGGTTATCGATAAAATAATATACTATGTCACTATAAAAATAAAGATGCCTATATATTTGTTTGATATGGGAAAATTCTCTTAAACAATAATGGGTGAAAAGACCAACATCCAAACAAAATTATAGCATGATCCCCTTTATAAATATGGGTATGTTTGTGTGTGTATATGTATGTGACTGTGTCTGTGTGTAACTCTGTGTGATTGTATATGTGAGTGTGATTGTTCATGGGTGTGAGTATATAGTATATAGCATGTCTAAATGAGTGCATTTGTGTGTACGGGACTGTGCTATTTATTGTGTGTGAGAACATGTAGAGAATGTGAGAGTGCACGTGTTTTATTAATGTGTGTGTGTTTTATTATTTTTATTCTTTGTCTATATTTTCCAAAATGTTTTTATAATGAGCATGCATTTCTTTTTAATCAGGGATAACCATAAAGTTCTTCCACAGGGAGAAAATAATGTTAATACACACAGAACACTGCAGCCATAAGGAGACCGAAGCTTAGTAGTTCAGTGGAAATATAACCTTGGAGAGTGATTGGGTTGTCTTGACTCCTAATTTTAAGAAAAAGGGGTGGGTTCCAGGAATGTAAGGTGCACAATGGAACACAGAAAATTAGAGAACAAAAGTTTATGGTGGAAGAAGGAACACAGTTCTTGATCTCAGAGGAAGCAAACAACCTTGCTTGAGCACCTGCCTCCCCATCAGTCTGAGGGCAATCTGGAAGAATTTGTGTTTTAGATTCACACGTGTTCAATTCAAGACCCTTGCTACAGGGCTGGTGAGCTGTGCACCTCAGTCTGGGTCTCCATGAGATGTGATGAGACAACGTGGATTAAGCACGTAACATGGCACCTGACCTCCAGAAAGCCCTCAGTAATCAGG
The DNA here is from genome assembly GCF_039906515.1 of Pseudorca crassidens. NCBI lineage: Eukaryota > Metazoa > Chordata > Mammalia > Artiodactyla > Delphinidae > Pseudorca > Pseudorca crassidens. The sequence goes on from NC_090298.1 coordinate 4,935,163, forward strand.
CACCATCAACACTAGATACGGCATAAGACCCCAGGGAGAGACCGTGGCATCAGCAGACTTTCTGTGCCCAGAGTTTTGTATGGTTTCCATCAACAGGACCTCCTGACTTGTATATTACAGTTTCCGTAGGTGGAGGTATGAACATGTGCTCCAGTTGAAAGAATTAGAGCGTGGAATTTATATGCCCCTTCCCAGAGTTTCTGATTCTCTTTCCCCCAAAAGTGTCAGAGCTTGTGGCATCAGGAACACAGAGAACAGAGTCTGAATGACACGTGACCTCGCCTTGATATGCCCTACACACTGCAGCATGACTCTGCACATTTCTGGATTCTCCTGTGTGATGTGGATTCCCTAATCCCCACTTTATTTTTCCATGTTCCTGGCCCACTTAGCCAACCTTTCATTTCATACTGGAGGGGTTTCCTGGCAATTTCATCAGATATTCATATTCCTTCCTGCTTCCCAAACATCTGGATAGCCCAACAGTCATAAATCAGTAAACCAATAGTCGATAAAGTCTTTACCCAGCGGCAGCTCCTGATTTTTTATATAATAGAGGCTTGTTTTGACGGAAAGATAGGAGAGGGGACAGACACTCTTCAAAGCTGCGATTTCATTGTTTTTACCTGGATTGTAGGCTTATCATAGTTGTCTGGGTGCGCTGAGCAGGTTGAATGGGTCTCTCGGTCTGTCTTACTCCTGTTCTGCTGCTGCCAGCCCTGGTGCACAGCAGGGACAAGACGAAAACAGGTCAGAACACAAACGTGGGCTGTTTAGGGCCCTCCAAAGGAGGGTTATTTGGTGCATCTTGGTACCGTGTCTGTTCAGCAAAATTCATTGATCTTGTGCAAATGGCGTCTCATTAAGATGGATAAATATGGGCAGAGCTCTCCCTGATGTTCAGAGATTAACACAATGATGCATCTGTTAGGACCATAACACAGAGTGAGCAGAACATGGAAGATGCCCAGTAAATATTTGCTATCAGTGTTCAGCTCTTCTATTTTAGGTCACTCAGTTCTGAGCCATGGAGGGAACTGTTACATAAACACCGCCTCATTCATTCCTCCCAGGATCCCTGTGAAGAGTGTGGGCAGTGAACATTGTTATCCCCATCACTCCAGACAGGAGACATGGTGTCAGCCACCTGACATCTTTTATGTCCCAGGGCCACGATGCTCTTTAGGCACACAGCTGGGGAGACCACCTGGGACCTCGGCTTCATCTACCCAAGGACACCCCCATGCTTCCTGCACTATCTCCCACCCACCTCCCACCACCCATCTGTTCAGGTCACAGGCAGATGAAAAAATCCCAGGCTATCCTTTTAAAATCAGGTGAAAAGTAAGAAGCAGCCCCTCCCAGGCAACACAAACCATGTTGTCAGTCACGTAGGGATTGATTTTTCAAAGACACCATGAAGGTAATCTATACAGCATGATAAATCAGAGGAAAAAAATTGTTAATAAACAGACACTACAAACTCTTCCAATATTTGGCTTTGGGGAGAACAGCTACCAGCCTTTCAGAGCTGCTCCCCCCCCGGAATAGTGCAGAAAGCATTGATGTTTCTTCTCTTGGCAGTGACTTCTATTACTGGGCATCTGTTAGAGAGGTTTTCTTCCCCTGTAAGTTTATCTTTGGGAGCAATAAATGCAATGAGATTATGTTAATGTCTTTATTGGATGAGGAAACCTTTCTTAAAAGCTAGAAACTAAATGTTTAATGAACTCTGAGAAGGATGAATAAAAGGCATTGTCTATATATTCTTCAGGTTATCATTTACTTCTATTTTATTAAAATATTAGAGAAGGTTATAATTAATTGTTGTAAAATCATTCCAGGCAAAAAATAAAACAAGATGCAGAGAAGACAGGATTGTAATTCACTGGCTGCAATGTAAAAAGGAAACAATAATATTCTCACCCTGAGCTCTGTACACAGAGGTCTTCACATTCAGGATGAGCAAGGCTGCCTAGCAAAGGCTGGGAAGGGGCTGCCCACAGCCGGGGGTGATGGTGACCCCCCCAAACAAGACGGTCTTTTCTGTTTTGAATAAGAGCAGACAGGTGTCACCTGCCATGGGTGGGGGACAAAGGCTGGAGCAGCCCTGGGTGGACCCTCTGCCTGCCCGGTTAATGAGGTCATCACGAGGATGGACAAAACTGTGAGCATTGAGACAAGTCATTGGACAAGGAAATGGGATATTACTCAGCCATAAAAAAGAACAAAATAATGGCACTTGCAGCAACACGGATGGACCTAGAGGTTGTCATACTGAGTGAAGTCAGACAGAAAAGTACGAATATGTGATATCCCTTATATGTGGTATCTAAAAAAATGATGCAAGTGAACTTATCTACAAAACAGAAATAGAGTTACAGATGTAGACAATAAACCTAGAGTTACCAGGGATAAGGCAGGGGAGGGATAAATTGGAAGAATTAGGATTGACAAATACACACTAATATATATAAAATAGATAGCTAATAAGGACTTACTGTATAGCACAGGGAACTCTACTCAATCCTCTGTAATGGCCTATTTGGGAAAAGAATCTACAAAAGAGTGGATCTATGTATATGTATAACAGATTCACTTTGCTGTACACCTGAGACTAACACAACATTGTAAGTCAACTCGACTCCAGTAAAACTTTTTAAAAAAGAAGGAATAGAAGGTACTCCTCACTGAAAATCCCAAGAACATTATCCCTAAATCAGAGGTGTGGGGAGGAGGGACGCCCATCATCAGGTGGAGAAGGCTCTTCGCGGGTGCTGCGAATGGTGCCAGAAGTGCTGCTGATGTTTGGGGGTGGGGTGGCAGGTAGGAGACATCCGACCAGCGCGACCTGGTCCTGACCCTCCTTAGGGCACGTGGTGGTGGCGGTGAGCAGGGCAGTGACAGAAATATACAAGGACAGATCTGGGGTGAGGATTCCTTGTGCCAAGGCTGGCTGGTGAGCCCTAACCTCACCGCCAGTATTGATCAAGGGCCCCTCCGGGCAGACTGTGTGAGCCACGGGGTGACTCATGGGGACAGAAACAGCTGCCTTGGCTGCAAGGCTGAGGCTTTAGTCTTTGATCCCTAAGGAGCCGTGTGACCTGGGCAGGTGACCTGATTCCTTTGTGAGTCAGGACCCATGTCTGCGACATGGTCCCAAGCCCCGTCATAAGTGCAGTAAGATGTGAACATGCTGATAGCAGGGCCTGGTGGTCATAAGTGCTGGGGAGACGTTTGCAGTTACTGCTGTCATTATAAGTACCTGCTTCTTAAGAGCACACCTGGCTTTGCTTTCTCTGTCCTGTGTGACCTTGGTCAGGTTAACTTCTCTGTGCTTCCTCATCTGTGAAATGGCATGTCTGTGATGTCTTAGTCTGAGACACTATGTCTGTGATGTCCTGTTCTCTCCACCCGCCCGTGAGCAGGGATAATGCAGGCAGTGCAGACAGCCTCTCTCTAGGGCTTTCACTCCCTCGCGAGTTCCCAGAGTGAGACCAGAAAGGATGGGGAAGCGATTTGGACACTGTCACATGTGACTTACCCGCACAGACACTACGCATCAGCAGCAGCAGAAGAAAGTGGCCGGCGGCGCCCAGGCGCTTTCTCCAGCACGCTGAAGCCTCGCACTTCCTCCTGTGTCATCACTCATCACCACGGACCAAGGAGCTCTGGATACATCCATCACCTTCTCTGGGCGAGGCCAGTGAGACCACAATAACACCGTCCACAATGACTGTTTCCTTCCATCCTAAGTGGGTGACATCTCATTAGAGCAGCCCCGCCATAAGTCCTGTTAATGGGGCTTTGGGGAGTGGAAAAGCAGAGGTCAGCTCTGCCTCAGATCTTTTTATCCACAGGTATCCTTCTGTCTTTCTGGTTACACTCAATTTTGTGTGTAAATAGATGTTTTCTCCCCTTTTGTTTTCTTTACTCCAGACGGAGCTGACATAAGCAGTGTGCTCCTGGTTGATTAACTTCTTTCTTTTTTCTTTTTTTTTTTTTGCGGTACACAGGCCTCTCACCGTTGTGGCCTCTCCTGCTGCAGAGCAGAGGCTCCGGACACGCAGGCTCAGTGGCCATGGCTCACGGGCCCAGCCGCTCCGCGGCGTGTGGGATCCTCCCAGACCGGGGCACGAACCCGTGTCCCCTGCATCAACAGGTGGACTCTCAACTACTGTGCCACCAGGTAAGCCCTTAACTTCTTTCTTTTCTGCTCACGAACCTTGATGTCATTCCCCTCTTCCTTCATCACAGATCACCCCACTCAGGTAGGCTTACCACCTCACTTAGGTCAGGCACACAGGGAGGCATCAATAGTGATGATTAGTTATTATAATTTCAACAGAAAGTAATTATGACAGACCAGAAAGTTGTAGAGAAAGCCAAGAAGATTCAGCAAGCTAAAGTTCATTACTAGGTGTCTTGCATCCTGTTGGGTTGAATATCATGTAGAGAGAGGATACGTTTTAATCAGAGGTCCCACCATGGGATTCTGGCTCTGGTTACTTATGAGATACCTGACTTTCTTAGGCTCTGTCCCCTCATTTAAAATGGGAAAGATGGAACCCAGCACCCAGGATCTGACAGGATAAGGAATTCAGTACCTGGGTCAGAGGAGGGTTCACTTGAGGTCATCGACCGGTCACTCCTGTGTTTAGCCAGAGCTCCTGAAAACCACCTCATTTGGCATCACACCTTTTGGTAAAAATGAAGATTTTTATTTTGATCAGACAATGGACTTTGGGAAACAGAAGCTGTTGACTGCAGCTCCTTTGCTGGCTCTGAAGTATGGCTCGCGCCTATTAAAAGGCTTTGGAATGTCCGGACAGAAGGAGCTACTCACATCACACCCACATTCAAGTGAGGGTTCTGAAGCGTTTGCAGCCAGAGCCCGCAGAACTTTCCTAGGGGTAACAGAGCGACTGAAGCAATAGAGACGATGACTTGGCTCCTGCCCAGGCAAGGGTTAGCAGATGACTCTGCTGTGACAAAGTGATAAATACTAATTTCTAATTTTCAGATGTTTATGTATATACTGCTCATTTTCTTACAGAATCAAGGATACAATGCATCTTTTGCACAACATTGGGTGTTAACTTAAGACTCTTCTGATTTTTAATTTAAGAAGCTCTCCTGCAGGAATGATCAAGTTTTGCTGCAAAGTTCTACAGGCAACACTTATGGGTTCCAAGTTTACTTAGAAGGATAGCTGGGACTCTTAGAAAATAATTCTTGTGACAGGAAAATTTCCTCACTTTGGTAGAAACTTAGAAGTTGCTATAAAGGTATCTTAAAAGTATTGGAGTGCCACACCAGTAGACTCTGACAGGGTACTGCTGACATTTTAGAAATGTCATTCACTCATGTATGCATTCAGTATTCATTCCGTGCATACTGTTAGCCAGGCTGTGTCTCCGGCACTGTACTAATACGGAAAATACAAAAGTGAGTAAGGAATAGATGTCACCAAAAAGTGTCAAGGTCTAGATGGGAGTGAGAGAAATAAAGCCAGACACCAGTTCTAGAAAGCAAGGGAAATCGGTGTGAGCACTGTGATATCTCAGAGGGGGGATTCTTCTTCCTCCCTACCTCTCCTTTTCTCCATCTCTCTGTAAATGTGGCACAGTCCAGGTAAAAGTTATTTAGAAGCACACATAATATTCTTAAAACATTTCTGAAATCAAAATAAGCATTAACTTATTAAATTAAGCATTAAAATATAAGCGAAATTTCTACTCTGATGGTAAAAGCCCTCATTTTTATTTGATTATCTCTGACAATTCTTTTGAATGAACATCTTCTTAGGTTTTACCTTCCCCTGCATTTTCCCCTCTGTGAGCTACTTACTTTTAGTCATATTTTCCTTTGGATAATTTTGTTTTCCTCCTATATACCTGGATGACGTCTACATATTAAGGATATGTACACCTTCTTGTTTCCATCAGATGTGAACCTTTTCCTCATGTGTTTCTCAAACATGCCAAACTCATCCTACTGTCGGGGTTTGCATTACTATTCCCTCTTCCCAGAAGATGTAGATTGATGGATTCCTCTTTTACTACAAGGGCTACAGTCTGGAACGATTAGAATCTATGCTGGGGAATTATCCCAGACTGGCCAGCAGGACCTCTTTCAAACTGGAACGTTCCCATCATTCTGGAAGAACCAACAGCTGAGCAGCAGATATGCTGAGGTTGAGATGCCCATGAGGACACAGCTTTGCTTGCCTCTTTCCCCCCTCTCTCCTGACCTAGCACAGCACCTGGCCCATGGATAAATGAGTGGACACACACGTTGAACTCTTTCTTCTCTTCCCGTCTATTCATCCTCCTGGAGAGCCCCACTGTTCCCCCAGGCAGATTGGACCCTCCCTTGCAAGGCCCCAAGTGTTTATGAAACATACCTCAGTCATAACACAGGATTGCAATCTAGGCATTGATTTATGTTTCCCTATGATACACTCTGAACATAAGGCCGGCACTCCTGTCTTATCCGTGTTTGCATCACCAGCAAATGTTATAGGACCTGGCATGTTCGATCTCTGGAACAATCACATAAGGAGAAGACTCAGGAGAGGAGCAGGAATGTGCTGAAAACAGACCCCTTGTTCTGCTCCATGACCCAGAGGGTCGTGGTGCAGATGGGCAGCTGACACTGTTTCTGATGGCCCAGCTCTGAAGAGGGCTGGTGAGATTTGGGGTGAGGATACCTTGTCCTCCATTGAAACATGGGGGGAGGCCACTGAAAGGAGTGACTGAGGATTGCTCTAAGTGAGAGCTTCTCCCAAGAGAAGGGAGAGTTAATCTGACAGACTTGACCCGGTGCCAAAGCAATGGTAGTCATTGGGGTTGGCCATTCTGAGAGTCCCGTACCAGTACATTCACCTTGTGTGGACCCCGTGGTAGACATGGTCATTGCTGAAAGTGAAAATGAAAAGTTCTAACAGCATCATCAAGGCATCCTGACTTTGAATCAGAAAGTCTGGTATTCTAGACTCCTGCCTAGAAAATGAAAGTGAAATAAAACCCCAGAGGGAGTCATGTTCCTTCTTATTGTACTACTTTTGGTTTCATCCTAATTTCTGATAAACCTGGTCGACAGTGATTTGAGATACTTCTGCTTTTAATTTCTCCTTTTATTTAAAGATCTCAAAATAAACACTTGAGAAGACAATATTTAAGGGAGCCCTGCTGTCTTTTTGTAAGGGGACAACTCCTTTATTATGAAACATAAATTCACCCTTAAGTTGCATTTTGGATAGTCAAGTACTAATATCTTATATTCTGCTTGAAAATGTTAGTTGTTCTTCTGTCCCACAAGGGAAAAGGGCAGTTTTAAACAAAGATTCTTTCTCCTAAAGACTGTTTGGAGGACATCAGTTAGTCAGCTGAGGGGAACCCTAAAATACAGAAAACACCCTACATCTTTGGCCCTGGAAGCTTCCAGAACATCAGAGGAGGTGCCAGGTGGGAGCAGAAGAGCCCTGTGGAAGTGGTCAGCGAGAGATTGGAGCTCAACATAAGGACAAGACAAAAACGATGAGGATGCATGGGTGGTTTGCCTTAGTGACCAGTCTGGGTTCTGAACACCGGGAGGGGCTTAGATTCTGCGAGTTTCTCTGAACCACAGTGATTTCTGGAAATGCAGCCTCCCTGGGACCCACGGGAAGTCTGGCACACTATCGACTGCATTAGTTCTTAGACATTCGGTAGCTTTAGTTCTTATGAGTGTAATTTCTCTTTCTATTTCATTTTGTAATTGGTTATTGGTAAAAACAGAAGTACAATTGATTTTTGTATGTTTATATGTTATACAGCAATCTTGCTGAACTATTCTGTTCCTCCTTCCCTGGCAAAGAAAAGATTGTGTTTGTGGATAAATATTTTTGGGTCTTGTAACATTGTAGCTATACCTTCCTATTCTTTTAGTTACTATCTTTGATTTTTACACTATGTCTGTCTAACAATAATTAGTTATTTATTATTTCTGCCTTCCTCTTAACACAATGTGGATCTTAGTAGGCATTAACTACCATTGGATACCTCCGTGTTCTTAACACGGTTTGGAGTTTTATTTTTAACTTTTTAACACCAAAGCTTGTTATTAATATTTTATATTAAAATAGCTAATTCCATTTACTACATGTTTCATTAATGTTTCTCTTGTATCCCAAACCTTCCCTCAGAGTTATTTTTTTTTCTTTTTCTAAAGTTCATCTCTTGGTAGCTAGATGGAAAATACTAAGAGGATAATTATTTTCTTTAGGTGTTTTAGTTATTAGACTTTTGCATTTTGGTGTCTTCTTTGATAAGAACAAAATCTGCTAGGAATTTAATTGTTATTCTGAGATAGATAGTCTTTTCTTTGGCACATTTAAAGATTCTTTATCTTTGGTGTCATGAAGTGTCTTTTAAAAGCATGATTAGTATATATATCATTAATATATATTATATATTAAAATTACATATTATAATAAATTACATATTTCATGATTATACTATATAAATGATAAATATATAAATCATATGATTATTGATGATATTTATTGTATATTATTTATGTATTATTGTGTATAATATATATACACTTATATATACTTATATACTCAAAGTTTTGAGATTATGTAAACTATGTAATGTACTGTATATAACGATAATATTATTATTACATGTAATAATATATATATACACTCAGAAATCAGAGTACACTCTCAATCTGAAGACCAATGCCTGTCTCCAATCAAGAAGGTGCCCAGCAGGACCATTTTTTTGCAGTTTCCTCTACATGGTCTCCTGGAGCACTTATTATCTGTAGTTGGAATCTTCTCACTCTATCCTCCAGGTCACTTAACTGTAAACACACACACACATAACATACACAGCACATAATCACACACATATTCACTTTCTTGTCTCCAGCCTCTCCATGCTTCATTCTAGGTAAGCTTTTCAGGAATATCTTTTAATTATTATACCTAGTTCTCTCTTTTACTGTAAGATAATCTAACCGATTTTGCATTATTTCAATGTATATGTTTCATTTTGAATATTTCTAATTAATTTTTTACCTGTCTATCTCATCCATTTTATGTCAGTTACGTTTTTCAAAATTTTTCGTTCTTTTAAAAAAAGGACTTTTAAAACTACCCTTTGAGCAGTCTGTGTATACTTAAAGACATAGAATGTTCCAGACGTTAATTTTATTTGGAGTGAATTCATTTTCCAGTTGTTGATTTTGTGGGCTGTATTTCTTGGCAGTATATTTTTTCACATGTTTTGATATTTTGGTTTGCAAGGCCGTTTAGAGGGGAAGGTTTGGGGATTTTTTATGCGTCTCTCCCTCCTCGCCGCAACCCTTCTCATCTCTCTCCTGCTTTCTCTCCCCTCACCATCCTCTAGTTCCTTCCTTCTTCCATCTTTCTTTCCCCCTCGCCCCTCCCTTCCTTCTACTTCTTCCGTATTTGAATCCATATGTGTCTTTCAGGTTTCCTCTTCCTCCATTTTACCTATTTCTGTTTTGTGTGTGGAGCAAAAGGTGAGTAGAGAAGAATTTTGACAAGAAATATTTTCCATTGTCATTTAAAGAAGAAAAATGTAAGTTGTATTATCATCATGGCTATTCCTAAGACACTGCTGGAAAGAATATAAGGCTTTTAGAGAAATTTCTTTCCACTAAATACTTCTGAATTTTAAAGACTCTAATTGAGAATTTACACTTTTCTAAGATATGACCAAAAAATGTATGACAACTTTGTTTTTTTGTAACATAAAATCCATATCTTACATTAAGTCTAAGTGAAAATTTGAAACTTTTCAGGCCATAAGAAAAAATGCAGGTTTATAAAGTGCCTTGGGGACCCACTGCCCATCCTGACCTAGGTGTTGTTTTGTTTAGTAAACCACACACTTGGTGTTCCAGCAGTACCTCACTGAGTGTGGGTCAGTAGAGGGAACAATTCCGGTGTCTCGGGAGAGCAAAGGCGCTCTCTTGAGTGGCTCCCTGGAGTAGCGAGGTGGAGTTTCTCTCACATGTCCTGGGAGCCCCGGAGGACAGAGCTGAGAGCCTTAAATTGCAGTGCCTGTCCTCATTACAGATGGGAGTGAGGCAGAAGAAACCCTGTAGGGAACTGTGATTCCATTCATTTCAGCTGCTGGCAGGAACTGAGGGTCATCCTGACAGAAGTGGGCAGGGCAATGATATGGACAGTACGAGAATACACACCAGGCAATGAGGTGCAGGTCACAGGCGGGGTGCAGGTGCCTGAGGGGCTCTGAGGACTGGATGGGTAGCAGAATGCAGGACTGCATGGCCAGCTCAGGGCTGGTCCTGGGGTCCTCAGCACCTACCCATGGAGCACCGGTGCCTCAAAGGCAGAGAATCTATTAGATTTAATTATCTGTTTCACCACAGGCATTGCTTTTAGTAAAATATTGTAAATCAATAACATATAAACACAAACGAGTTTGGATAATCTTCACCCCAATTCCCAAATACATGTTTATAAATTAAATCTAATAGAACCTTAAAAACATGCAGGTAAAAAAGGTGAATTGCTATGTATTGTTCTTATGGAACAATCTTATGGAATGATTTTCCCAATTTCTTGAGAAAATCATTTGGTTTTGTCCTTTAATCTATTAATGCTGGGAACAACATTTACAGACTTTCTAATGCGAAATCCTACTTCAATTCTTATAATAAATGCCTTGCATACATATGGATTATCATATTTTAATACACTGCTGGATTCGGTTTGCTAATATTTTATTTAGAGGATATTGTAGCAGTGTACAGGAATGAGTTTGGCCTGTGATATTTTTTTTTTTCTTTTGTGTTTGCTTTGTTTCCATGTTCTATTCCTGTTTTGGCTTGAATATCAAGGTATACTGGTCTCGTAGAAGAATTGGGGAATATTTTTCCTTCCTATGCTCTGGGAGAATTTGTTTAAGATTAAAAGTTAGGTAGAACTCTCCTGTAACACCATGTTAGCCTGGAATTTTCTCTATAGGAAAATTTGTGACCACTACTTCAATTTATTCAGTAGTTCTAATGCTATTCAGACTTTTCTCTAGATTCAGTTTGGCCAAGTTATATTTTCCTAAAATTTCTCCATTTTGTTTAAGTTTGCAGATTTGTTGGTATAAAATTGTGTTTTATTTTAATCTGTGTTGTATCTGTAGTTATGGTTACTTTAATTCCTAATATTCTTTATTTTTGACTTCTCTTATTTTCTGGATCAATTTTACTAGATGTTTATCTGTTTTATTAATGTTTTCAAAAAAAATTCTGGCTCTGTCTACTCTATTGAATATTTATTTATTTGATTTCTTCCTTCTTTATTTTTTTCTTTACATTTACTTTATTTGGGTCTATTTAGCAATTTACTTTCTAACATTTTAAGTTGGACATTTAACTCATTAACATTTAGAGTTCTTTCTTTTTAACAAGAGTGTAGAATTAAAATCTTCCCTTTAAGTGTTACCTTATTTGCATATCACAAGTATTAATGGAGTATTTTCATTATCATACATTTCTGAATATTTCTAAATTGTCATTAAAATTTCATCTTTGACCCATGAGTAATTTAAAAGTGGGTCTTTTATTTTTCAAGTACGTAGAGATCTTTGACTTTTCTCTTTTTTCCTACTGACCTCTAACTTAATTGCATCATGGTCACACAATATGATCTGTACAATACAAACTATTCCTACACAGTTTGTACAATGTTGAGATTGCTTTATGCCCTGGAGCATGGCTAAGTTTGTAAATGTCTTGTGTGTGCTTCAGAAGAATGTGATCCTTTAATTCTTGGATGCAGAATTCTGTAAAGTCCATTAAGACATGCTGGTTAATTATCATATTAGTCAGGGTTTTCCAGAGAAACAGAACCAGTGGGAGGTATATATATATATATATATATATATATATATAGAGAGAGAGAGAGAGAGAGAGAGAGAGAGAGAGATTTATTATAGGAATTGGCTCATGCTGTCAAGGAGATTGAGAAGTCCCATGGTCTGTGGTCTGCAATTTGGAGGCCCGGGAAAGCCTGTGGTGTAGTTCAGACTGAGCCCGAAGGTCTAAAAACTAGGGAAGCTGATGGTATAATTCCCTGAGTCCAAAGGTCCAAGAGCTGGGAGCTCTGATGTCAAGATGAGGGCAAGAGAAGATGGACATCCCAGGTGAAGAGAAGAGATAATTCTCTCTATTTCCACCTTTTTGTTCTACTCTGGCCCTCACTGGATTGGATGATGTTCACCCACATTAGTGAGGGAGGATCTTCTTTACTGAATCAAATGCTAGTCTCTTCCATAAACACCCTCATAGACACGCCCAGAAATAATGTTTTACCAGCTATCTGGGTATCCTTTAGCCCAGTCAAGATGACATAAAATTAAGAATCACAATTATTTTCTTCAAAGCTTCTTAATCTTTGAATATTTTCCCCTTGTGAGCCAATGATAATTGAGAAGGTCTGTTGAAAGATCACATTGTGAGAATAGATTTTCATTTTCTTCCTGTATCTCTATCAATATTTAATTCAAATATTTAGGCAAATTGAAAAGATTCACAGAGCTTTTACATTGTCAAATTCTCTTTTTGAATGGATTTTTTCAATATCATTTTATAGTGACTCTCTTTGTCCAAAATGCTTTTTGTCTTAAAGTTTATCTTAACTGCTATTGATACAGGGACCCAAGGTTTCTTTCTTTATTTTATTTATTTAGCATAAGTTTTACCATCATCGTTATATTGTGTAATGACAGTTTTTATTTTTTTCTTAAACATCTTTAATGGAGTATAATTATTTTACAATGTTGTGTTAGTTTCTGCTGCGTAACAAAGTGAATCAGCAATACATGTGTGTATATATATATATATATATATATATATATATATATATATCCATATCCCTCCCTGTTGTGTCTCCGTCCCACCCTCCCTATCTCACACCTCTAGGTGGTCACAAAGCAGGGAGCTGATCTCCCTGTGCTATGTGGCTGCTATCTATTTTACATTTGGTATGTATACAAGTCAATGTCACTCTCTCACTTTGTCCCAGCTTACCCTTCTCCCTCCCCATGTCCTCAAGTCCATTCTCTACATCTGCATCTTTATTCCTGTCCTGCCCCTAGGTTCATCAGAACCATTTCTTTTTTAATTTTAAATTCCATATATATGTGTTAGCGTACGGTATTTGTTTTTCTTTTTCTGACTTACTTCACTCTGTATGACAGACTCTAAGTGCTTCCACTTCACTACAAATAACTCAGTTTTGTTTCTTTTTATGGTTGAGTAATATTCTATTGCATATATGTGCCACATCTTTATTCATTCATCTGTCAATGGACACTTAGGTTGCTTCCATGTCCTGGTTATTGTATATAGAGCTGCAATGGACACTGTGGTACATGACTCTTTTTGAATTATATTTCTCTCAGGGTATATGTCCAAGAGTGAGATTGCTGGGCCGTATGGTAGTTCTATTTTTAGTTTAAGGAACCTCCATACTGTTCTCCATAATGGTGATATTAATTTACATTCCCACCAAAGAGTGCAAGAGGGTTCCCTTTTCTCCACACCCTCTGTAGCATTTATTGTTTGTAGATATTTTGAGGATGGCCATTCTGACTGGTGTGAGATGATATCTCACTGTAGCCTTGGTTTGCATTTCTCTGATGATTAATGATGTTGAGCATTCTTTCATGTGTTTGTTGGCAATCTGTATATCTTCGTTGGAGAAATGTCTGTTTAGATCTTCTGCCCATTTTAGGATTGGGTTGTTTGTTTTTTTAATATTGAGCTGCATGAGCTGCTTGTGTATTTTGGAGATTAATCCTTTGTCAGTTGCTTCATTTTCAAATATTTTCTCCCATTCTGAGGGTTGTCTTTTCATCTTGTTTATGGTTTCCTTTGCTGTGCCAAAGCTTTTAAGTTTCATTAGGTCCCATTTGTATATTTTTGTTTTTATTTCCATTTCTCTAGGAGGTGGGTCAAAAAGATCTTGCTGTGATTTATGTCATAGAGTGCTCTGCCTATGTTTTCCTCTAAGAGGTGTATAGTGTCTGGACTTACATTTAGGTCTTTAATCCGTTTAGAGTTATTTTCATGTATGGTGTTAGGGAGTGTTCTAATTTCATTCTTTTACATGTAGCTGTCCAGTTTTCCCAGCACCACTTATTGAAGGGGCTGTCTTTTCTCCATTGTATATCCTTGCTTCTTTTATCAAAGATAAGGTGACCATATATGTGTGGGTTTATTTCTGGGCTTTCTATCCTGTTCCATTGATCTATATTTCTGTGCTTGTGCCAGTACCATACTGTCCTGATTACTGTAGCTTTGTAGTAGTAGAGTCTGAAGTCAGGGAGCCTGATTCCTTGAGCTCCGTTTTTCTTTCTCAAGATTGTTTTGGCTATCCGGGGTCTTTTGTGTTTCCATACAAATTGTGAAAAACTTTTGTTCTAGTTCTGTGAAAAAGGCCATTGGTAGTTTGATAGGGGTTGTATTGAATCTATAGATTGCTTTGGGTAGTATAGTCATTTTCACAATGTTGATTCTTCCAATCCAAGAACATGGTATGTCTCCCCATCTGTTTGTATCATCTTTAATTTCTTTCATCAGTGTCATAGTTTTCTGCATATAGGTCTTTTGTCTCCTTAAGCAGGTTTATTCTTAGGTATTTATTCTCTTTGTTGCATTGGTAAATGGGAGTGTTTCTTTAATGTCTCTTTCAGATTTTTCATCATTAGTGTATAGGAATGCAAGAGATTTCTGTGCATTAATTTTGTATCCTGCTACTTTACCAAATTCATTGATTAGCTCTAGTAGTTTTCTGGTAGCATCTTTAGGATTCTCTATGTATAGTATCATGTCATTTGCAAACAGTGACAGTTTTACTTCTTCTTTTCAGATTTGGATTCCTTTTATTTCTTTTTCATCTCTGATTGCTGTGACTAAAACTTCCAAAACTTTGTTGAGTAATAGTGGTGAGAGTAGGCAACCTTGTCTTCTTCCTGACCTTTGTGGAATTGTTTCAGTTTTTTACTATTGAGAACGATGTTGGCTCTGGGTTTGTCATATATGGACTTTGTTATGTTGAGGTAAGTTCCCTCTATACCTACTTTCTGGAGAGTTTTTATCATAAAGGAGTGTTGAATTTTGTCAAAGTGTTTTCTTCATCTATTGAGATTATCATATGGTTTTTAACCTTCAATTTGTTACTATTGTGTATCACATTGACTGATTTCCATATATTGAAGGATCCTTGTATTCCTGGGAGAAACCCCACTTGATCATGGTGTATGATCCTTTTAATGTGCTGTTGCATTCTGTTTGCTATTATTTTGTTGACAATATTTGCATCTGTGTTCATCAGTGATATGGATCTGTAGTTTTCTTTCTTTGTGACATCTTTGTCTGTTTTTGGTATCAGGGTGATGCTGGCCTCATAGAATGAGTTTGGGAGTGTTCCTCCCTCTGTTATGTTTTTGAAGAGTTTGAGAAGGATAGATGTTAGCTCTTCTCTAATGTTTGATAGAATTCCCACGTGAAGCCATCTGGTCCTCAGCATTTTTTTTGTTAGAAGATTTTTTATCACAGTTTCAATTTCAGTGCGTGTGATTTATCTGTTTATATTTTCTATTTCTTCCTGGTTCAGTTTCAGAAGGTTGTGCTTTTCTAAGAATTTGTCCATTTCTTCCAGGTTGTCCATTTTTTGGCATAGAGTTGCTTGTAGCAATCTCTCATGGTCCTTTTATTTCTGCAGTGTCACTTGTTACTTCTCCTTTTTCATTTCAAATTTGTTGATTTGGGTTTTCTTCCTATTTTTCTTGATGAGTCTGGCTAATGGTTTACCAATTTTGTTTGTCTTCTCAAAGAACCAGCTTTTAGTTTTACTGATATTTGTTATTGTTTCCCTCATTTCTTTTTCATTCATTTCTTATCTGATCTTTATGATTTTGTTCCTTCTGCTAACTTTGGTGATTTTTGTTCTTCTTTCTCTGATTGCTTTAAGTAAGTATAGGTTGTTTATTTGAATTTTTTCTTGTTTCTTGAGGTAGGATTGAATTGTTATAAACTCTCTTAGAACTGGTTTTCCTGTATCCCATAGGTTTGGGGCCGTCGTGTTTTCAGTATCATTTATTTCTAGGTATTTATTGATTTCCTCTTTGATTTCTTCAGTGATCTCTTGGTTATTTAGTAATGTATTGTTTAACCTCCATGTGTTTATATATTTTTACAGTTTTTTTTTCCTGTAATTGATATATAGTCTCATAGCACTGTGGTCTGAAAAGATACTTAATGCAATTTCAATGTTCTTAAATTTACCAAAGCTTGATTTGTGACCCAAGATATGATCTGTCCTGGAGAATGTTCCATGAGCATTTGAGAAGAAATTGTGCTTTGTTGTTTTTGGATGGAATGTCCTATAAATATCATTTAAGTCCATCTTGTTTAATGTGTCATTTAAAGCTTGTGTTTTCTTATTTATTTTCAATTTTGTTGATCTGTCCATTGGTAAAAGTGGGATGTTAAAGTCCCCTACTATGACTGTGTTATTGTCAATTTCCCCTTTCATGGCTGTTAGCATTTGCCTTATGTATTGAGGTGTTCCTATATCGGGTGTGTAAATATTTACAATTGTCATATCGGATTGATCCCTTGATCATTATGTAGTGTCCTTCTTTGTCTCTTATAATAGTCTTAATTTTAAAGTCTATTCTGTATGATATGAGAATTGCTACTCCAGCTTTCTTTTGATATCCATTTGCATGGAATATCTTTTTCCAGTCCCTCACTTTCAGTTTGTATGTGTCCCTAGGTCTGAAGTGGGTCTCTTGTAGACAGCATATATATGGGTCTTGTGTTTGTATCCATTCAGCCAGTCTATGTCTTTTGGTTGTAGCATTTCATCCATTTACATTTAAGGTAATTATCAATATGTATGTTCCTATTACCATTTTCTTAATTGTTTTGGGGTTGTTTTTGTAGGTCTTTTCCATCTCTTGTGTTTCCTGCTTAACAAATTTCCTTTAGCATTTGTTGTAAAGCTGGTTTGGTGGTGCTGAATTCTCTTAGCTTTTGCTTGTCTGTAAAGGTTTTAATTTCTCCGTTGACTCTGAATGAGATCCTTGCTGGGTAGAGTAATCTTGGTTGTAGGTTTTTCCCTTTCATCATTTTAAATAAGTCCTGCCACTCCCTTCTGGCTTGCAGAGTTTCTGCTGAAAGATCAGCTGTTAACCTTATGGGGATTCCCTTGTATGTTATTTGTTGCTTTTCCCTTGCTGCTTTTAACAATTTTTCTTTGTATTTAAATTTTGATAGTTTGATTAATATGTGTCTTGACGTGTTTCTCCTTGGATTTATCCTGTATGTGACTCTCTGCTAGTTGTTTCGCATGGGGTGTTCAGCACTGGAACTTGCTTGTTGTTGAGTGGAGCTGAGTCTTAGCATGGAGGCAGAGATCTCTGGGAGAGCTCTTGCCAATTGATATTACATGGGGCCAGGAGGTGTCTGGTGGTCCAATGTCCTTAACTCAGCTCTCCCACCTCCGAGGCTCAGGCCTGTCACCCGGCTGGAGCACCAAGACCCTGTCAGCCACACAGTTTTTAATTCTTCTGATTTTCCACAGTTCTATTTCCATCTATGTTTCAGCCTGTTGCACAGCTGGCAGTGTTGGAGGGTCTCCTACAGAGGTGGAGGTTGTCTGTGACTCACTGCAGGGACAAGGACACTGGCAGCAGAAGTTCTGGGAAGTACTCTTTGGTGTGAGCCCTCCCGGTGTCTTGATTATATAGTTTTTATTTTTGCAATAAATCTTTTCAGCAGCAGTGAGCGGAACCAGGAATATATCAGGTCAACAAAATAATGTCAAACACAGTCCTCTTAAATTCTGACTGGAGCATCAATAAAATAAAATTATAATGATGTAGCAGAAAAGGAAATTAAAGAATTTTCGAGACGAGAAGACAAATAGTCAACTGGCAGTCAAATTGGAAAACTGAAGAAAGCTGAATATTAAGCCAACTGTGGAGAAAGGTAGCTTAAGATTCATCAAAATGTCTAAGAATTGATGAAACCCTCTGAAAGTGGGGGGTGAAGAGAATGCTGACACAAGGAGACTGGTTGAAGGATGTGTGAAAAGTTGTTGGGTCTCCATAGCCCCTTTCCTATGCCATATACTTGCACCAACTGCTCATCCCCCACCCTGGCAGAAGTCTGGAATTTTATTCTCTGGGGAGGGTAAAATGCAGTGTCTCTGTATCTGATACACTCGAACATAGTCACAGATGTATTCTTTCCGAAGCAGAAACACTCACAACTGACTCACACAGGAGACGTGAGATTTTCTCCAACAGGCATCCGGAAAAAAGAAAAGAAATATGAGTCTCAACCACTCTCCTTCTACTGACACAGTAAACTCTCACTTACATTGTTTTAAACCACTAATTTTGTTCCAAGTGTTACAGCAGCAATAAGAAACAAATGCAAGTGTGTTCCATGGTGTATTATTTAATGTAGCTTTTTAATTTCCCCAAGAAAGCTGTGATTCAGCTTTTACCTCACAGGAACAGGCATGCCAGAGCATCCCAAGCATGTGAATTAGTGGTGTATTGATGTAGTGCTGCAGAGACACTGATGCTAGGAGGGGACCAACAAAGAACTTAAGCTTTTATTAAAATTTCACAGAGGTATGACATCAGAGTAACCCCTTTCCAAATCAACTGGATGGAAGGTAGAGGGTGGCAAAGTATGTCCTCTTGGTTCAGACACTATGTCCTCCAGACTTTACCCTTTCACATTTTCTGTGGCTGCCCAGCCTTGTCCACATGTGGCATTTCATGGTCACGAATTCCAATCGGCCAATTTCCCAAAACCCCTTGTAGTCTCTAAACTTCTAAAGGGCAGGTATTATGTCTTATTCAGTGTTACGTTTTGACTGTAGTGAGAACGACGGAATGGATAATCAATAAATATTGGCTGAAGTGAATTTAATTAAGAAGAGTGGAATGGATTGAGGAACTGAAGACCTCTCAGGGGAAGTTGGTAGGGAAACTTAATAATGTTTTGTGTTCACTATAATAAATAATAAGTCATAAGCTAAAGGAAAATAATATTGGCTATGGTCCACTTTTAAAGAACAAATACTCAACAAGTTATATTTATTAGTATTATTGTTTATTTATTATTACAAAATCTCTGCAGACTCTAGGCCACTGGCTCTGCTTCTCTTCAAATTCCAATGTCCACCCTGTTCCCTGTCCCCTCTCCCCTACATAGACCAAATTGTCATTTGAAAAATATTAAAATTGGGCTTCCCTGGTGGCGCAGTGGTTAAGAGTCCGCCTGCCAATGCAGGGGACATGGGATCGTGGCCCGGTCTGGGAAGATCCCATATGCCCCGGAGCGGCTGGGCCCGTGAGCCATGGCTGCTGAGCCTGCGCGTCTGGAGCCTGTGCTCCTCAATGGGAGAGGCCACAACAGTGAGAGGCCTGAGTACGGCAAGAAAAAAAAAAGAAAAAAAAAGAAAAAAAAAGAAAAATATTAAAATTCAAGTCCTTGTGGATTGTGGGAAATGTGGAGGGAGAAATTTATGTATGCTAGAATTTTTCAAGGAGAAAGTAGTTTTTGTTTGGGAAGTGATATATATAGACACAGATGATATAGATATGATATATGTTCTAGAAGCCTATTTCCTACTTTAATTTTAGGGCAATTCAGAAGGAAAAGTGGAATCTGTAGAGTTCATGATGATGTATCACTAAGGGAATGAAATGAAACAAGAGAGCTGGCATTAGAGCATTAAGGCAAAGTGTCCAATGAAGATTGGGGATGGGGGATATTTGGTGGAAGCTAGAAATAAATTAGAAAACGTCAGAGGTCAGAATCAGGTGAGATGATGTGCAGAACTAACTGGGGTCAAGACAAGTGTTTGGTCCAAAATTAGGTGGACAACAAGACCTGGGAACCATGCTGGGGACAGAAGCTCCTGGCCTAGCAAGATGGGGGATGTCCAGGAGCGCTGTGAGGGGACTCAGGAAGTGGGGCCAGTGATGCAACAGATGCCCCTCTCTGCTCTGCTCCATGCTGTTCATGTCTCCTGGGAAGTAGGGGTTAATTTCCACAAGCTTAACCTTGACCCTGATAAAGAAGAGTAAGGAGATACCTGGGAGTACCTGATGAGGTGACAAGTTTGGGACAGGAGACAGATGTACTGGTAGAAGGTCAGGCAGCAGTGGACAAAGGTCGTGGGATGGGCGTGGCCATGTGGAGAAGGCTTGCAAAGCTCATCTTGGAGACCTGCTTAATCAAAAAGTGTGAACCACCCTATGCTGACATTTTTTAGCACAATAAAGATCTCCGTAACAAGCAAACAAAATGTTCAAAATAAGCAGAACGTTTCCTGGACATATTTGAACATAAGCAACAAGAAGTCATTTAACTAAGACAGAGAGCAAGAAGCAAATAACAAAGTTCTTAATGCAGACTTAAAATAAAATGAATGTTTTAAGGTATCCTTTTTTCTGTAAAACTTTTGGACATTGAATTCCAACTAATAGAGCAGAAAGAACTAAAAGAGTATGGTAAAATAAAACAGATCTCAGGTACCTAAAAATATCTTTGAATAAAATAAGCAGAAAGTCTCTGAAGAGAAGTCAGTGTCAGCAGTATTTACAAGTTGGCACTTATGAGCTCTTTAATAGGAACATTTCTGTGCTGGTTCAGCATTCATTACTACGGTTCCATGGAAGGCGACATAAATAATTATATCAGACCTGAAAATATTTTGGTTTTGTAGATGTCTACTCATTTTGAAATTAACATATAGCAAATGAAGGCAATTTGTATTAATGCATGCTCTGCCCATAATTTATTTTTGTCAGCTCTTTCTAGAATTAAATGTTCTTAGCAAATTTGTCATCGTAGCATAAGCATTGTAAGAGGCAATTCGAAACTACAGTGATTGGAAACCAGATATATTTTAATCATCAAATTTTAGTTTGCATAGCTGAAATCAGGGACATGAAGCCCTATCCCTTAGCCTTCTCCAGCTCCTTTTCTATTTTTCTATATCGTGAAAGGAACTGAATTATCGGTTCTGGTTCTGCATGCAATAGCCCAAAGGACAGAGTTTTTCTTTTCAATATGCAATGCTTGTTGACAATTGATGCTTCTTTGCCTATGCTCTTGGTCACTTGGACCAGTTATCTCCATGCACAATGCATAAGTGGGGACTTTGTAATATCCCTATTTGTCTTCCACTGTGGGAATCTTACCGTTATTCTGAACTGAATGCTTGAGTCAAAGCTAAGACTGACATTTAATTTTGTACTTCATTTAAAGAGCACCTGTTAAACAAACTTGTAGTGGAAATAATATTTCAAGAAAATACTCAGAGCGCTTAGATGAACTCTGTTTTCAAGCACCTTCAAGTGTCTAGAAGCATCTATTGACTTGTAAACACATGGCATTCTAATTGGAAGTTACTCTTCTTTCTTTATTAAGTAGTTTCCTTATGAACCCCTTTAAGATGCATGGTTTCAAGAGTGGCTCTGTTTAATATCTGCACATATGAAAGTAACAAAATAAGGCTCCATGAGAATATTTTAAAATTCAACTTCCAACTAGATAAAATGGGGGCTATCTGATTAATGTATATATGTATTAATTCACTCTGTAAATACCTATATGTTGAGGAACTGCTCTGTGCCAGGCACTTGGGCACATGGGAAGGGAAACCTTTATCACCTCCACCTTTATCTGACTTGCGATAATTCAGGTGTAACGTGTGAAGGTTCCAGTGGAGATGCAAAGATGCAAGTATGAAGCTTTATCTTCCCTCCTCAAGGAGGCCATGATAAATGAGAAGAGTGAAACATGTTTGTACAAATAATTAAAATATGAGCTTTGCTTTATGTTTTTCAAATACCCCTCTAATACTATCTCCAACTAACTAGCAGTTCTTCTGGTCCTTCCCCATCCTGTTGAAGTGGGTACCATTAATATTCTCAGTTTCAAGAGAGTTTAAGGAACATGATGCTAGAAGGGAGCAGGGCCAACACATGTCCTCCTGACCTTCACACAAGGCTGTCTGTCTTCTTGGAATAAATGGTGATTGCAGAGATGTTCAAGCTCTCTGCTCTCAGGACCCCTTGCTCCCTTAACTTGTACTGAGGGCTCTCTAAATTCAGCTGTGCAAATAAAACTAATGTAAACTTTGCCAAGAAAATACTCATGACCAAAGTGATTTAGATTTTAACTACTACTGCTGAGAATTGCTGTTTACAATATTAGTAAAACTGTGACCTTTATAAAATATTTATTTATGCAGTTTAAAATGGCAAAGTAAAACCATTACACGTTAACAGACATAATATGGTTTTGTCAAAAATAACTATATTTACTAAAACAACCAAAAATTAGTGAGAAGATGGAATTGTTTTACATTTTTACAAATTCTTTATTGTCCAGCTTAACAGAAGACAGCTGGATTCTCAAGCTGCTTCTGTATTTAATCTACTGAGATGCCACAAATCATGTCATTTCCACTACACACTTGTGAAAGAATGAGCTTTTTAAAGGCAAATAACACCTTAGTATTATTAAGTTGTTGTTATTAAGGAAATGGTTTCGACTTTGCAGATCCCTCAGAGGTCTCAGAATGGGTTCCCAGGCCATGCTTTGAGAACCATTCACTTACTGATTGCTACCAAGCATGCTTGGTTCCATTGCTACCAAGAGAGACATCAAAAGTCTCAAAAGCAGTGAAAGAAGATTGCCATGGGATTTAATGTTTTCCCAACTTTTTTATTAAAAATTTTTCAAACAGTGAAATTGACTGGATTTTGTCATGCATGCCCATCTACCCACTACCCAGGTTCTACCATTAACATTTTTATTCTTACTTTTTCACACATGCGGACATCAATCCATCCTTCCCTCCATCCATCAAACTATTTTCTTTCTGATGCATTGCAAAACATATTGCAGACATCAGCACACTTCCCACTAAAAACTTCAGCATCTATAGGATTAACTCAATATTTGCATACATGTTTTTTATGTAAATCTTACCGATAATGAAATGCACAAGTCTTCAGCATACATTCACTTAGTTTTGGTAAACACATGTACCTCTGTAACCCAAACCCCTGTGAAGATACAGAACATAACCATCACCCCAGAAAGCCCTAATGTTGCTTCTCAGTCAATTCGCACCTACATTCCCACAGGTGTAACCACTATTCTGATTTTTTCTACCATCGATTAGTTTTGCCTGCCATAGAACTTCATAGAACACGTACCCTTTCATAAGACTTCTTTCACTTTATATGATGTTGTTTACAATCAATCCATGTTATTTCATGTATTACTAGTTTGTTCCTATTTTTGCTCAGTATAATTCCATAGTAGGAGAATATAATTCCATTGTATAAGTGCACCAGAATTTTTTTTTCCCTTTTTTTTTTTTACAGATGGCCACTTACACTATGTCCAGCTTTCATCTATTTTGAGTAGGGCTGCTATGAACATGCTTTGCACAAATGAGTTTGTGCACACATACCCTCATTTCCCTTTGGTAAGTGCCCAGGTATGCCATGGCTGAGAATGTTTCGTGTGTAAGAAAACTGCCAGAGCTTTTCTAAAGCGGCCGTACCATTTTCCCACCAATAATGTATGAGAGTTTCGGTTGTTCCAAGTCCCCACCAACGTTTGCTGTTTGGGGTCTTTTAAAAATGTTTGACATTTTAGTGAGTGTGTAGTGGTCTCATTGTAGTTTTAATTTGCAGTTTTCTGATGACTGGTGATGTTGAAGACTTTGCATGCACTTTTGGTCATTTACTTGGGGTATTTCTGATTTGCTTTTTCCTGAGGGAAGCTGAGAAGTCTTCATGGACGAGATGGAAGAGGCTTCCACATGGGAAACCAACCAGGAAGACATCATGGTAGATTAAAAAAAAAAAAAAAAGGCAGAAATGGTAAACGACCAGGAGTGTCCAAGGAACAGAGAGGAATTTGGATTTGGCTGGAGAGTCAGGCTGTATATTCCTTACAAGGGAGTCATGCGAAGGACCCTGAAGGATGATTGGCGATCTATGCAAGGTCATCAAGTATGTTAAATGGGGCTATGCAGAAGCTTAAGTTTATTTGGTAATTCAGAGTTAATAAAAATTTTGAGCAGAAGAATTAGACGCCTGGATTTTTCTGTGCATAAAATAGGTGGAGCGGAGAAAGAATAATGTCCAGTGGCCAGTTAAGAGATTAGTGGAACAGTGAAAATAAGGGAGGTGAGTCGGGAGGTGAGTCAGAATCAGAGACAGACTTGAGTTAGGTGGTAGCATCAGGAATGGAAGGGAAGCAGTGGGTGCAGGGCATCGGAGGAGAGTCCATGACTGTTCAAAATGATTAAAGGACACAATTTTAGTGATGCAAGCAATCTTTTTCAACACTTCATGCAGCGGAAGTCTCCTTTCAGAGAACTGAAAAATGGGGCTGAAGGCAGGAAGCTGTTATAGGATGAAGAATAAAGAACAAGGAAGAGAAAAATAGAATACCTGATTGGCTGGGGCCACATGGTCAATCTTATTTGGGGTGAGAAAGCCCAGAGTTGGCTTGCGTTTGGGGATTGGCTGACAGGATGCACTGTGCTTCTGGTCAAGCAGAGCATTTACAGGGACAGGAAAGTTACCTAATTTTTGTTTTGCTGATGTGGCACCCCAGGCAGGAGTAACTCCATATTGGGTCTAGAAATTTATTTCAACATGACAGTGGGTCAGGGCACCAGAAGAAGACTTCATGACACTCTTAATGAGATGTTTGGGGCAAAGAAAAGGACGTTTTTTCTGTTTATTATAAATGGTTTATTATAAATGGTTTCTGAGAGCAGAATGTTTTCTACAACTCAATGTCATGGTCTGAAATGGAATTCTCTGAAAAACAAGCCAGTTAGCATTTATCTGGAGATATTGACTGAGATATATATGATATTTATTTGACAGTCCAATCTCTATACATCTGTCAAGGAGAGATTTTTGTACTTACCTCTTCAGATAAAAATAACTTTTGACCACAATTTGGGAGACTGCAGTCTCCATCATTATTTTCTAGGTGACAGTGACCTTGCTTGACCTTCTGCCCTGCAGGGCAAGATGATTCTCCAGGAACCACGTGATCTTTCTTCTCTCATTCGGTTTCTGAGTCTTGTAATTAGCAGAATAATGATCCAGACATAGATTGTGTGATCTTCCACCTTCCATGCAAATAAAAAAAAAAATGTGTAGTGTTTTTTTTTTTTTTTTTCAGCAAGCTAGACTTGCCAGATAGAGGTGGCTTCACCATTTAGGATTCTGTAATGAGAGAAACTGGCCTCAAGTTCAAAGAGAAAGTATCTTTAAATGTATTGTATCGTAAAGGGCTAGTCCAGGCATATCTCCTGGAGGTAACAGAGGATCAAGAGCCAAGTGGAATCCAAAGGTTGTTTTCAACTATTTACGTACATCGTGTCTGCTAACATCCTACTCTGCAGAGCAGCCGGATGACTATAATCAAGGGGTAAGGAAATTAATGAAATAAACTATGCCTCTTTTTTTTTTACATCTTTATTAGAGTATAATTGCTTTACAATGGTGTGTTAGTTTCTGCTTTATAACAAAGTGAATCAGTTATACATATGTTCCCATATCTATTCCCTCTTGTGTCTCCCTCCCTCGCACCCGCCCTATCCCACCCCTCCAGGTGGTCACAAAGCACAGAGCTGATCTCCCTGTGCTATGTGGCTGCTTCCCACTAGCTATCAACCTTACTTTGGTAGTGTATATATGTCCGTGCCTCTCTCTCGCTTTGTCACAGCTTACCCTTCCCCCTCCCCATATCGTCAAGTCCTTTCTCTAGTAGGTTTGTGTCTTTATTCCTGTCTTACCCCTAGGTTCTTCACGACATTTTTTTTTTCTTAAATTCCATATATATGTGTTAGCATACAGTATTTGTCTTTCTATTTCTGACTTACTTCACTCTGTATGACAGACTGTAGGTCTATCCACCTCATCAAATGAAATAGCTCAATTTCATTTCTTTTTATGGCTGAGTATTATTCCATTGTATATACGTGCCACATCTTCTTTATCCATTCATCCGATGATGGACACTTAGGTTGTTTCCATCTCTGAGCTATGGTAAATAGAGCTGCAGTGAACATTTTGGTACATGACTCTTTTTGAATTATGGTTTACTCAGGGTATATGCCCAATAGTGGGATTGCTGGGTCATATGGTAGTTCTATTTGTAGTTTTTTAAGGACCCTCCATACCGTTCTCCATAGTGGCTGTACCAATTCAAATTCCCACCAGCAGTGCAAGAGTGTTCCCTTTTCTCCACACCCTCTCCAGCATTTATTGTTTCTAGATTTTTTGATGATGGACATTCTGACTGGTGTGAGATGATATATCTTTGTAGTTTTGATTTGCATTTCTCTAAAGATTAATGATGTTAAGCATTCTTTCATGTGTTTGTTGGCAGTCTGTATAACTTCTTTGGAGAAATGTCTATTTAGGTCTTCTGCCCAATTGTGGATTGGGTTGTTTGTTTCTTTGTTATTGAGCTGTATGAGCTGCTTATAAATTTTGGAGATTAATCCTTTGTCAGTTGCTTCATTTGAAAATATTCTCTCCCATTCTGAGGGTTGCCTTTTCATCTTGTTTATGGTTTCCTTTGTTGTGCAAAAGTTTTGAAGTTTCATTATGTCCCATTTGTTTATTTTTGTTTTTATTTCCATTTCTCTAGGAGGTGGGCCAGAAAGGATCCTGCTGTGATTTATGTCATAGAGTGTTCTGCCTATGTTTTCCTCTAAGAGTTTCATAGTTTCTGGCCTTACATTTAGGTCTTTAATCCATTTTGAGCTTATTTTTGTGAATGGTGTTAGGAAGTGATCTAATCTCATACTTTTACATGTGCCTGTCCAGTTTTCCCATCACCACTTATTGAAGAGGCTGTCCTTTCTCCACTGTACATTCCTGCCTCCTTTATCAAAGATAAGGTGACCATATGTGCATGAGTTTATCTCTGGGCTTTCTATCCTGTTCCATTGACCTATCTTTCTGTTTTTGTGCCAGTGCCATACTGTCTTGATTACTGTAGCTTTGTAGTATAGTGTGAAGTCAGGGAGCCTGATTCCTCCAGCTCCTTTTTTCGTTCTCAAGATTGCTTTGGCTATTCGGGGTCTTTTGTGTTTCCATACAAATTGTGAAATTTTTTGGTCTAGTTATGTGAAAAATTTCAGTGGTAGTTTGATAGGGATTTCATTGAATCTGTAGATTGCTTTGGGTAGTAGAGTCATTTTCACAATGTTGATTCTTCCAATCCAAGAAAGTGGTAGGTCTCTCCATCTATTTGTATCCTCTTTAATTTCTTTCATCAGTGTCTTATAATTTTCTGCATACAGGTCTTTTGTCTCCTTAGGTAGGTTTATTCCTAGATATTTTATTTGCAATGGTAATGGTAAATGGGAGTGTTTTCTTGGTAAATGGTAAATGGGAGTGCAATGGTAAATGGGAGTGTTTTCTTGATTTCACTTTCAGATTTTTCATCATTAGTGTATAGGAATGCAAGAGATTTCTGTGCATTAATTCTGTATCCTGCTACTTTACCAAATTCATTGATTAGCTCTAGTAGTTTCCTGGTAGCACCTTTAGGGTTCTCTATGTATAGTATCATGTCATCTGCAAACAGTGACAGCTTTACTTCTTCTTTTCTAATTTGGATTCCTTTTATTTCCTTTTCTTCTCTGATTTCTGTGGCTAAAACTTCCAAAACTATGTTGAATAAGAGTGGGCAACCTTGTCTTGTTCCTGATCTTAGTGGAAATGCTTTCAGTTTTTCACCATTGAGGACGATGTTGGCTGCGGGTTTGTCATATATGGCCTTTATTATGTTGAGGAAAGTTCCCTCTATGCCTACTTTCTGCAGGGTTTTTATCAAAAATGGGTGTTGAGTTTTGTCAAAAGCTTTCTCTGCCACTATTGAGATGATTATATGTTTTTTCTCCTTCAATTTGTTAATATGGTTTATCACATTGATTAATTTTCTTATATTGAAGAATGCTTGCATTCCTGGAATATACCCCACTTGATCATGGTGTATGACCCTTTTAATGTGCTGTTGGATTCTGTTTGCTAGTATTTTGTTGACGATATTTACATCTATGTTCATCAGTGATATTGGCCTGTAGTTTCCTTTCTTTGTGACATCCTTGTCTGGTTTTGGTATCAAGGTGATGGTGGCTTCGTAGTATGAGTTTGGGAGTATTCCTCCCTCTTCTATATTTTGGAAGCGTTTGAGAAGGATAGGTGTTAGTTCTTCTCTAAATGTTTGATAGAATTCGCCTGTGAAGCCATCTAGTCCTGGACTGTTGTTTGTTGGAAGATTTTTAATCACAGTTTCAATTTCAGTTCTTGTGATTTGTCTGTTCATATTTTCTATTTCTTCTGGATTCAGTCTTGGCACGTTGTGTATTTCTAAGAATTTGTCCATTTCTTCCAGGTTGTCCATTTTATTGGCATAGAGTTGCTTGTAGTAATCTCTCACGATCTTTTGTATTTCTGCAGTGTCAGTTGTTACTTCTCCTTTTTCATTTCTAATTCTATTGATTTGAGTCTTCTCCCTTTTTTTCTTGATGAGTCTGGCTAATGGTTTATCAATTTTGTTTATCTTCTCAAAGAACCAGCTTTTAGTTTTATTGATCTTTGCTATCATTTCCTTCATTTATTTTTCATTTATTTCTGATCTTATTTTTATGATTTCTTTCCTTCTGCTAACTTTGGGTTTTTTTTTTGTTGTTGTTCTTCTTTCTCTAATTGCTTTAGGTGCAAGGTTAGGTTGTTTATTTGCGATGTTTCCTGTTTCTTAAGGTAGGATTGTATTGCTATAAACTTCCCTCTTAGAACTGCTTTTGTTGCATCTCATAGGTTTTGGGTCGTTGTGACTCCATTGTCATTTGTTTCTAGGTACGTTTTTATTTCCTTTTTGATTTCTTCAGTGATCACTTCGTTATTAAGTAGTGTATTGTTTAGCCTCCATATGTTTGTATTTTTTACAGATCTTTTCCTATAAATGATATCTAGTCTCATAGCGTTGTGGTCGGAAAAGATACTTGATACAATTTCAATTTTCTTAAATTTACCAAGGCTTGATTTGTGACTCAACATATGATCTATCCTGGAGAATATTCCATGAGCACTTGAGAAAAATGTCTATTCTGTTGTTTTTGGATGGAATGTCCTGTAAATATCAATTAAGTCCATCTTGTTTAATGTATCATTTAAAGCTTGTTTTTCCTTATTTATTTTCATTTTGGATGATCTGTTCATTGGTGAAAATGGGGTGTTAAAGTCCCCTACTATGAATGTGTTACTGTCGATTTCCCCTTTTATGGCTGTTAGTATTTGCCTTATGTATTGAGGTGCTCCTATGTTGGGTGCATAAATATTCACAATTGTTATATCTTCTTCTTGGATCGATTCCTTGATCATTATGTAGTGTCCTTCTTTGTCTCTTCGAATAGTCTTTATTTTAAAGTCTATTCTGTATGATATGAGAATTGCTACTCCAGCTTTCTTTTGGTTTCCATTAGCATGGAATATCTTTTTCCATCCCCTTACTTTCAGTCTGTATGTGTCTCTAGGTCTGAAGTGGGTCTCTTGTAGACAGCCTATATATGGGTCTTGTTTTAGTTTCCATTCAGCCAATCTGTGTCTTTTGGTGGTACCATTTAGTCCATTTACATTTAAGGTAACTATCAATATGTATGTTCCTATTCCCATTTTCTTAATTGTTTTGTGTTCATTATTGTAGGTCTTTTCCTTCTCTTGTGTTTCTTGCCTAGAGAAGTTCCTTTAGCATTTGTTGTAAAGCTGTTTTGGTGGTGCTGAACTCTCTCAGCTTTTGCTTGTCTGTAAAGGTTTTAATTTCTCCATCAAATCTGAATGAGATCCTTGCTGGGTAGAGTAATCTTGGTTGCAAGTTTTTCTCCTTCATCACTTTAAATATGTCCTGCCAGTCCCTTTTGGCTTGCAGAGTTTCTGCTGAATGATCAGCGGTTAACCTTATGGGGATTCCCTTGTGTGTTATTTGTTGTTTTTCCCTTGCTGCTTTTAATATGTTTTCTTTATATTTAATTTTTGACAGTTTGATTAATATGTGTCTTGGTGTATTTCTCCTTGGATTAATCCTGTATGGGGCTCTCTGTGCTTCCTGGACTTGATTAAATATTTCCTTTCCCATATTAGGGAAGTTTTCAACTATAATCTCTTCAAATATTTTCTCAGTCCCTTTCTTTTTCTCTTCTTCTTCTGGAACCCCTATAATTTGAATGTTGGTGCATTTAATGTTGTCCCAGAGGTCTCTGAGACTGTCCTCAGTTCTTTTCATTCTTTTTTCTTTATTCTGCTCTGCAGTAGTTATTTCCACTATTTTATCTTCCACATCACTTATCTGTTCTTCTGCCTCAATTATTCTGCTATTGATCCCATCTAGAGTACTTTTAATTTCATTTATTGTGTTGTTCACCGTTGTTTGTTTCCTCTTTAGTTCTTCTGGGTCCTTGTTAAATGTTTCTTGCATTTTGTCTATTTCCAAGATTTTGGATCATCTTTACTATCATATTCTGAATTCTTCTTCAGGTACACTGCCTATTTCCTCTTCATTTGTTAGGTCTAGTGGGTTTTTATCTTGTTCCTTCATCTGCTGTGTGTTTTTCTGTCTTCTCATTTTGCTTATCTTACTGTGTTTGGGGTCTCCTTTTTGCAGGCTGCAGGTTCGTAGTTCCCGTTGTTTTTGGTGTCTGTCCCCAGTGGCTAAAGTTGGTTCAGTGGGTTGTGTAGGCTTCCAAGTGGAGGGGACTAGTGCCTGTGCTGGTGGATGAGGATGGATCTTGTCTTTCTGGTGGGCAGGTCCATGTCTGGTGGTGTGTTTTGGGGGTGTCTGTGGACTTATTATGATTTTAGGCAGCCTCTCTGGTAACAGGTGGGGTTGTGTTCCTGTCTTGTTAGTTGTTTGGCATAGGGTGTCCAGTACTGTAGCTTGCTTGTTGTTGAGTGAAGCTGGGTGCTAGTTTTGAGATGGAGATCTCTGGGAGATTTTCACCATTTGATATTATGTGGAGCTGGGAGGTCTCTTGTGGACCAATGTCCTGAAGTTGGCTCTCCCACCTCAGAGGCACAGCACTGAGTCCTGGCTGCAACACCAAGAGCCTTTCATCCACACGGCTCAGAATAAAAGGGAGAAAAAGGAGAAATAAAGAATTAGTAGAAGTAGAAAGAAAGAAAGAAAGAAAGAAAGAAAAAAGGAAAGCAAGAAAGAAAGGAGGGCAGGAGGGAGGAAGCAAGGAAGGAAGAAGGGAAGAAAGAAAAGAAAGAAAGAAAGAAGATAAAGTAAAATAAAATTAAGTAAGATAAAATATAATAACGTTATTAAGATAAAAAATTATTAAGAAAAAAAAAACGGACAGATAGAACCCTAGGGAAAGTGGTGGAAGCAAAGCTATACAGACAATATCTCACACAGAAGCATACACATACACACTCACAAAAAGAGGAAAAGGGGAAAAACTCAAATATTTCTCTCGAAGCCCACCTCCTCAATTTGGGATGATTCGTTGTCTATTCAGTTATTCCACAGATGCAGGTACATCAAGTTGATTGTGGAGCTTTAATCCTCTGCCTCTGAGGCTGGTGGGAGAGATTTCCCTTTCTTTGTTCTCACAGCTCCCGGGGCTCAGCTTTGGATTTGGCCCCGCCTCTGCATGTTGGTCGCAGGAGGGCGTCTGTTCTTCACTCAGACAGGACGGGGTTAAAGGAGCCGCTGATTCGGGGGCTCTGGCTCACTCAGGATGGGGGGAGGAAGGGGTACGGAGTGCGGCGGCAGAGGCCAGCGTGACGTTGCACCAGCCTCAGGCGCGCCATGCATTCCCCCGAGGGAGTTGTCCCTGGATCACAGGACCCTGGCAGTGGCGGGCTGCACAGGGTTCCCGGAAGGGCGGTGTGGAGAGTGACCTGTGCTCACACACAGGCTTCTTGGTGGCGGCAGCAGCAGCCTTAGCGTCTCATGCACGTCTCTGGGGTCCGCGCTGTTAGCCGCGGCTCGCGCCCGTCTCTGGAACTCCTTTAAGCAGCGCTCTTAATCCCCTCTCCTCGCGCACCAGGAAACAAAGAGCGAAGAAAAGGTCTCTTGCCTCTTCGGCAGGTCCAGACTTTTCCCCGGACTCCCTCCCGGCTAGCCGTGGTGCACTAACCCCCTGCAGGCTGTGTTCACGCTGCCAACCGCAGTCCTCTCCCTTTGCTCCGACCGAAGCCCGAACCTCAGCTCCCAGCCACGCCAGCTCCAGCGGGTGAGCAGACAAGCCTCTCGGGCTGGTGAGTGCCGGTCGGCGCCAATCCTCTGTGCGGGAATCTCTCCGCCTTGCCCTCCTCACCCTGGGGCTGCGCTCTCCTCCACGGCTCCAAAGCTTCCCCCTCTGCCACCCGTAGTCTCCACCCACGAAGGGGCTTCCTAGTGTGTGGAAACCTTTCCTCCTTCATGGCTCCCTCCCACTGGTGCAGGTCCCGTCCCTATTCTTTTGTCTCTGTTCATTCTTTATTCTTTTGCCCTACCCAGGTACGTGGGGACCTTCTTGCCTTTTGGGAGGTCTGAGGTCTTCTGCCAGCGTTCAGTAGGTGTTCTGTGTGAGCTGTTCCACGTGTAGATGTATTTCTGGTGTATCTGTGGGGAGGAAGGTGATCTCCGTGTCTTACTCTTCCGCCATCTTCTCCTCGTCCTGCAGTGAGTTTTAATTGTACCAGGAGAAGTTTAGCTTGGAGCCATGACCAGCACTAATGTACGGGAGAATGGGGAGGTGGTCCTTCTCTAGAGATTTCTAAGAGCATACACGAAACTCATCACTTAGGAGTCTTTCCTCATAGACAAGTGTGGACGGATTAGATGCCATCTGGATGTTTCTCCAGTCTGAGACTGAGAAATGTTCCAGGTGTCCAGACATATCAATGCTTCTCCTGAAGCCTTTGCTTCAGCTTTGTGTTGTCTTGAAATGGCGACTATGGTATTCCAAGCTTCACAAAATGTAACTGTCTTGTCAAATCAATAGATGGATTTTCAGAGAAGACCAAAAATTCTGTCAACCCATTCAGGCTTTCTAAGACTACATATATATTGCCTTTCAATCCTCAACCCAGACACCCAGAATAAATTGAAGGATAAAAAAACTTCCAGGGTAGAATTTACAGGCAGAGGTTATCCTCTTCAGGTCTTTTCATGTAGAAGCATATATCTGGTTGGTTCTTGGGGTTTTCTCCTCAGGCTGTTAGTGTTGGAGGGTCTCCTGCAGAGGCAGGGGGTGGCTGTGTCTCACTGTGAGGACAAGGACACTGGAAGCAGAAGTTCTGGGAAGTACTCCTTGGCGTGAGCCCTCCCAGAGTTGGCCATTAGCCCCACCCACTGTGCCTCTTTAGTGAGAAAAATATAAAATTTTGTGTCAAAGGGCTTGAATACAGGGAGGGGTGGAGAATGGGAGTGGTTAGTGCTCTCAGCATTCCTCTGTTCACCCTCTGACCAAGACTACTTACACACCTCTGGTGGCAGGTCGCGTTCCCTGCAGCAGACTCTGAGCAGAGATTTGTGTTCAGGGACTTGTCTCAGGAATAGTCCCTGAAAGGGAGTGAGAGAAACAGAGAGGACTGAGCAGAAGGTAAATTTTAAATTCACTGCATTTGCAAAAGTAGTTGTCTTTCAGAGTTTTCCCCAACTTGAAGGAAAGGAGCTTGGCCTTTCTACCCCTTGGGTTAGACATCTCCCTTCAGAATAATTCCTGAAGATGAATACAGCTGTGAGTCGGCATCTCACACTCAAGACAGTCTAGAGATTTCACTGTATCTGGTTAGTCTCATTTCCTGGGGAGAGTTGAAGGAAGGATATTAGTGTGACAAACTAAAACTTCTGACACTGCAGTGGGTTTAGGATGACAACCAATACTTTCCATCTATTAGGGACTCAATTTTGTGTCCTGCCAACAGATTTATTTGTTGAAGTCCTCAGTGCCCACTGTGATGGTATTTGGAGGTGGGGCCTTTGGAGGTGATTAGGTTTAGATGAGGTCATGAGGATGAGGCCCCATGATGGGATAGGTGCCCTTATGAGAATAGAAAACATAGAGCTTTCTTCTTCTCTCTATCTGTACCATGTCAGGACACAATGAGAAGGTGATTGTCTACACACCAGGAAGAGAAGCCTCACTGTGAGAACCGAATCTGTTGACAACATCATCATGGATGTCCAGCCTTCAGAAATATGAGATTCCTGTTGTTTCAGCCACTCAGTCAATGGTATTTTATTACGGTAGATTGAGATGACTAATACATTGTCTCTCTCTCCTTCTACCCATTCTATATTCCTTTATTCTGAGCTAGTATCTCTAGTAGCCTAGGTGGCTTCCTGGGGGTGTGGCCCAGACTCAGGGATTGAACCCGGGTCGTGGCAGTGAAAGCTCAGAATCCTAACAACTGGAACGCCAGGGAACTCCCATAGAACATTTTCTTTATTACTTCTCCCAGAAGGAAGATACAATGTACTTGAAACAATTGTTTTATCTGCTTGGAAAATATTGTTTATAATGTCATAAACACTGACTGAATAGGGACCAGATTGCAATGTGATTTTCCAAGACACATTTTATTTATCCCTTGATTAGCAGCCATTCCAGCTGGAGTGTCAGTACCTTCGGATCCTGGTCCATATCAAAGAAGGTCCAATGAACTAATTGGAAAGCCATTCTAGACCACTTATTTTAACATATTTTAAAAGTATGTAGTAATTGAGGAAAGTGGAAAGCATTTTGGAATTTGCTGTAGGATGAACACTGGAGGAGCAATAATCCATTTAGGTCTAAGGGGCTCTCAACCTTGAAGGTGACTGAAACCACTTCATATGTTAAACCCCTTAGCTGTTCTTATTTCCTTGAAGATCTTAATGCTATTTGACTTCAAAATCCTATTAAAAGCCCATTCCGTCTACTCAACAATTTTTCCCATTTCCTTGATTCACAGATGTATGCTTTATCTTTTTAATAATGCCAAAGAAATAATAACCAGGTGAATGCCTAGTAATTTCATAATGCTAAATAAAACTTAAAACTGCTTTGTGTCTTTTGGAATTACATGGTATTCATTAAAGCCACCACTGATAAAAGGTTTTGTTTGAGATTTGTTTTAAAAATCCATAGGAAGGTTTTAAGAGTAGTTAGTATCTCTATACTTCATTTCTTACCCAAGCTAAAAATCCATTTGAAACTAAAATCCTTGCCAGGGCCAAGAGCACAGGAAAGGCCCCAATTAAATAGGCTGTAGGGGAGAAAGAGACTCAGGCTCTTAGGCTGACATTGTGGGGACACAAAGGCATGAAGACAATGGGCTGGGACAGCAGACGCCATGAAATGAATAGAAGAATGATGGGCCATCTCATCCTCTCCCACTGGAGTTCTTAGTCTCTGTTTTATTTTCTATGAAATTCTATCTTGCTGCAAAACATGGAAATTGAGCAATTAGAGGCTCCCAAAACAATATTGTTTTGACATGAGTATACTCACAAGTCATCCTGGACCACGTGACACTTACACCAGAAATAAGACCCACAGACTAGACCCTGGACTGAGCAAAGCCAGGAAGACAGTCCCTGCAGCACACTGAAGTCTTTACTCATCAGGGGCACATTTCAAAAATATATCTGCCACAGAGGCAGAGAATGGACATGTGGACATGGGGTGGGGGGAAAGGGGAAGGTGGGACGAATTGGGAGATTAGGTTTGACATAAATACACTACCATGTGTAAACTTGATAGCTAGTGGGAACCTGCTGTATAGCACAGGGAGCTCAGCTCGGTGTTCCGTGGTGAGCTAGGTGGGTGGGAGGGAGGTCCAAGAGAGAGGGGTTATATGTGTACATATAGCTTATTCATTTCATTGTACAGCAGAAACTAATGCAACATTGTAAAGCAATTATACTCATATCTATCTATCTAACTATCTATCTATCTATCTATCTATCTATCTATCTATCTATCTATCTATATCTGCCATCTAGTGTCAAGTGTTCTGTGCAGGGAAACAATGTTGCACAACCCTCATCCTTAACATGTAAGGATTAGTTTGTTTTTCATTCAGCCATTAATGATACTACTCCAAGTTGTAGTCCTCAGTGAGTTATACTAAGACTCTATCTACCTATTATCTTTCCATCTATCTGTCTATCTGCCTTTGTACTTATCTACCTGACTGTCTAAATATATCCCTTTACCCTTTGGAAATACTCTGTAGAATTTAATCATGTCCTCAGAAACATTGCACTTATATGTTGTAAAAATTATGAAACTCATAAGCCTAGTGTCAATCGCGTTCTTTAAACACCAGTGTTACAAAGTGTCCGGCAATATATGAAGACTGTTATTACATTGTTTCTTTGCTCTTTGTTTTCTGACTTCAGTAATTCTAGCCCTACCCTGTGATTTCCTGTGCAGCTCATTGGCTTTTCCTACTCAGTGTGATGCTTGTACTTACAAGAGCCCTGTGTTCTATGCTGTACAACTTAAAGAATTCAACTCAACAGACACATATTCGGTTTGTGCCAGGCATTATAAGAACACGAATGACACTCTGCAAGGTAGCAATCCACAAAGCAGGAGCAGAGAGGGAAGAGCCAAGAATAAGCAAGAAATGTAGCAGTGAAGGAGCCCCCAGGGCTACGAAGCAAAGCTTACCAGCTGGGGGTTTTATGAAGCTTAGGCCTTTGGGAGATGGATTGGCTCATAGGAGGCACTGATGGGTAATTCAGGAGAGGCCACGACAAACAGAAGAAAGACAGCAGTGGAACTAGGAATGGTGAGCATTCCCCCAATTAGGGAAGCAGGGCATCCAAAGAGGAGTAAGAGAAGACGATGTGAAGGTAGGCTTGTTACAAAGGGAAGTGGGGTGAGAAAGAAGATAGATAGAAAAAAAAGAGTAAGACATTTTCTTTGTCAATTGCTGCATAACTAACCACCCCAAACCTTAGTGGCATAACATACAACAACCCAAACAAACAAATGTTATACTATGTCTCATGATTTTATAATTGATTGGGCTCAGCGGGGAAACTCTTCTGCTCCACATGATTTCAGCTGTAGACATTTGGAGGCTTACACCAGGCTGGAACATTCAAGATGGCTCGCTGACTTGGTTGATTTTTGTTGCTGCCAGCTGGGAGCTCAGGTGCATCAGCGTGGGACCTCCGTGTTCCTTCTTGCTGGCCTTTTTTTTAATGGATGCTTGGGTTGCCTCACGGTGTGCCAGCTGAATTCCAAGGAAGAGAGTTCCAACAGGGCAAGTCCCAATGTGCAAGTGCTTATCCGGTCTCCTGTTGCATCAACCCTGGTTGATGCAACAACCAGGGTTTGCCATATCTGGTCATATAGCAATTGGCCATATCTGGTCACATAGCAATACCCAGTCACATGGGAGGAGGTCACACATGAATGTGGGTACCAGAAGACATGGCACATTACATACTATCAATGTACTGACTACCGGAGGTCAAGTTAAAGTCTTCAGAGAAAAAACTTTTCAGGATCCCAAACAAGTGAAGAAAAAAGAAAAGGAAAAACTGAATCCAATAATTTGTAAGCTCACAATAGACTGCAAGCAGGAGTAAAAGGAGTGAAGGTTCTTACTTGGGTAACTGACAGGATGATCATGTAAGTAACATATAAGTTAAGAATTGATTTTGATCAAGCACCTTAGGACAGTCTACTTATTTATACCCCATTCCAAACAGATGAACATCTGGTCAACCTGTGAAGATACTTTCTCATCTAAATGACTCACAGGATATATAAACCCTTCAAAACTCAGGCTGTAAGAAATGTCATTACTTTTTTGTTTTTCTATAGCTACTCACAACCCCCATTGTGAGGGGATAGCTGAAATATGTCGGTTCAGGTGTCTTCCCCCTTGCAGTGTTGCATCATGGTGCCTATCTTCCAAGTACTGACAGAAGGTACTGGCTGGTCGGGACCTTCTGTTCCTTGGTCATCACCAAGCAGGGCTCAGTCATCTCATCCGATTTGCCTGCCCTTCATCCAGGCTTTGTCAGTCTACTCCAGTGGAAATGACCCTCACCTGGGGTTATCTTTCACACTGAGTGACATTGAGCAAGTCCTCTGTCACCAATTTATCAAGTGAGGGAACTTGACATGGTAATTTCCAATCTTCCCTTGATGGAAATCTATGATTTCAGTGTAATAGAACATTATAAGTAATCACTTAATGCCAACTTCCATGTCTGTATAAAGTCAAACCAAAAAAAAAAAAAAAAAAAGAAACATGAACTTGACCAGGAAGACTAAATTTAGTCACCCCAAATAAAAGTTTTATTATTTATAAAACTGCTAATCATGCATCATGTTAAGATGGGAAAAGTTTATTCACAAGGAAAATGTGTATATTAGTAGCCAGTTTTGGTCTCTATGGATTAAAATTCCAGATAGGGATTTTCCCCATCCAAATCATTCAGCCCACTTCCAAACGACAGTTATAATAATATAATGGCATCTGGAATGCACAGAGTATTTGCCTTCCTGTAAATATAAAAAACTCATATGAAATGATGGAAGATTAAAATCTATAAGTGGCCAACATAGCAAAACATGCAGGTTTTCTTTTTGAGTTTTGGGGCTGCCTCCTAAAATATGTTGGATGTCATTGTACCTGAGCAAAAGCATTGAAAAGCTTTGGGTTTTTTCATAGGTAGAAGCAGAAATATATAATATTTTCTCCTTTAAACCTGAAAACCGAATCCTTTTAACCTTGTTCTTTCCTTCACCCTGATTGGTTAATTAGGGTCATTGAGGAAAACAAAAACAAACACTGAACATAAAAAAATAAAAAAACTGTGGACACTTACAAATTATGTCTCTGGGAAATGGCTCCATATGGCACCTAGACCCTATGAAGTAGTCAGGATTTAGATTGTTGTAAATATTACAAACTTTTGGAAGAAAATGGAGTCTATGTAAGGGAAGAGAGCTTTAACAATCTCAACGTCACTTAAATATAGGATAGATAGATAGTGATCCATTCTAGGACATATTCTCCTTAATTTTTAAAATGATACCAAATTACTCTTATAGTAATTATTTTTAAGTATCTATTTTAAATGTGATACACTTAGATCTCATTTAAAGGAGTACTTGGAAATGACTGCTGAAACATTGCCTCTGGGTAAGTAATGAAGTTCTAATCTCAAAGAATATAAATTATATTTTCTTTTTTCACACTTCTCTTTATTTCTTAAGATGTTTATGGTAGAAGTGCAGAAAATAGTAGGACAGGATCACATACAGAATTTAATACTTTATACTAAGCCTTGAAGTAAAATTGATTAGAAAGAAATAGTTGAAGTTACTGAAGCAAATACCAAATGTCTAAATTCAACACTCCTTCCTCCCCAAATTAGAGCAAAATAACAGGGACTCAAACATAGAACTCAAGCCAAAATTAAAATAATTCAGCTCACAGTCTCCATTCTGCATGCTTTTGCTGCTTAAATTCTCTCTCCTTCCCCAGTAACATTTATAATGTAGCAAAAAGTGTCATCTTCTTATACAGTAATGGGAAAAAGAGAGCAAATAATCCATTTTAAACCTAGAGAAATGATGTTAAACATCACAGAAACAAACTCCACATTGACAAGTTTTGGTCACCAAGATTATTGAGTTTTTAGTGTCTTAACAATTTATTGAATTGCAGAAGGATGGGAGGCTATA